>NC_090936.1:245268893-245571778 GCF_040938575.1 Ambystoma mexicanum
CTTTATTAAAATATAAACGGCTCGGAGTGCATGAAACACAGCGTTCTCTCAATGCTGTAATGCAGAACACAAGCTTTTAAATTAAATACAGGTCACAAATGGCATTGTGGTTAGTGACAAGAAAACACTTTTATTTACTTATCCTATTGATTAATAAGATATGGCATCTATACATTCTATATTCAAGGGCTACTACTATTGCATATTTAATAACTGTTGGCTCCTCCTAACTTCGTCCTACTAAAAATGGTACACTTATTTCTAACATATCATTGGTGGACACTATAATACATTAGCCAACATAGCAGACAGAATCCTAATTGGTTAATAGTTTGCTCATCCGACCTTGGACACTTTAATGGGATGCCAGGTTGATTTGTGAGGAAGGGGAGATAAACAGACTGCTTTGATTCAGTTTAAAGAAGTTACTCCCTTCTCGTTCCTAGGCTTGAGGCCTTATCTGCCATTGTGTACGTGGCCTTGGCATGTCGTTGGTGCATGGAAGTGTAAAGGGAGAAGCCATGGCACTATCTAGTTAGGCCTGGAATAAATGATCACTGTTCCGATCACCTGGTAGAGGACCATTGTTCAGAACTCATTTTTGTATATTTACTTTGTTTTTCTCCTATCCTAATCTGGGTGTGCTACACTGTGCATTTATACATTAGGAGGTTGTTTGGCGTGGTAGCTATTTGCACCTGGAGATCGAGGCCATCTGCACTTTCTTACTGCTACCAATAGAAACAAATTAACTTTATAGTTGCATGCTGTGTGCTTCTGAAGATTCTTATCTAATGTGGTTTTGATTCCTTGTCAGGGCTTCTTTCCTTACTGACCTTGATGCCTTATCATCTATCTAAACATCGCTGGGCTTGGGATTGTGTGCAAAGCAGTTTTGATGTCAGGATTCAGTATTTTAGAATTAAAGCTGGCGGCACTCTAGTTCTTTCTCCAGCATGTTAAATTTCTAAGTGTCTTCCTGCCACCATACATTATTCCCAGCCCATGTATTATGCAACCTATGCATACCTATGCTCATCTCTATGCTACTTGTGTAACCCTATCTATGTATTCTGCAACATCTTCCTAAACATGCGAGTGTACTCTACTTTTCCCCCTACTTTTATAGCACAATCTATTCTATTCTTTATGGTGGTTGCATTAACTCTAATGTTTAAACTGGTTGTTTACATATCGCTTCTCGGCTTGTACCTTTGTTCGCTTCTAGGAATAGGTGGGGGTGGGGCCAGACCTTGTGCTGATCTTATCTGCAACATTGCAGAGTTGAATTAAATAGCCTTTTCTTATGGGCCTCATCACGAGTAAGGGTCTGACAGATCATGGCTTTGGCAGATTTCCCCCCAGCTCTGAGCTGGGGGGAAATATGCGGCAAAATTGCCAATTTTCGGCACGATTACCGCCAGCGGGATATCCGCCAGCGGTAATAGCGCAAATTTTCCCCTTTGGGCCCAATGGGGAATGATAAACATGTGCACCAAAACATTTTTTGGTTGAAATCAGTAAAAAGGTAAATAAAAAATCAGAACCAAAAAAGGGAAAGGAAAATAATCATTTGAAAACAACATTTGTTGAGAAAAAAACAAAAATGCATGGATATTACAACAGTGAACCATCAGCGACCCAAAATGGCTGTTCTGTAGAGCTATAAACTGTGCTACCTACAAGTCAAGTCTATTCGCCTCACGTCTAATACATAGACTGCCTTGTGCCTAAACACTGTTATTAGTTCAAGAGAATTGGTTTAAGAAAAAAGAAGAAGGGAGCAAGTCCTTTTGAATGTCCCAGAGTGAAAAATTCTTATCCAGGAAAAGGGGTCTATCAACGCAGAAGGGGGAGCCAAAAAGAAACCAAATAAAGTTCCTTCAGTTGTTGGACCCGTTGTGATCCATGATCCAAACTTGCGGCTTGGCCTATCAAGACCTTTAATCCCTTCTTGCAACAGTGAGTTTCGGCGGAATAACAATATGGACTGGAATTTCCAAAAGGAAGGGTCGCCTTCGTCAGGGCAGTGGGTAAAGGACGCTATTCATGAGCGAGGTCAGGAAGAAAAGCAATAGGAGTGTGTGCCTGGTTTCAATGCCAGACCTGTGTGCGTTGCAGGGCACTTGGTTAAAGAGCTGTTGGCATCTGGCTCTCATGGGGAGTCAAAAATGAGAGAAGGGTGCACAACTGCTTGAAAGTTATCGAAGCTGGTATTAATTTAATGGAGCTTGCGGCCGTGTCACCTTCAACTGAAAACAAAACTCATTTCGGGTGTATATGCTGACTTCGTTGTGGACAGTACTGCAGATCCGCGAGATGGCCGATGTATTAATTGTTAATATTCCAGCCGTTGTGTGTAAACTTGATGCAGGTCAGTAAAGAAACACAGTCCGCCCTTCTTAAAGACGCGGTGCATCTGAACCGTGAAGAGACCTCTGATATACGTTCCCGGAGCCATCTGCTTCAGAGAGCTGGTGTTCCGAGGAATGCGGAACTAGCATCACCGGTTGCCATGGATGCCTGAGCCCAGTATAGAAAATGTAATCTGATCAAACAAACATTGAACCAATTAAACAAAAATAAAAACTGAAACCAATAGATGCCTTAATAGCCTACTAACTATTAACTAGATTTATCTTAAATCAACTGTAATGTCCTCAATCGAAACTCAGTAGATTTCCAGGCCACCATATGTCAGCTACTAGTTCCAGAAGAGAACATTTACATCTGGTCAATAGGAATTTCCACCGGGACTGTTCATCCATCCCTAGTACTGAATGGAGCAAAATGTAGGATTTACTTAGCTTGAAATTGAGATGCTGCGAAAGACTGGTAGCAGACAGGCTTTAATAGCCTTACACTTATGATATGATATGATATGATATTTATAATGCACCTATACACAAGTGTTTCAAGGCGCGACGAGACAAGGGAGCAGGAACAAAGGGAGGACAGACAACAATCCTACTAGGCCAGGTGTCATTCAGATTGTCCAAGTGCATGGGATGGGGGAAGGGGGAAAGTACGTGCGGAAGGGACAGTGCAGTACATGGGCATAGAATAATAATAATAAGTAAAAGTAACGGCCAACAGGTGGCAAGTGCAAAGGTAAGTGCAGACATCAGGTGTCAAGAGCTGGTAGTGGGACTGTAGGGATACAGAAACAGTCCCCAAGTGCGGGGGTTGCCAGGCAGGCAGCGCAGGTGTGCATGAACTGGCGGGGGAGGAACCAGTGCCCGAGAACAGAGGGTGGCCAGTTAACCAGTGCAGATTCAGTTTCAGCCAGGAGGTCTGCAGGGGAGAGGAGCAGAAAAGGCAGAAGCAAAGAGAAATAGTTTTGAGGTGCTTCCGGAAACGGAGATGGTTCTCCTCAAGTTTCAGGGAGGCAGGGAGGATGTTCCAGAGGGAGGCCCCAGCCGAAGAAAGAGATCTACCACCCACTCGTTGCTTAGAGAAGCGGCTGACCCTAAGGGAGTTGGAGGCGGCTGAGAGAAGAGCTCGAGAGGGAAGATATTTAGGAAGAGAGAGTTGAAGGTATTGAGGCCCCATAAATTAAAACATTAAGCAAGTTAGACATGCTTGGGGTAGTAATTCCAATAGCACTTGTACTTCTTAGTGACTCCATATTGAATTTGCCTGCTCCTGAAGAAAACAGTTATTCCATTCTGAGACCAAATTATCTAACATTTACACCACTGCTAAATACCAGATTTGAGAAACTACAGGTGCAGGGTCTGTAGGGTAATGCGACTGTGAGTTTATTATGTACAGCTACCAGATAGGTATTGTGAATGTCTGCGGGAGTTTTATGTGTTGAGTGTTTCATAGGTATCTTGAGGTTATGGTGTTATGGGTGTGAGTGGATAGGTGGGTGATTGTACAATTGGTGCTGCTTGTGTCTTTGGGTGAGAAATATTGTTAGTAGTGGCTGGAGAGTTTTGACTTGTTGGGCTATGAAGTGGTTTGTGAGTGCCCATGGGTGTCTGGTGTTGTCTGTGGATATTGGGAACTATGGTGTGATTGATTGTTGCTAAGTGGCTTTGCTAGTAGCTTCGGGTGAGCCTTATTATGAGTGTCCTTAGTGAGTGCTAAGGTACTTAGAGGGATTAAAGGAGAGTGTTGCTGTGATTGGCCGAGAGCATGATATGCTGTAAGAGGGAGTGGAGGAGAAATTATGTAGAATGTGTCTGCTGAGATGGTATAGGTAGGAAGACTAGGTAGGAAGACTATGGTAGGAGAAAAGAAATCCCTACACATAGAAATGTGTAGGGATTTCTATTCTCCTACTATAGTCTTCCAAAAGCATGGAAAACAGCTGGTGAAATATGTTAATATATGATAATTGATTCCTTTATGGCCTAAATGGCTATTTTCACTTTTGAAGAAACAGAAGGCATGAATATTGCAGTGATATTATGTAGTGAGGAGAGGATGAGTTGAAAACCGTCTGGGAATAGAGCTTAAGCAGTCTGGGAAATTAAACCACATCCTGAATCCAGGGTTGTCTGACTCTCACTCCATTGATAAGATTGTGTAGTCATCAAACACAGCACTTCTGCAGAAATGGATTGATGTCAACAAATGTGTGAGGGCAATGTGCAAAGGGGGATGGTTGTGCCTAGACTTGTTTGCATAGATGTGGTGGAGAGTATTGCAGACGAGCCAGGTAGATCTAATGCAGATAGACGGGGCATGGAATGTTGTGGTGGGGTGCAGAGGTGTCCCTACCCAGCTCCATTTATTTATTTTATTTCAGAAAGGAAAAGGGTTTATAATAGCACAGTAAGACAAACATTTCTCACCGTAACCATATTTCTGGTGCTTATATCTGCTTAGATTTACATGCTGTGCATATGGTTTGGTATCTAGTGGTAATCACAGAGTATTGCATTATTTTTTCAAAGATCAAATAGGATTGTGTAGTGTACCCAAACCCCTCACGTGTCAAGATTGCCCCGGTTGTTTTTCTTCTACCATGAGGGAGCCTGAAGAGAATGCGTAAGTGAGTACGGAAGAAAAGAAGGTGTAAGATGTCTCTGTTCCTTCAACTCCAAGAGGGGAGGAAGAGTGGGTGCATGTGACTATAAGCAGTGAGTAATATATGTCTTCTGATGCTTGTGCATCTGTTTAGAATCACATGATGTGCATAGACTAGCAAACAGAACAAGGAGATAGTGGTGGGATGTGTGAAGGGACAGTAGCAAAGAGCTGTGTTAGCACTGCCAGACCCACCTGAGAATCAGTCTTAGAATGTGTATCCAAGCAGTAATGTTGAGTGAAAGTGTGAACAGAATGTGCTCTAGGCGTAAAGGGTAGATCTCTCTTAGCTAGAGAGTAACACATTTGGTTGCATTTAACAATCCATCTAGAGATTGCCAGGGCAAGAGAGTGACTGTTTGTGCTGAGGACCCTTTGCTGTGCAATCTGTCTACACTGCTCATTGCTGGAGGAGGAGCATCAATCTTACAACAGCTTCCACCCTGCAGAGCGGTGTAGAGTGGCGAGAGAGTGGCTGTTTGTGCTGTTCGTGGTGCTCGTGGCACTCAGAACAAGACCAAACATAGCGAACTACATGAGAGATGCAACCTGGTTAACTCTCAGTGGATCCGCAGCCAAGCGCGAAACTTCATACACAGTGAGTCAAATAACAGGATGATGTATGTTACTGAAAATGAAGTACTGGCACAGTCACTGCCACACACTGTAATGAATGTCACCACTGACATCTTTGACATTGAAGACAAAAATATACATCAGTCATCACGAAAAGCCACATCAAGTGTCTCTGAAGCCCCCCCTCAGCCACACCGACACCATACCTGTTTGCGCCTCCGAAAGTTCGGTGGAGTGTGGATCAGTTCCAGGGCTGGCAGTTTGAATGGGCCGCATGGCCCATGGCCGAGATCAGCTGAGCCATGCCTGTCGCCTTGCCTTCTGGAGCGGGGCTCCTCGGAAGGCTCTGCCACAGTGGAGTCGGTCCTGTGTGTGGGCCTCGATCCTGTGTGTGCCGTGGAGGTCAGAATGGCGGTGGCTTCCTTGCGAGCCGCCCAAACGGTGAACTTGGTGACTATGCCCACAAAGAAACAGTGTCCAACAACAAAATTATCGAAAGGAAAGAAAGTAAGAGATATCTAGCCCATGCAGAAATATAGGCGGAGCATTTGTCAGACAGCCCGTAACTTAATTGCCAAGGACTCTAAGACCCCTAAGCCTGCTATGGGCTATTCCCGCCCAAAGATAACACAAGCAAAGTCGGCTGATGGAGAAAATTATACTGAGCAAGAACATGGCAACAGAGATAACTCGGTCATGCTGTGTGCATTACAGGAGGTGATTCAAAAGTTTCCCCTGAGCAAGAGCTCTACATCCAGAAGACACCTGACAAGCAAATACCAGAACCAGAACTGACAACATGGATATCTGCATCCCAGTTAACCTTTTGTCTTTGATGCCCATGACCCCTCACTTGAAGGCGACACATTGTGCTGTCCCAACTAATTTCAGACATTCCCGATGTATAAATGCTCCACAGAACTTGCTAGACAAAATGACTGGGTGTACTCCAATAGCGAAGATGAACAAGAATTCAGCCAAGCGAACAATGGAACGACCACAAAACATTGGCGCAGACCAAACTCAAAACCGCTGACCAACTTCCAAAATAAAGACAGGATCTAGAAGTGACTCTGATTCTCCAGATTCCTCCACAGAATCTACAAGTTCTAGTAAAGGTTTGGACATAACACCACATTGTCACAAAAAAGATGTAACCAGACACGCTGCCGCCAAAGATTGCAGAAAAAAATCAGACCCTTTGCAAGCGTGGTGTGATTTAATGTCTGCCTTAACAATCGCGATGACTCTGTTTCTGCAGTTATATGAACCAATCCATGAAAGCTTTAAGGACCAGGCAACCTTACTTGCCATCACTCATAACAAGATGATCCATATGGAGGTATTCATAACTGCTTTACAACAAAGACTTGGAATCAGAAAACATGCTGCAAAAACTGTTAAGCAATCACATGAGAGACATAGGGGGAAACAAAAAGCTCCAGGTTGACGTAGCTAAGGAGATACTGAAATGGGACAAAGAAACAATGAAAAGAGTCCACCTCGACCCCAAAGTCATAATCAAAACAAATATCAACCTCCAAACAGTCACGCCTACAGCTAACGCAAATATCTATTCAGGTGAGTTCCAAGGAATATCTAGCATAACAGAACGCAGCTCATCCCCCGACATACGTCTTAATCAGCTGAGAACAAAAGCAACTTCACCTCTTGTCAACACAGGTTTAATATCTTTAGTGTCTGATGTGGACTGCAGAGACCAGCCTAAATATCAAGAGCCACCAACCACCGCCTTGGACTCTGTCTTTGCTGCAACAGGAACTGAACCACAAGATGCCTCAACTAACGCGGTCAATATAAACCCAGCAATAACATGCCCAATAACAACAAATATTTAACCAAGTACTGAAATGTCAACAGCTGAGTGTGAAAACAATGAGGCTAACTGCTAGATTTTTGCACAAAAAAAGAAACAGATGGCAAAAAATAGTACTCGCTCTCAAACAAACAAGCAAACAAAAAAATATATATAACAGCAAAACAAGTGATCAAAATAGATGGAGCTCACGATTTAATTCGAAATCTAAAATCCGCACTTACAGAACAAGAAATGGTCTTGACGAAAAGCAAGACCCTAGAAAAAAGAAAAACCATGGAGAGCAATCATGAAATCTACTGAGAACATCAGTTACATGGTTGAAAACCCCAAAAGAGATACCTCTGAGAAACTAGATCAATCCACTAGCGATCTAGAAGAAATCTTGTTTTATGAAGAAGGACCTGATAGTGGAGAAATGATACGCTTGTTCCTCCCTGCAGCAACCACAATCACCCCACTCCTAACAGCATCAGAAAGTAATGAAATATCAGTGGAAAACGAGATGAAGGACACATCTATAGAACTAATTGAGAACACCGTTTTTTTGACCTATGAAGAAAGGTGCAAGAAACTGTGTAACCAAGAAATTGGTAAAATTCAAACTTCACAAGATCTTACTAATACAAACTCACGAGAAACAAATGCTTATGTGGATTCCCCTTCACCGACAAACATTGTAGGCATTCAATCAATCTTAAAAACTACACTCAGTAAACAAGTACCCAAGAACTTAAAACCAATAGATAATGAAGAATACAAATCTGTACTTGAATTTAGAAATACAAGAAATAATGACCAAGACAAAATAGATCCTGGAACCTCATACACCAGCAAAATAACATGTGTCTACCTGGAACAGCTGCTCCCGTTAAATGATGGACTGATGCTCAATCGCTCAAACATCTTCAAACTGATCAAGCTCATACCAAGATTGCGCAGTCTAGAGTCTTGTGACATTGCTGCAGTCGAGTTTCCAATTCCTGTTCAATTTGTTTGCGCCTGCCTTCGCATAGATTCAAGAATCACAATTCTTGTAGAAGCCAAACGCTTTGGCCATTGGGCTTTGACATAAAAGAACAAGACTCAGAGTCATCGAAGTTCAAAGGAGCCAACGATCAAACACCACAAACAACTGTGAAAACGGCAAAATCTTCCACAAGAGCAATTGAGAAGACAGTCCAATTCATTACCGAATCAACATCATATAGATCAATCTTGCGTGGTCCATTTGAGCATGAAGCTCAACGCAAAGCCATTATAACTCCCATGAAGATAACCTTTAACAACTTGAATGTGAGTAAATGGGAAATAAGTCTACTCTCAGCGAAGAACACGCAAATACCAACTGAAAACAATTGGGAATGGCTATCCAAATGCTTAAACTCCAGTACTATGCAATAGCGCTTGGAACCAATTATCACAGAAACTCTTACAATTGGAAGTTGGAATACACAAGGCTTTAAACATCTCTCTAATAACGAATGTGCAAGCCTAAAATTAAATGACATCCTCTGTCTTCAAGAAACTTGGATGACATCTGCACCGCTTGTAGAAGGGTAAACCCGTCTGATAAACCCTGCAAAGAAAAACAAAGAAAAACACAGAAGGGAAACCATCCTCTGGTCTAATAATAATGATAAAAGCTGGGCTGGGCTAAAGAATTCTTGAAATACGAAACCCAAATTATTTCATGCAATCGGTGGTACTGGAGGAAAAAACATTGATAGACCATTTACCCACAACAATCATAATCCTAAATCATTATTGGAACCCTGGGGTGTGGGAAGGGGAATGCTTTGTCAGCGAAGTTATGTAATTAGTACATAACTGCAGAATTGAATACTGCAACACCATGTTGGTCCTGTGTGGTGATCTAAACATGAATTGCCTTAAGTATCGACCTGTCATTGGGTCAATCCACGCCAAAGAGACTAACAGGAATCTGTCCAAGAATCCATCAAGAGTGGACAAATGGATGAAAGAAATTACAAAATGCGACCTGCATCTCTTACATGGTCAGACTGAAGGAGATATTTCAGCCACCTCAACATGGCGTAGAGGATCCCAAGTGTCAACTCTGAACTATTTCTTTGTGTCTAGCATTGTAAATCAGCTGACAAAATCATTAAGAATAATCAGAACAACAGCTAGTAATTACGACCTGGTGAAACTGTGTCTGCATATGCCAATTTTGGCAAAAAATGCAACCTGGAAAAAACCAATTGAAGTACAGCCGTGTAGCTCCAAGCTACGAATGAAACCACATCACATCCAACTGGTGACCAGGTCCTACCAAAAAGCCATAAACAACAACATAATGCACCCCAATTATCTGCCTTTCCTTAATGAATTTCAAACTACAACCGATTTAGGTTAAAAAACCCAATTTAAACCAAGAAAGAGATACAACAAGGAGATTACAGGAAAGAAAGGAGAATTGAATAACAATCTAAGAAACTTAAAATCACATCAAGGACCTGAAACCAAAAATCAGATCAAAAACGCAAACAGAAATATGAAAACTGGTTGCAGAAACACAATTGGAATATTATTCAAAACAATGCAGAACACATTCTACAAAATTATCACATCAAATAATTCTAGATCTCTGTGGTCAGTGTTAAACGATCTGGGTGGGAGTCAAAGAGCACTCCAACACAATGCAGTCGTAGAAGAAGTCTGGATACAATTCTTCTGCACATTATTCAGACAACCCACAATTGGCTTGTCACATGAAATCCAAACACCACAAGGCAAATGGGAACTGGTCCATGACAAGCAAGAAATCATCATGCTAATTAACAAAGCGAGTAACTCCCAAGTCCCGGAACCACATGGGCTATCGAACTCCATGCCTAAAGAAGCGAATGAAGAATGTGCTGATTTCCGTATGGTGTTATTCAATAACATTGCCTGGAAAAGCAAAATACTGGAATCCTGGAACACATCAATAGTGATACCCATCTTCAAGAAAGGCCTAAGATCGGACCCCAAGAAAGAGAGACACATTGCGTTATTGGATGGTCGAGGGAAAATATTTGCTTCGACCATCCTACTAAGACTCAAGGAATGGGTACTATGCTTAGGGCGATTTGACAAAAGACAAACAAGGTTTTTCAAAGGCGTCGGATGCTGCCTAATTCTGTTCCTATTGATCTTTCTTATGATTACATCAATCCAAGCAGATTTTTAGCTGGGGACAAGACTTGACTTTTTCTTGTTGATGGAGAATGCCAGGTTGAAAAGAAGGTCTATAATCTTGTTGGTGTTCTCCAGGCATGCCTGGTGTGGGTCTCCAGTTATAAGCCAGTCGTCTAGATAAGGATTCATAGAATGGACTGTCTGAGCAGGTGAGCTGCGCCACAGCCAGTTCTTTGGCAAACACCCTCAGGGCTGAGGCAATGCTGGAGGGGAGTACTTTCAACTGATAGTGAGTGCTCTCTATCTTGAACTTTAGGTACTTTCTGTGCGGTGGCAACATTGAAATCTGAAAGTATGCATCTTTCATATCCAAGGTGGTCATGTCATCCCCTTGCTTCAGCAACGGATTTACCTCCTGCAGAGTTGTCATCCTGAATTGTTGAGGCTTGACATACTCGTCCGCAGAACGCAGCTCTAATACAGGGTGCATGGTTAGATCCTTTTGGGTACAAGGAAGTATATTGAATGCATATCCTTGTTTACATGATGGTCTGGGAAGAGTTTGATTGCTCCCTTTTGCAGTAGGGTTTGTACATCTTCCAGGAGGATAAGAAGATGTTCCGGAGAAAGTCTTCTTTTCTTTGGTGGCTTGAATCATGGCAGGTGAATAGATTCGATACAATAACAAGCACCTACACTCTTGAGCACCCACTGGTCTGAGGTTGTTCCTTCCCATGCGTGGGTGTGGCATGTTAATCATCCTCCTACTGGAGAGGCATGGAGGGGACCAAAATCATAGACCCATTTGCAGGCAGAGAGGGGAAAGCATCTGGCTGCTGCATTTCTTCCCCTACATTTTCCAGACTGAAATCCTTGCTGTGGAGGGGTTTGAAAGGTGCTGGATGTTCCTTGGCCAGAATACAGGATGATCCCCCCTGTTCCATAAGCACTTTGAGCTGGGCGGGGAAAGAACTGCCTGCGAAAGGACCAGCAGATACTGAAGACCCCACGTTGCACATACGGCCTGCCAAAGATTTGATTCAGAGATTTTGAAGTCTTGTGCTCTTCCTTTGCTGTCTCAAGCGCATCGTCCACCGCCTTGCCGAAAAGTGCTGAACCGACCCCTCAATATGTTTGTTTATGAGCAAGGCCTGTCTCTGGTTTAAACCCAGAATTTTTAAGCCATGCATGGCATTTCAAGAGAGTGCCTTCAGCCAACACCCTCCCTGCTGTCTCAGCGGCATAAAGAGTGTTCTTTAGAATGTTCTGTGTGACTTGACATCCTTCCTGTACTATTGCAAGTAGCTGCAACCTTGTAGGTTCAGTCACATTTTGCAAGCCCTCTTGTACCAGTCTCTATTCGATGTCACTGAAGTTAGCAAGGAGACTGGTATTGTTAGTGATGCAGATACTGTAGCCAGCAGAACAAGTTATTCTTTTGCCCAGTGCTTAAAGTTTTTTGCAGTCTTTATCAGGGGGCTATTTGGTTGAAGACAGGGGCACTCCTGCACACATTTTAGTTGTGTTAACAGCCAAGGAGTCTGGGATGGAATTACCCCGGATATAGAGTGGATCAGAGGGTGCAGGATGAAACATCTTCTCGACCCGTGGATTTAGCACCCGAGTAAGGGAGGGCATAAGCACGGAGGGGTAAGGGGCTTTTTAATGAAATTAAGAAGGACAGCCTTTCTGACTAGAACTTTTTCCTTGAGGATGTCCTCCACAAATTCTTAATTTGGCCCGCCTCCTAAGTGACAATCTTAAATTCATCAGCTGCTTTCCAAAGGATAGTGTTATCATATTATAATTGTTCTTTTATAACGTGCTTAATACCAGAGATTGGATTCTAAGCGCGGGATTCAAGCCTGTGTTGTGCTGTGTTGTCTTGCTATTTCCCTGAGCTTGAACAGCATTTAATTAACAATAGGGGAAGCCTCCTTGGGTTGGGATACAGGAGGAGCGCACAAAACCATATTATCAGGCTCAGGTTCATGAGTAGGGTAGTGGGCCAATGTCCTTGGTCATCTGCTGGAATCCAAGCATTTGGGTATTGGGAAACAAGGTATTGGGAGCCCTCATCACGATCCAGGACATAGTAGACATCATCGCTTTGATCATATTGATCACCTTCTCCTCAGAGGGATGAGGCAATTTTTGTCTAGGTTTCAAAGGGTGAGCCTCTGGGGAGTGAACCCAAACTTAGCACGGAACGCAGTAAACTCAGACACCTCGTTCATACAGTGTTCAAACCTTTCTCTAGTCTAGGGAGTGGATGTGGAAGCTTCTGGAAGTGGAAAAGCTGAGTCAGAAGGAACAGGGTCTGTGGGCCCCTGTAGAGCCTGGGACAAAGGAGAGAAAGCCTGTGAATCTCTGAAGGCAGAGAAGGGGTCTTCTAGAGACCAGGACCATGTGTAGGTGCCTTAGAATGCTTTCCTCTAAGTTTGGGGTGAGATTTAATGAAAGAAGTGCATTTTGATGCACATTTCGATGCATTAAAAACATGCATCGAAACTTTAGGAGAGGCATTATGGGAAACGGAAGTCTTGGTACCATGTGCCAACTGCGATGGCAGAGGCGCAGTGGACCCTGAACCAGCAGGTTCACTAGGCACGTCAAAACGGGCCAATGGTTGCCGAAGACTTTTATGATGATTCTTTTAAAGGAGACCGAGGAGTTGTTTGCTTGGCCTTTTGTAGAGAGTGTGTGCCCTTGCCGCCAGGGTGTGACCTCCCCATGGCACTTCCAATGGCGTGCTTAGAGGGGCTGGGGACGGGCACGTGGAATCAGCCGACGCCACAATAATGTCTTCAGACCCTGAAAGGGAGCCATGGGTGCTTGAGGAATCCTTGTCTGAGGCACTGGCGTTGGTGGGACAATGACTCTTGGCCTGCATAGCATAGGCCGCCCACAACTTTGTGCACGTTTCTTCACACGTCTTGGGCCTAAAGAGTCGACATGCCTTGCAACGCTGCTTGTCATGGTCACGAGGTAGACAATTTTACACTCCCTATGAGTGTCTTTACAGGAAGGGCAACATTTAAATGGAGTTCTTTCAATGGTAGCATGGATAAAGAGCAGCCAGATTAGTAAAGGAAGAGGAGAGAAAGGAAAGAAAAGGCATTCTCTAAGAGAAGTGTCGAGAAACAGGTCCCCACTCTCACTACTGTCGAGAAACAGGTCCCCACGCTCACTACTGTAAGGCAAAGCCTGAAGGAAAAGGCTGACAACAGCCGTCATGTTGCTCGATTCAGGGAAGGTTTGCATGACAGCAAACGGGAACAGTCGTTGTAGAAGTCCGCCGATGGATGTGTTGAACAGCAATAATTGTCATCAGCACACTCTCCGCAGGAAAGTGACCAACCAGAATGTCATAAAAAAACAATCTGGGGGGACCACGACGCCTGAGGGATTTTGGGTACACAACATGTCACGTTAGGGATAGTGTTACAGACATGCCCATGTCGACGTCCCGTTTTGATGTTCGAAAAAAGGATGCAATACTCTGCCATTACCACTACATGTCAGAATGTAGAATGTGTGCACAGCATGTGATTTTATTCAGATTCACATGCATCAGATTATATATTTCTGTTGTGATACCTTCCCTTTTTTATTTGGCAGCCATCTACGTTATATTTCCGGTTATATTTTTATCATCCTAATTTTCCCTTCATTAGATCTAGTTTATGTCCAGTTAAATCAGTCACATGATGAGATTCTGTGATTTGTTTTCTTCCAACCCTTAGTTGTTTGAATTGTAGCGGCCCTTTGAGCCATACCGTTCACTGTACTGGCTACTGATTTTTCCTTATTAACTCTAATTTCTGAGTATGCAGTCTTCTAAAAAAGGACGATGTTTCCGAGCTTGGTCCTTCCCTCCTAAGTGAATGTGGGTAAACTCAAATGAACCCTATGATCCAAAAAGTATCTGAAATGTATCTGTCGCAAATATCTGTTCACTGTGACTAACACTCTAGACAACAAACAATCATGTTTTTTACGTGGATTTTATGATGTCTAAAATCACTCATATTTCTTCCCCTTCTCTTTCACGCAATTATTTGTACATTTACGAAGAAGGCCAAATAGACCTAAAATACGATTGTTTCCATTATAACTTTGAGAGTTCACTTGAAAGGACAGAAATCATTTGACACCAACATTCTCACATGACATTGGACCAATCATGGATACGTTTGCAGATGACACCATAGAGACTTTCACTGTACACGCAGGAGAGGGAAGAAGCATTTTGCCTGTCTCGGGAGGATAGCTCAGGGGCAACGTGCTCACCTTGGAATGGAAGCAAGGCGACACGGAGCAACACAGGTTCAATCCGGGTGTGCAGGCTTAGAAACCTCTGGGTATTATTATAAATAACCTATCATATCATACCAACATGGTATTCCAAAAAAGTAGGGGTATTACGAAAATGTCCATTATCATATATGTGAAAGATATTTCACTAGTTCACCTTAACACTCTAATTCATACCTTCACACTTATCAAAGGAGTGGTCCATCTCATTTTCATTTGAAAACCTATACCAAGTATTTGCACCATTGTCCACAGAGGACCTCATAAGATATTATTCTTAAAAGTAAACTCAAATACAAATGAATATGAACAATTAGTACCCGGTACGCGCGGCGCACCGGGAATCCAACATGTTGATTGGCTCTTTTCCGAGCCATACCACATGGTATTCCCGTGTACGCTGTGCATGCCGGGTACTCTGTTCCCGGCGAGGGGCGTGGCAGCCCCTCAGCCAATGAGGAGGCTTGAAACGGGGCAATCCCCGCTCCGAGCCTCCCCATTGCCGGAGGCTCCCTTCATCCCCCGCCAGGGACTCAGGTAAGACTTTTTTTTTTCCCCCTCCCTCCTCCCACCTCCCTTCCCTCCCCACCCCACTTACCTTCTATCCCTTGGTCTCTGGCGGAGGACGATGAAAGCCTCCAGGCGTATGGAGACTCGGGCTGGGCCTCCCCGCTCCAAGCCTCCAAACGGCTGGAGGCTTGCATCATCCCCGCCGGAGCAGCGGTACTTTTTCTTTTTTTCTCCCTTCCCCCGTCCCAACCCCACTTACCTTCTTTTTTCTTCTTTTCTTGGGAGCGAACGTGCTGGAAGCACTTTTGTTCCCAGCGCGTCCGCTCCCAATGGCCGCCATGGAAAGGGAAAACGGACTACGTTTTCCCTTTCCCGGCGGCCATTTTTTTCACTTTTTTTTTTTTTTCTGTTTTGAAACGCGGCAACATTTCTAAACAGAAAAAAATGCCATTAGTACCCCAGTCTAACAGCCAGGGTACTAATGGCAATAAAACCCTCGGCGGCGGGCCAATACCGCCCACAGTAATGCCCCAGGGGCTTCGTTAAGGCCCTTGCTACGCTCAGGCCTGTAACTACAGCCCCGGGGGCATTACCTGGGGCGGTATTGGCCCACGGCCTCGGGTCTTATTGCCACAAATAAAATATAACCAAGGTGGTCAATGCTATCCGGCGGTCTAATATTCATTAAAAAAAAAAAAAAATCTGCTTTGCACATCTTGCGCATGCCGCCTTCCCATAAAAAAACCTACAAAGTAAACCATTATCCGGGTAAAAGTGACATTGCCCCTTTTCTCTTTCCATGGTTGGTGGTGAGTGGGTGTGAATAGGTGCCAGACCGGGACCTGGCGGAAGCAGGTAAGGAGGGGTAAATGATGGTGATGGCAGTGGGGAGAGGAGAAGAGTGCGAGATGGGGGACATTACAGGCGAGACTGTGCGACTGCAGGCGGGAAAAAAACAGATCCTGCACCAATCAGAGTGCAGCAGGGGCCCAAGAGAATGCAGTTTTCTATAGCAGGGCAAGCCCGCATTCCAAGCCTTCCGATTGGCTTAGGCCGCTCGCCCGTACCAACTGTAATCAAGTCCTACTGGTATGCCTTTACATGCATACCAACTTTGAAAAAAAAAAAAGAATGGTCTTTAAAAAGTGATGCACCTCTGAAAATATACTAAAATATACCTTCTCTATCAAAACTGCTATTAGAAGTAATAATAAAAGCAACCTTTGTGGCTCCAAATGAAATCTGTTACATGGCCTTTCTACTTCCTTTTTTGGTCTGAAAAATCTATATGAGGAGATCTATAATATTTCTATTGATTTATTTTGTTTATTTTATAAAGCAGCTCACAGGCAGATGTAATTCACCTTCCCAGCACTTGGGAAGAAAAGGGAGGGGGAAGAAGGAAAAGGGGAGAAGGCGGGTGATGTCAGTGAAGGTGAGGGGGTGTCTAGAATTTGCCCACGTCAGAAGACCTGCGGTTCGACTTGCTGGGGTGAGGGGGGTGTTAGGGTTCCGCTCGGGGTTCCGCTTCTCTCTGAAGCGTCCCCACGGGAGGCCCTGCCTGCGCTGCAATGATACACAGGAGCCGGGGTATGTTGCAAACTTCTTTAATGAACACATCGGCGGAACTGCCGAACCTACCCCTGTCCCTCCCCTTCCCCTGACGTCACGTCCGGGACGTCATGTCCTTTGGGCCCCAACGGAGGCCCGCCCACTCAACGATGTGGGCAACCTGACATCTCCCCCCTTTTTAACATGCGAGTTCAGGGGCTCCCCTCTTACCCCATCTCCTCGATGAGTCGTGTTGGCTTCATGCGGCTCCTCTGCGGTCGTTTTGCCTTAATCGGGGTTGGTCCTTCCCTGGCGAGTGTGGGGAGGTGCGCCTCGCCTTCTGACTCTTCCCTGTCTCCTTGGTACGCTTCTTCGCGTGGTCTGTCCTCATCGCTGTCTCTGTCCCATGTCCATTGACCTTCTTGAGTCAGTCTGACTCGTTTGAAGTGCGAGCTGTTCCTGGTCACCATTGAGCAGTCGTCCCTTTGTGCTGTGACCATGAAGCCCTTCTTGTGCGTCACGACCAGGGGTGTGTGTGCAAAGGTGGCTTCTTCTTTCCGATTCTTGGGTTGCCAGAGCCATACTTCGTCTCCTGGTTGCATTATGTTCTCGCGAGCTCTCCTTTTCCTGTCCGTGACCTCTTTTGTCTTTGCTTTCCTCGCGGTGTCATTTGCTTTCGCTTCTTGTTCTAGGGGCGTCAGTTCTTGTGGCCTCGGGTCTTCCGGTAGTCTCGTGGTGATGGGTCTTCGGAACAGCAGGTCTGCTGGGCACAATCCCGTCGTGCTGTGGGGCGTGTGCCTATATTCTCGTAGTAATTGGTTAAGGGCCTGCTCGAATGGCTTGTTTTGCACATGGGCGATTTGGAGGGTCCTCTTTATGTTGGCCATGAACCTTTCGACCATGCCGTTGGCCTGAGGCCATCGGGGGGTTCTCCGTCGATGTTGAAACCCCATGTACTTTGCGAATTGCTGGAAGTCTTGACTTATGAACGTAGGACCGTTGTCAGACTTTGTGATCTTGGGGATGCCATAGGCAGAGAGCATCCTGTCAAGTGCCGGAATGACGCTCGATGTGGCGCTGCTTTCTACTGTCTGGGCGTCCAGGTATCTTGAGTGTTCGTCCATAAGTACGACCACGTGTGTCCCGTTGTTCAGTGGTCCGAATAGGTCTACTGCTAGCTTCTCCCACACTTTGTTTGGCAGCGGTGATGATTGTAATGGGTTTGGGTGTGGCGGGGGCACCACTTGCGCACACACGTGGCAACTTCCCACAACGGTTTCTACCAAGCGATCGAGTTGAGGGAACCAGACTTTCTGGCGAAGGAGGCGCTTTGTGGCGACTACGCCTCGGTGTCCTTCATGCGCTAGGTGCACTATCCTCTCCCGGAGCGTTCTCGGGATGACGACCTTGCATCCCTTTAATATGATGTTGTCCTCTACCACAGTCAGCTCTTCCCGGACTTGGTCCAGCCACTTGACGTCTTCCTTCGTAGTGTCCGATTCTCCTCTGGCCTGATGTTTCATGAGGGTCGTCTTGTCCGTCTGTAGGCAGTGTCGAGCTATTCGCAGCGCTGGGTCCGCTTCTGATTGTATCGATAGTTCCTGCCACCCTACTGGGAGTGGTTGCAGGTGATGTATGATGTAATTTATGTACGCGTCCGCTATGGACGGTTGAGATGCTGTCGTGGACATGGGATGCCGGGAGAGGTAATCCGCTGGGTTTTCTTCCTTCCAAGGCCGGTGCTGTATTTGGAACCTGTAATCCTGTAGGCGTAGGCCCCATCTGGCTATTCTCGGCGGCATCCTGGCCTTCGGGCTGCCGTATATGGTGAGCAGTGCCTGGTGGTCCGTGATGATGGTGAATTCCTTGCCAAACAGGAAGAGATGAAAATATTTGCAGGCCCAGACGACCGCGAGGCTTTCTTTTTCTGCCTGTGAGTATGCCTGTTCCGTGGTTATCAGGCTCCGGCTGGCATATGCTACCACATGTGTGATGTGTGGCTCCCTGGGATCTTTCTGGGTCAATATGGCGCCAAGTCCCACCGGGCTGGCATCCACTATTAGTTCGGTGTCGCGGCTGGCATCAAAATATGCCATGTCTTCTGCCTGTGCGATGGCCTTCCTTATCGCCTCGAACGCTGCTTGACACTCTTTCGACCATGTGAATGGCGTGTCCTTCCGGGTGAGTAAGCGCAGGGGTTACTGACTGTGGCGTAGTCTTTCAGGTATCTGGAGCAGTAGCTGGCCAGTCCTAGAAACAACCTTAGGTCTGTGGTGTTCACGGGGTGGCGTGGCTGAGTTGAGGGCCTCTACTTTTTCCGGGTCGGGTCTCATGCCTTTATCCGAGAAGATGTGCCCGAAAAACCTCAAAGATCCTTTCGAGAACTCACACTTGGATTTGTTCAAGGTTAGCCCTGCGTCGTCCAGTGCTTGGCATACCCTGTGTAGTGCCAGGTCGTGTTCTTCCTGTGATTTACCGTAGACCAGGACGTCGTCCGAATAGTTCAGACAGTTGGGGACGTGTCTGATAACCTTGTGAATCTCTTCCTGAAAGAGCTCAGCGGCAGAGGATATGCCGAAGCTGAGTCTTTTATATTGAAACAGGCCGAGATGGGTGACGAATGTGGTGATGTAGCGGGACTCCGGTGCGATTTCAATTTGTTGGTATCCTTTTGTAAGGTCTAACTTGGAGAAAACTCTCGCCCCGTGGAGAAGGTGAATCATGTCCGTGATCCTGGGCGCCTGATGCCTTTCCCTTTCAATAGCTGTGTTGGCTCTGCGCATGTCTACGCATAAACGTATGGATCCTTCTGGTGACTTCTTGGGGACGGGGACGATGGGTGATACCCATGGCGTCGGGCCCGACACAGGTTCTATGACGTTCATTTTGATGAGCTTGTCCAACTCTTCTTCCACCTGTCTCTGGATATTGAATGGAATGCCTCGATAATGTTGAGCCACTGGTTTGACCTGAGGATTAATGTGGAGGTGTACTTTCCTGTTTCGCAGTTTGCCTAGGCCAGTGAAGAGCTTTGGGAATGACTTTTCGATTGCGTCCGGTTTTTCAAAGTACTTGTGGGCCATCAGCTGGTATAAGATGTGTACTAGTCCCATGTCTACTGCTGTCCGGAAGCTCAATATGCATCCGCTGTTAGCTTCTGTGTCCAAAATGTATAGCGGGACCTTTGCGGAGTGCCCTTTATGTGTGCACCAGGCTGTGATCATGCCTTTGCATGGCAGGGGTGTCGTGGAGCCATAGGGATATATGTCTACTGTGGCCTTTCTAATTCTGGGCCGTGAGGTCAGGGACTGATATGCGCTTTCACTGATAATGTTGACCGTCGCTCCGGTGTCTACGAGAAATTTTAGTGGGGTGTCGTTCACTTGAAGTGTCAATATGGGGCTGTGTTGGGTGGCCGCAGTGTTGTCCTGTAGGGCCCACACGTATCCTTTCCTCCTTTGATCCTCCTCTGACGATGGGGTGTCACTGCTAGTGGGGGACCTGGTCTTAACGTACCTTACGAAACGCCGTCTGTGTGATCGTCTCGTGTCCTCTGACGAGCGTTTGTCTTCGCGCGTGTATCAGCTTCTGCGGTCGCTGTCTTCTTTTCTGGCGTGCCTTCTTTCGTTGTCCACTGCAGGTCTGGGTGGACTCTGGTGGGTGGGCCGGCGCCTGTCTTGGTAGCGATGTTTAGGTGGTGTGTGGGTTGGGGCGTTTTTGCACATGGCCCTGTAGTGGTCCATTCCCCCACATGCGGCGCATTTTTGACCTACCGCGGGGCATGCCCCTGTGTGTGGGTATTCGTAACCGCATTTATAACATGTGGCTTCGAGGTGTTTGTTGCCTTGATTGGGGTGGGTATACAGTTTGTTGATCGACTCCGTGTTTTCACTGTGTTGATGTATGGACACTTTTCCTAGGCTATCTAATTGAGAGTCCACCGCTGCTTCCATGCGGGCCAGCGCTAGGATTTCTTCTAGGGATCGTTGTTTCTGTAGGAGCTGCTTGCAAAAAGGCTGCGAGAGGCACCCGGCGATTACTTGGGACCTGAGTGCCTCTTCATTGGAGTATCTGTGGAATTCACAATGTTTCAGTTTGATGCGGAGGCGCATCACGAAATTGTCTATTGACTCCCCTTTTTCCTGTCTTGTTGTGTGGAACATGTGGCGTTCATAGTCTACGTTTGTATGTGGCGCAAAATATTCAGACAGTTTGGCGTGTAGCTCCCCATATGTGACTGTTTCTACGTTCAGCAGCTCCCCCGCAATGTCTCTTACCGCCGGTCCCACTGCCATGAACAGTGTGTTTTTCAATCTTGTGTCGTCCGTCAATCCTATGGCACCTGTGTAGAACTTGAAGTCCCGTAGCCATATATTCCATCTGGGCCCTAGATTAGAGGTATCTCTAATCTCGAAAGGGTTGGGCATGTGCATGACTTGGGATGCTCCTCCCTCCTGGTGTGCATGTTGGCTGTTGTCTTGCGCTGTGTCAGCATTTCCAGACGCTGCCGCCGCCAATCCTGCCCCTCCCGAGGAGGATGCTGGCGTGGTCGCCGTGTCCGACATGGTTGCGTTGCTGTGATGAGCCCGTGTGCCCGTGGATGACTGTGGCGCCTGTGACTGGGATTGGGCAGCTCTGGCAGCGCTGCTGCTGCGTGTGGGGGACCTTCTTCCTCCACTCACCTTTATTGCAGTGCGGCCTTGTTTTCCTGGCCTGCGCGGTCTCACACCGCTCGTGGGAGGGAGGTCGTGATTTATAATGTGGCACGAGAGGACGGCTTCCTCCGCGCGCTAATCTCCCGTTCGCCGGTCTCACAGGGTGTGCCTGCACTCCTTCGCGCGGGGTGCCTGTGTGTTGTCCTTGGGCCCTTGTCACGCGGGAGGTGGGGCCACACAGAATCAGCGCTCCCGTGAGCGCGGGGTGCCCGTGTGCTGTTCCCGGGCCTTTGACACGCGGGAGGAGGGGCGTGCAGAGTCGCTCGCCGCACCCGAGGCGCGCCGACGCGCTGTACTGCTCGACCGCAGACCTCAGCACGGCGCCAGCGGGAGTCCGTGCCCGCTCATCGCCCGTGTTAGGGTTCCGCTTCTCTCTGAAGCGTCCCCACGGGAGGCCCTGCCTGCGCTGCAATGATACGCGGGAGCCGGGGTATGTTGCAACCTTCTTTAATGAACACATCGGCGGAACTGCCGAACCTACCCCCGTTCCTCCCCTTCCCCTGACGTCACGTCCGGGACGTCATGTCCTTTGGGCCCCAACGGAGGCCCGCCCACACAACGATGTGGGCAACCTGACAGGGGGGGGCAGAGAAGGTGCCGATGGGGACGGCACCCAGCGTGTGTCTGCGAGTGGAGGAGAGTGAGGGAGGAGATGGGAAAGATGTTACATTTAATGCAAGCCCAGGGTCTTAAATCCTGTGTGGATAACTACAATGCAACATGGTTTAAATGTATTGCAAAAAGGACACGCCAGAAAGATCTGGATTGACATGGGCTGCAGTCAAGAAGAAGCTACGACTATCTAAGGAGCATAACGCAGTTATTTGCACATTAAGAATTCCGCGTCTCTTGAATGGAATTGCCTTTCTCCGAGGATGCAGCCGAGTGCTCGTCCTAATTTCCTACCCTCTCTAAGGAAAGGCATAATGTCCCCTTTATTTGATGTTATTTAAAAACCTGGATAATTACCACGCACTGGATTGCACACTCCTCGCATCCTAAGGTTCAATAACAGTATTAATTAGGCTAAATCTAGTCAGGCTACCACCAATGCTTTACCGCACTAACTGCGCCGAATGCCGCAGGGTGCAGCGTGAATTTTAAACAGCCCAGTTGAAAAGATGAGGCTATAAACATTATTAAAGCGGCTAAGGAGAAGGCGTTTTCAAACAAAATGTTCAAAGTTAAGGTACCATAGAAGAATTTTAAAGATGATTTACGGAAACGTTGGTGAAGTATTTTACATGGTACAAACACATTCTTAAATGTTTTCTGTGTTATTAATTCAATGCTACCTTGTGTTTATTGATCATCATTTTAAAAGTATTCAAAAATGCGGTTCTTGGAAATGTGAATACAGCCATTCTCTGCCTGGAGGATGTCTTGGAAGCAAGCCTACTGGAGCAACACAGGTTCGAATCGTGGTCCCGCACTTAGACTTGTCACCGGTATAAAGAGCGTTATAAAAGTGTAAAAATTCTGAAAAAACTCACTGCATTCACTATTAATGGGAAGTGTCACTGCAGTAACACACTAATGTATATTTTTGCGTGTTCGTTCTTCTTTGATGTAACACTATTACCGCCACATGGTTTACAGTGATAATTTCGACAACAAAAATGTCGAAAGTCAAAATATTGAAAAAAAAATGTCGAAAAAAAAAATGTCGACTTTTTTTTTCAATGCATTTTTTTTTAAAATGGGGGGGTTCCCCTCCAACCTCCCTTTTTTAATTTTTTTTTAAATTTTTCCTTTTTTTTAACTCCCGAACCCCTAAAATAAATATATAATTAAAAAAAACGAAAGTCGAAATTTTTTTTTTCGACATTTTTTTGTCGACATTTTTGTCTGTCGACATTTTTTTTTCGAAATTATGACCACCCACCCCACCACATTACTGCACTTCCAAACTGCAAGTTGAGGGGAAAGTCAAGAGAATTCACTGCCAGCTCTGAGCTGGAGGTAAATGCGCCGACTTTCCCCCCATTTTCAGCACTATTACCGCAGTGCAATTACGGCCACGGTAATTGCACCCAAAATGCCCCATTGAGTCCTATGTACTCAAAAGAAATGGGGATTTACACCGCCACCGCAACTTGGGATCAGCGCTAAAAGCCGCGGACCAAGCTGCAGTAAAAGTAAATACGTTTGGCGGTATCCCGGCAGATTTACTGCTGGGAAACCGCCTAATTTCTGATGAAGCCCTTAGTTCCAATAAGATTATTTTAGATTCAATGATTTGCCGCTGATTCAACAGAATGAGGGGTTCCCATTCCTTAAAAAGTGAAATGCCAAACTGCATACCCCTCAACTCACACGCTTTTGGCGGATGCCACTCTCCAAGAAAGTGTCCACTAACCTGCCCAGCTCCGTATCTTTCCCCTAACTTCAATAGACTCTCAGCCACCCAAAACGAAATTGTGCGTTTTCACCAACACCTTCAACTCAAAAGGTTGAGGGCTGGGTAATGGGGATTGGTTCATTTTCAGGAGCCTATCCCTGGTATTTCAATAAGTGTTCTCTCCCTTGCTTTGTCATACCAGTGTTGAAGATCTACCGGAAGCCAGGTGAGCTTACAACGGAGTGATGCCCGAGTATTTTCCAAGATGGCGGAGGCCTTTTTTTCAGAGTTATTTGCCTGCTCCCAACACTAAATTCCCCACCGTCTCCTGTCTCTGTCCGATCAAATAGTCTCTGGTGATTATCCCATCTACGCTGTTTCCCTCTTTGCCCTGCAGTTCCCCTTTTAAATAGACAGTTTGCAGGCCCTATCAAGAAGCCATTCCTCAGCAGGAGAGAGGTGTCAAGAGCCTCCCCAGAGGCACACAGGGTCTCATGTAAGTAACTGGCCCATTTGTTGTGGGTACAGTGTCAAAGGAAATAAGCGTGCAAAAGATGTTTCATTAGAAGAGAAACAAATTATTTTTTGGGAATTAACTCCATGTACACTGTCCCCATCTCGCCGGAATTATAGATTTTTAATTACTTCAGCTCAGCCTCCACTTCATAAGAGCATGTAGCCCTGCAACTATGTACATGAATTCATTGCAGTTAAGGAACAAGTTACTTACCTGTAACTGTTGTTCTACAGCATGGGTGTGGCATGGATTCACATGCTCATGAATATTCCCCGTCGTCAGGCTGGGAATCCTCGGTAAAGAAAAAAACAGTAATAGTTTCGTTTCTGATCTGTCTTTCTTAGTAGTAACCAATCACTGATCTCTGGGTCATACCGCCCCCAGCCAATGACTGCCCTCTCCCTAAGCCCTGCCTCTGCCAGCCATCCTCAGATTTGGTAGCACGCCAAGTGGCAGTATGACCAAGTGAAGAGCCGCAGAGGGGTAGGTGGGAGGGTTCGCATGTGAATCCATGCCAGACCCATGCTGGAGAACAACAGTTACAGGTAAGTAACTTGTTCCTTCTCCAGCATGGGGTCTGGCATGGATTCACATGCTCATGAATAAAAGAATACATAGCAGTATACACATGCACAACCACGGGAGGTGGCAACAGGCTCAACATTAAGCAATACAACAACTCAACATTAAGCATCTCTTACCTCCTCAGCAGGCTCACCTTAAGCGAACAGGTTGCGCAGCACTGCTTGGCCGACCCTGGACTCCTCCCTGGAGTCCCGATCGATGCAGTAGAATCTTGTAAAGGTGTGCGTCGACCTCCACGTAGCAGCCCTGCAGATGTCCAGCAGGGGCACACCAGACAGGAACGCCGTGGTAGCAGCGCTCGCTCTGGTCGAATGGGCTCTCGGACGGCCGGGCAGCGGTCGTTTTGCCAACAGGTGACAATGCATGATGCAGCCGGAGAGCCATCTGGAAATGGAACTCTTCGAGAGAGCCTTCCCTTGATTCACAGACCCAAAGTTCACGAATAGCTGTGACGTCTTCCGAAAACTCTTTGTGCGGTCCAGGTAGAACTTCAGCGCTCTAGCTACATCCAGCGAGTGCAAAGTCCTCTCGGCCGGCAACGAAGGCGACAGGAAGAAAACTGGTAACACCAAGGGCTCGTTGAGGTGGAAGTCAGACAGCACCTTGGGCATGAAGGAGGGGTGCGTCCTAAGCACTACCCTTGTGTCATGAAAAGTCAAGTATGGAGGCTTGCAAGATAGGGCCTGAATCTCTCCCACTCGTTGTGCAGAGGTGATGGCCACGAGGAACGCTGTCTTCCATGACAGGAACTTCAAGGGCGCCAAATGCATAGGCTCAAATGGGGCTCCCATGAGCCTGGTCAGCACCACATTAAGTTCCCACGCCGGGGCAGGAGCCTTCACCGGCGGGAATGAACGGAATAGTCCCTTCATAAATTCCTTTACCAGGCGATGAGACCACAAGGACGCCCGTCCCGTAGTCCTGGTATATCGGGAGATGGCAGCCAGATGTATTTTTATGGCGGCGTGGGCCAGTCCTGCTTTGGCCAGCAACAGTAAGTACAGCAGCACTTGAGGGGCCGTAATCTGCAGAGGGTTAATCTTCTGTGCACGGCACCAGACAGAGAACCTCTTCCATTTATGACCGTAGCACTTGAGAGTTGAGGACGCCCTGGCCTTTGCAAGAACCTCTCTGCAATCAGCCGGGATATCGTACCCTCCAAACTCTAGCGCTGCAGGAGCCAGGCCTGCAAGTTCAGCGACTGTGGGTCGTGGTGTAGAATGGCGCCTCCTTCTCGGGAGAGAAGATCCGCGTCCGCCAGCAGCCTGACTGGCGGGGACGTTGACAAGTCCAGAAGGTCCGGGAACCAGACCTGCCTCGGCCACGCCGGTGCGACGAGGATCATCCTGCACCTGGACTTCTTGAGCTGGCTGATGAGGCGGAGCAGCAACGGCAATGGAGGGAATGAGAAAGCATCGCCCATGCTCCTCGGCTCGATCTGGGGTTTGCCCCATCGTTGGAATAGTCGATCCACTTGATTCTGGCGCAGTTCCCACTCGTGGCACGAGCGCAGCTCCCTGCTGAGTGAGTCGGCGATGGTGTTTTTTATTCCTGCCAGGTGGAAGGGAACCAGAAACATCCCGTGGGCGACGTCCCAGTGCCACAGATCCTGGGCCTCCTTGGATAGGGCTGGGGATCTGGTGCCTCCCTGCTTCCGTATGTAGAACATCGTGGTGGTGTTGTCGGTGAAGATCCTCATCACTTTGTCCTTGAGGGACAGGAGGAACGACTTGAGCGCCCAGAACACTGCACGGAGCTCCAAGATGTTGATGTGAAGAGACCTCTCCTCCGGGAGCCAAAGGCCTCTTGCGTGGAGATCTCCGGTGTGGGCCCCCCAACCCTCCAGAGAGGCGTCCGTAGTCACCTTCTCCTGAAACGCCGGGGTTTGAAAGTCCGTGCCCGTCGTGAGGTGAGCCCTGGTGCCCCACCATAGGATCGCCCGACGGAACTCCTCGTCGAGGGGGATCCTGTCCTCGAAGCAGCCCCCCGCCTGAAACCAGCGGGCGTCGAGGAACTCCTGTAGCAGACGCATCCGAAGTCTGCAAAGGGGTACAAGGTAGATGCATGAGGACATCATCCCGAGAAGGGACTTGATGGACCTCACCCTGGCCACGTCCGTGGCTAACAGTCGCTGTACCTTGCCCAGGATGGTTTTGGTCCTCTCCTCTGAAGGGGAGGCCAATTGCTCCACTGTATCGAGCTTCGCCCCCAAAAACAGTGCTACTTGCGACGGAACCAGGTGGGATTTGGGGTAGTTGATGGAGAACCACAGCTCCGTGAGCAACCGGACGGTCCTCGCCATATGATCGACGGCGAGTTCCCTTGACCTTGCCCGGATTAGCCAGTTGTCCAGGTAGGGGTAGACGTGGATCCCCTGCAGGCGCACTCGCGCCGCCACTGGTGCCAGGCACTTGGTGAAAACCCTGTGTGCCGACTTTAATCCGAACTGTAGGGCTCTGAATTGGTAGTGGCGTCCTTGAATCACGAACCTGAAGAACTTCCTGTGCCTTTTTAGAATGGGGATGTGGAAGTAAGCATCCTCCAGGTCCAGCGAAGATAGGAAGTCGCCTTCCTCCAGCTGTCCCAGTACATGCTGGAGGGTGACCATCCTGAATTTCTGTGCCTTGATGTATTTGTTTAACCGACGCAGGTCTAGGATGGGGCGCCAACTGCCTGTCTTCTTCCTGATGAGGAAGTACCTTGAGTATACTCCGGAGCCCCGGAGCCTCCTGGGGACGAGCTCGATGGCACCTTTCTTGAGCATTGCCTTTACCTCCAACAGCAGTTGAGGGAGGTGATTCTCCTTCCTGGCCATGGGAGGAATGCGAGGGCACTTCTTTAGGAATTCCAGCGAGTGCCCGTTGGCCAGGGTTTCCAACACCCAACGATCGGTGGAAATGGACTCCCACACCCTGACGAACTTCGTCAGTCGGCCTCCCACTGGGGTACTTCGGTGGGGGCCCGACCACCCGGCCGGGTCAGTCTTGCTTGGAAGCGGCCTTGCCTCCTTGGCCTCCTTGGCAACGACGGCGGGAACCCCCTTGCTTGCCGCAACCTCTGTAGGCCTCCTGGGAATAGGAGTGGGCCGCCTGGCGGTAGGTGGAGGAGCCACCGCTGGATCCTTTGGAGGCACCCTGTCTGCGTCCAGAGCTCCGAAAGGGCCGTCTCTGCTGAAGCACCCCAAGGGCCCGGGCCGTCGCCGAGTCGGTCTTGATGGCCTGTAGAGACTCATCCACCGCCTTACCAAAGAGGTTGTTGCCGTCGAACGGCATGTCCAACACTCTGGCCTGGACGTCCTGGCGAAAGTCTGTCACCTTGAGCCATCCTCGTCGTCGGAGGCAAACTCCGTTGCCCAGTTGGCGAAATCCGGTATCGGCAATGTCCGTTGCCACCGTAATGGCGTGTTCCGACGCCACCTCGCCCTCCTGCAGAATTTCTAGGGCCTCCGTCCTTTTGTCATCAGGCAGGAAATCTAGCAGGGGAGCTATCTTGAACCAGAGCTCCCTGTCGTAGTGGGCCACGATCGCTAAGGCATTGGCCGCCTTAATCGTCGTCGCCGCTGACGAGATGACTCGTCGTCCCATAGAGTCCAACTTCTTACCCTCGCTGTCCGGCGGGGAAGTGGAAGTTGAAGACGCCGCGCCCGCTGCCTTCTTCTTTGCCGCTGCCGAGACGACCGAGTCTGGCGTGGGCTGGTCCCTGAGGCACAAGGGGGCGGCATAGGGGACTCGGTACTTCTTCTCGTACCTGTCCCTCTTGGCGGGTGTCGTGGCAGGGTTCTTGAGGACAGCAAACCCCTCGTCCCAGATGCTGGCGAGGGGGATGACGGGTCCGCCGGACTCGCGTGCACGAAGGGCGGAGTGGGGTGGACTCTCCTCCGCTTGTTCGGAGGGTTTCTCGACAGGCCTGGTTCTGGATCCTCCGTTGGGGTCCGTGGTAATCTCGACCGGGTCCGCTCCAGCGGCCTACCCAGGTTCTTGGACTTCCTCTTCCCCGAACCAGAGCGCTGGCTCGTGGTCGAACGTGCCGGGGAAGTAGTGCCCTGCTTGGCAACCGAAGAGCCCGACCTTTCAGCGCTCCCAGAGCCCGCGGACTCGCGGTGCTTGGTCTTCTGTTGGGCCGCCGTCGCCGGGTCACCCTCAAAGGACTTAGAAGCCCGCTCAGACTTCTTCTTCGCCTTCTCAATTGCTGTGCCCTTCTCCAGCCAGGTGGCGAGGCGGGAACGACGATCTTGTTTGGTCCGTTCCGAAAGGTTCTTGCAGAACGCACAGTCCTTCTCCACGTGCGTCTTGTCCTCATGGAGGCAGTAGGGACATCGCGAATGCTGGTCCTCCTTGAAAACGTTATATAATCCGCATCCAGGGCAGTTCCTGAACAGCTTGGATCCGGGCGTCGAGCACCCTTTGTCCTGGGCCATGTCCGTTGAGGTAGGCCGCAGATCTTCCGGAATCCTCCAAGAAGTGTAAACTCGACGAAAACTTCACCCTTGAGGGGCGTAGAAGAATTCCGAAACGGGTCCCCGTTATCGGAAGTAGAAACGGTGGAGCTTGAGGCTCAATTAAACCGAAAAAATGAGAAAATCTCCTGAAAAAACGTGAACACGCAGTAAAAAACTCGAGAGCTAAACACGAGGACTCCCAACACTTGAGCGTGCGGTAAAAATCTGAGGATGGCTGCCAGAGGCAGGGCTTAGGGAGAGGGCAGTCATTGGCTGGGGCAGTATGACCCAGAGATCAGTGATTGGTTACTACTGAGAAAGACAGATCAGAAACGAAACTGATACTGATTTTTTCTTTACCGAGGATTCCCAGCCAGACGATGGGGAATATTCATGAGCATGTGAATCCATGCCAGACCCCATGCTGGAGAATGTAAACGTCATCATGTAAACGATTTCCATCTTCATCTCTAGGCAAAACTATGGACCTCATTATGAGGTTGGCGGCAACCCGCCGGTAGCACCAGCGGGTTGCCGCCAGCCCTGTAACTCCTAAAGTCCCGATTCTGCCACCTAAACTCCCAGTGCCTCCGGGATATCACAAGTGGCGGCGGAATGGGGACAATGAAGCACCGGCACCGTTGCTACCAGTGCCTGTGCAGCACCAGCACCATTGCAAATGGTGTCAGGGCTTCAGTTAGGGACATGCCGTTGAGGGCCTGATTTCTGGGCAGGTCAGACCTGCTGGGGGATATACACCCCTGCCTGAATTCTCGTAGTATGGTGGTCCAGAAAGGGTGCCAGTACGTTGCTAGCGGCACCCTTATTTCCGGGCCACCCTACTTGTAATGAGGGCCATATACGTCTCTAAGAATTCTACTTTCTAATCCTTTAGCAGCAACCTTCCTGTTTCTTTCCAGAATGTATCCTCTAATTGAAGGCTAATAGAACTTTTCTAGCAGGTATTCCAATTAAAAACGGGTTGCCACTTCTAACTTAATCAATTATATACTTTCTCCTCATAGTAGCTTTGGTGCTGCCAATATCATAGGTGGCAACTTTTCATACCCTTACTCTGGCGGGTCAGGCATGTGAAATCCACGGCTACTCAAATGCTGAAGTTGGCTTATGGATTCATGAATATTACTCACATTGTCCATGGCCTCAGAGCTCGCAGTTGCAGTGGATCCGGGGTCTGCAGCCTTTAGCTCTTCAGATGTTTTGGTCAACTACGCCCATCAGCCCTAAACAGCATCAGCAATGGAGGTGAGGGCTCATGGGATTTGTGGTCCAAGACATCTGGAGAGATGCAGGTTGCAGCCCCCTGCAGTAGATTCTGGAGCAGCTCAAAACAGCACTTCTAGTGTGCAAAGTTATGCACATCGCAGAGTTCCGCCATTTGGGGAAGCGTCTACAAAGGCTCCAGCCATCTCTGGTGGGCAGTGCCTATTAGCAGAATTCCTTGCTCAACCTTGGTTTTCTATCAAGGTGGAGGTGGGTTGTGATTCCTTGAATGCGGCCTTCTCTCTTGATCTTTTTGCCTACAGTTCTAAGGGCTTTTCCAAGCAAGGATTGGCCGCACAAATGAGCAAGCCACATTTCTTATACGCTTTCTTCTCTTTTTGAAAGTCGCATCTATGAAATAAAATATTACTATGACCCCTGCATCACCAGCAGCAGCAAAGAAAACTCTGCATTCCTGCCTCACAGAACAGCTGAACGAGAAAGCCGGACCCCTTTAGCCAAGTAATGATCATTGAGACGCCAGAGTTCTCTGCAGTTTCTTCATTGTCAGCCACGTGAGGCCCATAGTTGGTCTTCCATAGCTGCCATGCTTGTTCTCAATGTAGCATGGACACCTTCCATCTTGCTATGCCCGTCCCTCTTCCTGAAGGGTAGGCCCGTTTTGCTGCAACAGTTATCTTAAAGAATGTCTGACAACGGTTGGACACAGTTCTCCAGATAAGATTTTCAAGTGAGAGTATTTAACTCCCTACTTTTTTAAAATTGGGAGTAAAATGAATATTTAGGGAGTAAAAAAGTAAGTCTCGTTCCCAACGGGAGTATTTTAATATCGAGTAAGATTGATTCTAACTGTAAAATAGATATGTTTTGTCATGAATATTTCTTTGCACAAAGTATTCCTGCACATTTCAGACCAGGCAGTTTTAATGGAAGAGTTTCCTCCTGTGGCAGTATGTTTAGTTTTACCTTGTTTTGTTTAACCTCTTCAGATCAGGCAGTTTTAATGGAAGAGTTTCCTCCTGTGGCACTATGTTTAGTTTTACCTCTTCCGATCAGGCAGTTTTAATGGAAGCGTTTCCTCCTGTGGCACTATGTTTAGTTTTACCTCTTCCGATCAGGCAGTTTTAATGGAAGAGTTTCCTCCTGTGGCACTATGTTTAGTTTTACCTCTTCCGATCAGGCAGTTTTAATGGAAGAGTTTCTTACTGTGGCACTATGTTTAGTTTTACCTCTTCAGATCAGGCAGTTTTAATGGAAGAGTTTCCTCCTGTGGCACTATGTTTAGTTTTACCTCTTCCGATCAGGCAGTTTTAATGGAAGAGTTTCCTCCTGTGGCACTATGTTTAGTTTTACCTCTTCAGATCAGGCAGTTTTAATGGAAGAGTTTCCTCCTGTGGCACTATGTTTAGTTTTACCTCTTCAGATCAGGCAGTTTTAATGGAAGGGTTTCCTCCTGTGGCACTATGTTTAGTTTTACATCTTCAGATCAGGCAGTTTTAATGGAAGGGTTTCCTCCTGTGGCACTATGTTTAGTTTTACCTCTTCAGATCAGGCAGTTTTAATGGAAGTGTTTCCTCCTGTGGCACTATGTTTAGTTTTACCTCTTCAGATCAGGCAGTTTTAATGGAAGAGTTTCCTCCTGTGGCACTATGTTTAGTTTTACCTCTTCAGATCAGGCAGTTTTAATGGAAGAGTTTCCTCCTGTGGCACTATGTTTAGTTTTACATCTTCAGATCAGGCAGTTTTAATGGAAGGGTTTCCTCCTGTGGCACTAGGCCCCTTATCTGGGGGGCTGGTTAGACAGGAAAGTCCAGAAATGGTTGGGTGGAAGGTTTAGTTATTTCCAATCTCTTTAGCGTTTTACGATGTATTGTGATCTGCCTTTCCCTGGTCTGAGAGACCATCTACCCCTACCCCCTGCCCACAGCCATAGTGATGGGTACCACATACCTTGTCAGCGTCGAAAATGTCCCCAGGATATAGCCATATGAATAATGAATTCTGCCCTCGGACTTGCCTCAGGCTGTTCCAGCGCCCCTCGGCACACTCCTTTGCTGTATCACCACTTGCAAGTTGCAACTCGTTGTGAAGTCTGCCTGTCTCCGCGTGCTTTCCTGCAGTGACTCCCCTTGACATCTCCACGACATGCAGTACCTTGAGCAGGCGCAGGGTATATGTTTAAGAGCGTCCACCTTCGCCACCCCCTTCCACTTCAAGGCATTTTGACGGACTGTGACTTGAATTAGGCGGCCCACAAAACCAGGTACAGCATGCACAGATGTAAAGGGCTCTGAAATCTGCAGAATCACCTGATGCAGCTGAACTGAACCCCCATGTATTTGCAGGCATATGGTGCCATTGCATAGGGGGATGCTGGGAATTCATGGCATTTGGAATGGGGCCTACGTTAGAAATAAACGAAAACAAAAGGCTTGGAATTAATCTCAACCGCTGGTAATTGCACTGGGCAACTCTGGATTCAGTTGTTAAATAATAATAATAATTAAAATGATTTAGCATGTATATAGCGCTATGAACCCTCAGGTATCTGAGTGCGGCTTATTACCCACAGTGTGTGGTGCTCATTTATCGACCTCGGAAGGATGAAAGGCTGAGTTTGGCCCTGCCCGGATTTTAACCTGCATCAGCAGGCTCTGCACAGATGTGAGCGCTCTACTTGCTGTGCTATCTATCGGACCAGCTTGTTGTTTAGTCTGCCTGCCATTACAAAGGTTAAAAAGACCATATGCAAATAAGGGTTGGTTCCAACTCAAAAGGGAAAGCTGAGCCGGAATGGTTAGGTCGGATCCACTCTACCCGAGAAAACAAGCAACTTAAGGCATGTTTCACCCGGCCGCGATGGGCACCATCAGTGAAGTGTAGCTTGGGTCTCTAGGCTATTCAAAACCTTCCTTTCAGCACTGACTATAGTTTGTCTCCCGATATGAGAGAGGGCATGGCTAGGGATGGGTACCTTGTTCACTGCACCATCGGGAACACAGTTGTGCACCAGGGGTGAGGCCTCACAAGGTAGAAACATGTCTGGGGTTGCCTTTGTTTCTATGCAAAAGGGGCGTTTCATAGCTGCTGGAGTTGGACTGCTCTCACTGGTGGCGCGATGACCGATATGTGGGAATGGTTGCCTTGCTCACTGCAGCATAAGGCACCAAGCTTCTCTTCGCTGGTGAAATCCCACAAGGCCGAAACATGTCTGAGGTTGCCTTTGTTTCTATGCAAAAGGGGCGTTTAATAGCAGCTGGAGTTGGACTGCTCTCACTGGTGGCGCGATGACCGATATGTGGGAATGGTTGCCTTGTTCACTGCAGCATAAGGCACCAAGCTTCTCTTCGCTGGTGAAACCCCACAAGGGCGAAACATGTCTGCGGTTGCTTGTGTTCCTTGCAAAACGTGCGTTGCATAGCAGCTCGAGTTGGACTGCTCTCACTGCTGGCACGATGACTGATATGTGGGAATGGTTGCCTTGCTCACTGCACCATAAGGCACCAAGCTTCTCTTCGCTGGTGAAACCCCACAAGGCCGAAACATGTCTGGGGTTGCTTGTGCTTCCTTGCAAAAGGGGCATAACATAGCAGCTGGAGTTGGACTGCTCTGACTGGTGGCACGATGACTAATATGTGGGAATGGTTGCCTTGCTCACTGCACCATAAGGCACCAAGCTTCTCTTCGCTAGTGAAACCCCACAAGGCCGAAACATGTCTGGGGTTGCTTGTGTTTCCTTGCACAGGGAGATGGCCTATCCATTAAGCCTGCACTGGTGGTGGCAGCAAGAGACTGATTTGCAAATGGCTGGTCCCTTTCTGCAATGGTACAGACAGGCTCAAAAACGATATTGCGAACAGTTGCCCAGAGCACTGCCTGTTGTTAACAAGCTTCCACCGTCACATGTTTTGGCATGGTAGAATTAAATAGCATGAGTGGGCAAATATAATGCATGCCCCTTTCTCCTGAATTGACCCAATGTAGCATCCCAGATTGTTTGCCATAGAGCTGCGTTTCTGTTTATGCCACCTTCGACACAAGCATTTGTAGGGTACCCAAATGTTGCACTCCCACCCGAAGGCCCGCTCCCCATGGAGATGTTCCCTGCCCCTCGCCCCATCCCTAGCATATTTTTAGATACAATGCAACCACTTCTGTTTTTGTGTGCATGAACATTTGGTTGGTTTCTGCCAACGATTATTGTGAAGTTTTGTCAAATTAAACGTTTGCAAAGTGTTTCCACATATAGAATACGCCCAGACAAAAATATTCATGTTGGTTGCCAAAGTCTGTTTTACAATGATATTATCAGTGATTGTGACAGCACGGTGAGTTTATAGCACATGTCTTCAATTGTTAATCACTGACGCCTCCAATAGTCAGTCACCATGAGCAGAAACAACACAACTTTTTTCTGATTGAAATATAAAATGAAGCGCTTCCCGCTACGTACTTATGTATGTTGTCGGCGAGAAGCCACGTCCAGCTTTTGCAAACAGGCACATGTTGATCACCTCCAGGACAGGAGCCAGGACGAGGAGGGGGAGGATGCTTATCACGTTCATGGCCGCTATCGGCAAGAGAAACCCATTCAGACTCAAATTGGAATTCATGGTCTGGAGATAATAGCCAGATGGGATCTGTGTTTAAGAAAGTAGGAAAGACATTTTCACACATCAGACTTTGCCCCTCTGAAGAAACAGTGCGGTGAAGAGCTAAAAAAAAGGCAATACTTAAGTTATTAAAGAAACTTCTTGAGCCTTTGTATTGTACAGTACACAACTCCAAATGCTTTGATACAATTATAGTGTTTATTTCCTGTAACATGAAAAGAGATTAGTCTTCATTTTTTCTGCTATCCGTGTATGCTTACACGAAATCTGCTAAAGCATATTCATTACAATCCTGCTGAAATCGGATGAGACACAGGCTAGGTTCGGGCTGGCGGGCCGTTACCGGCCATGTCTACCCGCCGATGCAGAGGTGAAAGCCATATTCATTACAATCCTGCTGAAATCGGACAAGACACAGGGCTACCTAGGTTCGTCCTGGCGGGCCGTTACCGGCCATGTCTGCCCGCTGACGCGCGTGTGAAGGCCATATTCATTACAATCCTGCTGAAATCGGACAAGACACAGGGCTACCTAGGTTCGGGCTGGCGGGCCGTTACCGGCCATGTCTGCCCGCTGACGCGCGTGTGAAGGCCATATTCATTACAATCTTGCTGAAATCGGACAAGACACAGGGCTACCTAGGTTCGTCCTGGCGGGCCGTTACCGGCCATGTCTGCCCGCTGACGCGCGTGTGAAGGCCATATTCATTACAATCTTGCTGAAATCGGACAAGACACAGGGCTACCTAGGTTCGTCCTGGCGGGCCGTTACCGGCCATGTCTGCCCGCTGACGCGCGTGTGAAGGCTATATTCATTACAATCTTGCTGAAATCGGACAAGACACAGGGCTACCTAGGTTCGGGCTGGCGGGCCGTTACCGGCCATGTCTACCCGCCGATGCAGAGGTGAAAGCCATATTCATTACAATCCTGCTGAAATCGGACAAGACAGAGGGCTACCTAGGTTCGGGCTGGCGGGATGTTACCGGCCATGTCTGCCCGCTGTCGCGCGTGTGAAGGCCATATTCATTACAATCTTGCTGAAATCGGACAAGACACATGGCTACCTAGGTTTGGGCTGGAGGGACGTTACCGGCCATGTCTGCCCGCTGACGCGCGTGTGAAGGCCATATTCATTACAATCTTGCTGAAATCGGACAAGACACAGGGCTACCTAGGTTCGGGCTGGCGGGCCGTTACCGGCCATGTCTGCCCGCTGACGCGCGTGTGAAGGCTATATTCATTACAATCTTGCTGAAATCGGACAAGACACAGGGCTACCTAGGTTCGGGCTGGCGGGCCGTTACCGGCCATGTCTGCCCGCTGACGCGCGTGTGAAGGCTATATTCATTACAATCTTGCTGAAATCGGACAAGACACAGGGCTACCTAGGTTCGGGCTGGCGGGCCGTTACCGGCCATGTCTGCCCGCTGACGCGCGTGTGAAGGCCATATTCATTACAATCCTGCTGGAATCGGACGAGGCACGTGGCTACCTAGGTTCGGCCTGGCCGGCCGTTACTGGCCATGTCTGCCCGCCAACGCGCGTGTGAAAGCCATATTCATTACAATCTTGCTGAAATCGGACAAGACACAGGGCTACCTAGGTTCGGGCTGGCGGGCCGTTACCGGCCATGTCTGCCCGCTGACGCGCGTGTGAAGGCCATATTCATTACAATCCTGCTGAAATCGGACAAGACACAGGGCTACCTAGGTTCGGGCTGGCGGGCCGTTACCGGCAATGTCTGCCCGCTGACGGGCGTGTGAAAGCCATATTCATTACAATCCTGCTGAAATCGGACAAGACACAGGGCTACCTAGGTTCGGGCTGGCGGGCCGTTACCGGCCATGTCTACCCGCCGATGCAGAGGTGAAAGCCATATTCATTACAATCCTGCTGGAATCGGACGAGGCACGTGGCTAGCTAGGTTTGTGCTGGCGGGCCGTTATCGGCCAGGTCTGCTCTTCGACGCTGGGGTGAAAGCCATATTCATTACAATCCTGCTGAAATCGAACGAGGCTACCTAGGTTTGTGCTGGTGGGCTATTACTGGCCAGGTCTGCCCGCCGAGGCGGGGGTGAAAGCCATATTCATTCCAATCCTGCGGAAATCGGACGAGGCACGGGGCTACCTAGGTTTGTGCTGGTGGGCTATTACTGGCCAGGTCTGCCCGCCGAGGCGGGGGTGAAAGCCATATTCATTCCAATCTTGCGGAAATCAGATGGGATACTGTAAATACTCCATCACGATGCAAACACTGTTTTATAATGTGAACTATCTGAGCTACATTATGTCACTAAGGGGATTGACATTTCCAGGCCTTAGCAGCCTATAAAGCTTTCACCCTTGAATGACTTAAGACCGGGCAGGCATGGCACCTGCTCCGTGGGACACTTACACCTTCCACCATATGGTTTCACTGGCAGCTTACTGAGAGTTCCACACGTTTGGTGCTAATGTGAAATCACGTGGAATGCTGATGGTGTGTCTAAACGCTTACTCCGCTTTTGCAGTGTTTCGAGGGTTCACATCTCTATGGGTACAGTTCGACCCTTGTGTAGAGCCCTGAGCTGGATAGGCTATGCTGTGCCAGTAAGCCATGTGATTCCCAAATGGGTGCAATTCAAGCCTGCTGTCCCAGTGGAGCAGCCCTAGGATGTTCAATGAGTCACCTCCCAAAAAGTACACGTGGGGGGGGGGGGCAAAATACAGACCACCTAAGGCATGCACCTCCCTCACGAGCTGTTTTGGCCCAGTTATTTTCCATTTTGGAAACATTCAGTGGCCCACTGGTGTATTCTCTGATTTGCCCTTGAATTTCTGCCATGTTATTGACAGATGGGCTGTAATACTGAACTGTGCAGGTGGGCTCACAATAATAAGAATTGATCAAAAGTGCTGCAACTATGCTTTCCACCAATGCACTATACTACATTACTACCCCTGAGGGTTCAGAATTCAGCAATGTGACGAAATGACTACTGCCCAGCAATAGCACAGGGGTGAGCAATGGCTTCTAAGCACTCTACTCAACCCTGAACTACCGCTAGCGCAGCAGTGATCCAGTCTTAAAGGCTTAATTCTTTCTCCTCTTTTGGTGATGTGGACTGAGGTCAGGCTATACTGTCTTGAGATGTATGAAACAGTATGGTAGCCTCCATACAACACTAGTACAGTATTTACCAAAATAAAAGAAATGCCCAAAGAAGATTCTTATAGCTTACACAAACACAGACGATTGATTAAACACACTAAGCAATTCCACCCTTGAACAGCAAATACACAGATTAATGCAGACTCTAACATATGCCGCTCACTCTGGGCATTAAAGGACAGGAAGGGAAAAAGGCAGGCAGGTATTCAGAAAAATACTTAAATGCTCAATGATTACTTTTAAATATCTTTTAAGGTAGAGAAAGGTGCCTTAAGCATTTCTATGCTCCAAGGTACGGAGGCCAAGTGGTCAAAAGCCAGAAAAGCCTTGTCAGGGGTCGATGGTACATTTGAACAGTACATCATATAGGTATAATATTGAGTGGCACAGTATGCAAACAGAGTAATAATGTTCCTTTATTCTTTAATGGAGCTATTTACTTTTATTTACATAGCGTGTTAGGAAAAGCAAAAACATAAATACATTTATAAAGGAACACTCTTTTGCGGTATTAGAAGGGAACTTTACAATTAAAATGAGGGAGTTATTTGGGAATTTTGTATAACCGAGATGTGTCCAGATGGAGGAAAGAAATAGTGAAAGAAAGGTAGAGGAACGAACAGAGAGATAGGAATGGCATTGCATAGCTGAGGGAACAGAGGGAGAGGAATGGCATTGCATAGCTGAGGGAACAGAGGGGGAGGAATATGGCATTGCATAGCTGAGGGAACAGAGGGGGAGGAATGGCATTGCATAGCTGAGGGAACAGAGAGAGAGGAATGGTATTGCATAACTAAGGGAACAGAGGGAGAGGAATGGTATTGCATAGCTGAGGGAACAGAGAGAGAGAGGAATAGTATTGCATAGCTAAGGGAACAGAGGGAGAGGAATGGTATTGCATAGCTGAGGGAACAGAGAGAGAGGAATGGCATTGCATAGCTGAGGGAACAGAGAGAGAGGAATGGTATTGCATAGCTAAGGGAACAGAAGGAGAGGAATGGTATTGCATAGCTGAGGGAACAGAGAGAGAGGAATGGCATTGCATAGCTGAGGGACAGAGAGGGAGGAATATGGCACTGCATAGCTAAGGGAACAGAGAGAGAGGAATGGCATTGCATAGCTGAGGGAACAGAGAGAGAGGAATGGTATTGCATAGCTAAGGGAACAGAGGGAGAGGAATGGTATTGCATAGCTGAGGGAACAGAGAGAGAGGAATGGTATTGCATAGATAAGGGAACAGAGGGAGAGGAATGGTATTGCATAGCTGAGGGAACAGAGAGAGAGGAATGGCATTGCATAGCTGAGGGAACAGAGAGAGAGGAATGGTATTGCATAGCTAAGGGAACAGAAGGAGAGGAATGGTATTGCATAGCTGAGGGAACAGAGAGAGAGGAATGGCATTGCATAGCTGAGGGACAGAGAGGGAGGAATATGGCACTGCATAGCTAAGGGAACAGAGAGAGAGGAATGGCATTGCATAGCTGAGGGAACAGAGAGAGAGGAATGGTATTGCATAGCTAAGGGAACAGAGGGAGAGGAATGGTATTGCATAGCTGAGGGAACAGAGAGAGAGGAATGGTATTGCATAGATAAGGGAACAGAGGGAGAGAAATGGTATTGCATAGCTGAGGGAACAGAGAGAGAGGAATGGCATTGCAACACTGAGGGAATAGTGAGAGAGGAATGGCATTGCATAGCTGAGGGAACAGAGAGAGAGGAATGGCATTGCATAGCTGAGGGAACAGAGAGAGAGGAATGGCATTGCATAGCTGAGGGAACAGAGAGAGAGGAATGGTATTGCATAGCTGAGGGAACAGAGGGAGAGAAATGGTATTGCATAGCTGAGGGAACAGAGAGAGAGGAATGGCATTGCAACACTGAGGGAACAGTGAGAGAGGAATGGCATTGCATAGCTGAGGGAACAGAGAGAGAGGAATGGCATTGCATAGCTGAGGGAACAGAGAGAGAGGAATGGCATTGCATAGCTGAGGGAACAGAGAGAGAGGAATAGCATTGCATAGCTGAGGGAGCAGAGAGAGAGGAATGGCATTGCATAGCTGAGGGAACAGAGAGAGAGGAATGGCATTGCATAGCTGAGGGAACAGAGAGAGAGGAATAGCATTGCATAGCTGAGGGAGCAGAGAGAGAGGAATGGCATTGCATAGCTGAGGGCATTTAGTTACAAAGAGTAGAAGCAGGAGAAAACCTTTGGGGCCGGCAGCAACCAAGCAACATTGAGAGGCAAATCGAGCAGTTGTGCAGGGACAAAGAAGATAATGAGAGAGAAATTAAAGAACCGGAGAGAGAAGGTCATTAAAAAACACACACTTTAAGTGTCTTATAAATGGAGCAAAAAGAGAGAAATCAGTATGGCTGAGGGTGGTTGGGTGGAGGGGAGATTGACAGTGCTATTGTAAATACTTGGCAGAGCAAAAGCAAAGTTGGGGGACAAGGTAACATGAAGGTGAGAGCAACAGTCAAGCCAAAAAGACAAGATTAAGGAGAACAGTCCTTCGACTATAAAAGGTGATCAGTAAGTGGATTTTACTGATATTGTAGAGTTGAACGTGAGAGGCATCAGCAGTGATAATGTTGACTAGAGGAACGAGGTAAGGATCAAAGGTGATCCAGGTATCTCAAACTGAAACTGACTAAGGAAGGACGATGGGGAGAAGGAGACAGGAGGATGAGGGCACACATAAGGAGAGGGTGTAGGAACAAGAGGAATTATGAGATTCCTTTGCAGTGGGAAGATCGCCACGATTTAACGCAGATAGAAGGCAATCATAGGCGCGTATTGTGACCGTGTGAAGGATAAAAACGATCAAGTTTTGAAAATCAATAGGAAAATGACAAAATGACACTCTCGCCCTGAATCTAGAAGGCAATTGGAATCCTGGGTTGCCTTGAATGCTCAATTTATATGCTGTAGACAAAGCTTGCCAATCCCATCTGCTCAGTGTTGCTACTGGTGAACCTTTATCTTTTGCTGGTGCCCCACTTGAACCAAATAGAAACTCTGTCAATCTCAAAAGTAGGTCCTGGCCAAATAAATCCGAATGCACCTTAAAAGTATACACACTAACCTCTTCTTCTGAGGAAGGATTTTTAAAAAGGAAGAAGAAATAATGCCTATATCAGGACACAATTCCAACACTGTCAAGAAAATAATGCAAGAGTGTCTATGAGGAGAAGTGCCCCCATTTTGCCTATTCTTCTGGATTAAGGTATGGCTTCCAGACACAGTATATTGGCCGATGACACGGCTAGAGGCACTGCCTCAAGTGGAACAAAATGGGGTTTCTGAATGGTGGTATGGACAAACTGTAAGTCCCAGGAGGGTAAAGAAGCGTATACTACAGGATGCCTGCATTCCAACTCCCTCAATAACATTCTAGTGGTATTGCTACAAAATATCACAGACCATATATATATAATGTGGGGGGGGGGTACTTGAGGTTGGTGCGGGGATCTCCCCCGCAGATATATGCAGAGAAAAGGGGTAACAAAACTGGGGAAAAACCCGTCTGCATTTTCAGCTTTGCAGTAATGGGTTTGATATTTTCACCTAGATCCCAAACTAGCCAATTCACCAGTGCCAATTGTGCCTGGCGCCCCTTTAATATCCCGAATTACATCCCACTGGCCCTGAGGTGGAAACAGAATGACCCAGAAGGAAATGTCCTCCCTTCCCCCAAAATCAAGGATGCTGTTAGGGCCATAGTCCCTATCATATAACCCGCTGGTAGCACACCACCTGTAAGAATGTGACCAATATCAATTATAAACCTTTAATAGAGGCTGATCCTCTGGATTGCCGAATGCACATGGCTATTTATTATGTTATTGATTTATGGTTTCAAATAAACCTTTATCGGGCAATCATACATTACATGCTACTCAGCAGTGTCGAATAAGGTCCGAAAATAAACAGTAAAAGGATTAATTAATCGAGTCAAAAACATCTTTGAAAAACTGCAAGAGGGGAATGGTAGCCGACAAGCTCTCTCCTCACAGCAGAAAAGATCAAATCTCCCTCTCATCCAATGTCCCATATGAATCAAACTTTTTTATCAAATGTTTGGTTCTTAGATCCGTTACACCGTGGCAAAATAATGACACATGCTTTAATGATTACGTAGTGTCTTCCTTCCGACAAAATCTACATCCCTTTGCGACTGCTTTCCCATAGATATTTAAAGGTTGGTTGGTAGGGTACAAATCAAATCTGAAAGGAAGAAATCGATCTCTGTTCCAGCCATGAGCAGCTTTGGCTAGCTATTTCGGGAGGACTCCACAAGGTTTCATTTCTTGAATTAGGGAGCCCATAAGGCAGTGTTCATTTCTTTCCTCCAAGGTCTTCATCCAATCACTTTGCTTTCTCTTGACCAAACCTGTTACTGTAGACGTATCCTCTGAATCTCCAAGACACTGTTAAGATGCCTCACATCTGGCAGAGATAGAGTGGGGCGGGTGAGTAGAGATGGTGAGATCAGAAGAACAAGAGGCAGGTTGATGGCTAAACTCTTCGTCAATGGGGCTCGATGAGGCCGACATGTAACTACTAAAGTCCCCTTTGCTTTGTCACTTTGAACGTGTTCTACATCACATTGGGGGTGAGTGTAGTGGGAGAGCGCGCATACAGTACATCTTGGGCCGTTCTAGTACAAGGGACTGTTTGTCTGCTGCCTTTGAACACAAGAGCCAGAGGTAGCAAGTTGGAAGACGCTCGTTCACTTCTAGGAAAAGTGGTCAACTTCTACTATCCTCAAAAGGAGAGAAATCTAACAACATGCTGAGGGAAGCAATTCAAGTTCAACTGAATACACAACAACTTCAAAGATAAAATGCTGTCTGGTTCAACGGGTTTATCTCCGTAAAAGCAAAGATTTCTTGTGACACCATCACCATGAATGAGACTGCGTCTCCTGATTGTTCACATACCAATTCACCACTTGGTTTTCAGTTTAAAAGATCATAGGCTGCCCATTTAACACATCTGAAATGCTGAAGGATGGCCATCAGACTCCTTCAGGGAGATGAGTGTTAGAGGACTGTATCCTCAGGAGGCCATTGACCCTGAGCCGTTTGATGCACAAACGTCACACCACAACCCAGATGACGGCCATCTGTTGTCACTATGACTGGAAACTGACATACCAGTGTAGCACATATCAAATACTGAAAGTAGACATACAACAGATTATACACATCCTGCCCTCCTGAGACACCATCATCCCTGGTTCGTGTTCATGAGAGTCAAAAAACGAGAATGTGCCAGGCTGCTGCATTCAGATGGAAGCAGGCACAAGCAAGGACTGCCCTAGTGGACACCATTGACCACTAAATTCAATATCATTCCCTGGCTGTTTTACTGTGTCTTGTTAGCAGATGGCCTACACAGTAAAGGATCGCCATTGTGTGATCCTGGGGTAAAAGAACCATGCAGTACATCTTAAACCATGTCACAGTAAGCGGTCAGATAGCAGAGCGAGTAGAGTGCTCGCTTTGACATCTGTGCAGAGCCTGCTGATGCAGGTTCTAACCCCGGCAGGGCCAAACTCAGCCTTTCATCCTTTCGAGGTTGATAAATGAGCACCACACACCGTGGGAAATAAGCAGCTTTCAAATATCTGAGGGTTCATAGCGCTATATAAATGCACAAGCAAACAAACAAACAAACAAATAAACAGTGAACTGAAAATCTCTTGTGAGGACAATGTGAGACTTTGTTCATGAACCTGTCCTCAATGGGAACTTCACACACCAGCCTGGTATCTTCTTCAGAACCACCTGTCATGCAACAAGTCAACTAATGGTACACAATTCTAGTGCAGGTGTTCGCTCAAACTAAAGCACCTTGAACTGAAAATGTTCTGACCGCAGTTGGAAGTGCAGAACCTGGCGAGAACTTGGATGTATAGGTGCATGCAGAAAGATGTCTTTCTTATCCGAAGACATTAATTAATCTACTGGAGCATCATGGGTATAAGGGTGTTAAGGGACAGGATCCTGTATGTTTCCTGGGATGTTTTCTGGGTTATACAATATTGCACCACCTTTAAGTTCAGAACCAGATGGAGCTTGCTCGTCACTGTGTACGAACCTGATCCTGTGTTGAAATTCCTCACAGCATAGGATGACTTGAATGCACTGTGTACCTGTGTGCCACTTGATCTCATGGGGAGATCTCTTCAGCAGTCACACGAAAGACTGAAAGTAGGCTTGCCGGAATAGAGTCTGCCCTCAGAACTAAAGGAAACTGCTTCAAAATTCTCTAATTGCTATCTCTTTGACTGGAATCTTGTAAAGTGTAGGGTAAGCGACAGTATCAAAAGTGGTATAACGACCAAGAAGAGTAAAACAAATTCATGGGTGTTTAGAGGGACATCCATGAGTAAGCATGTGGGTGACAGGAGGAGAGCATCCCCACTACTGTGAGATGGTTGAACGCCATATGTGAGTGGGGGAAGGGACAATTGGGATTATAGAGAAGAGGGGAGTTTGGGAGAATTGATCAAGCAGAGAGGAAAGGAAAATCATTAGAGGAATAACACATACCTCAGATAAAATGGCTGGATGCACAGATGAGGATGAGAAGCGGACTAATGACAGCCCTTTTATAATAGTCTGAGAATATCCCTTTTGGGAGGGAGTAATCAAAAAGAACAGCCAGATGGGACAGCATAAGGTGGGGGAGGGGGGGCTTATGATCAGTGGAAGCAGAAGTTGAATTGGCGTGGTTAGGCAGTGGTGAAGGAAATGTCAGTCACATGCTGGAAAGGAGCAAGAGGAGCAGGGCAGGAGCGAGGATTAGGATAAGCGGTTGTGCAGTGAAAGGACGAGCAACGATTGTCCACTTTTGAAGTAAAGTAATTTGCAACACCAATGCTACTGATGGTAGAATGGATAGAAGGAACAGGAGAGGAAATCACCAGCTCTGTTGTATCCTCAAAAACAGTGACGCTGCACCCTAATGTCCGCAATATTTATGTTGTAGTGAAATAGTCCGACCGTGAGCTTCAACAATGGTGACATCTATAGATACATAGATGGTCAGGCCCAGCAATCGTCATGATCTGCCCACTTCCCTGGACTCTGCTTCTCCTCATACACTGCTGCTTACACGCGAAGCAACTATTTCTTCTCGAAATGCAAAGGACCTCGAGTAAACGATGGAGTATGTCATTGTTGCCTTTGTATCACAGCGCTGTTTGGGTTTGCCAGTACTGTGGTAGTTAGTACTTGCACGTTAAAAGGACCTTTGATGCAGTTTTCTGCTCTGTGCTCTCCTCAAGTTACCGACCCATACGTTTCAATAAACTTTTAATAGCTGGATGAGTTGACGTGAACCTCAAGCCCAAGTCCCAGCCTTTGAACCTAGGAATTTGAAAAAAAAGTGTGTTCATGTACAATAGGCCTTCTAACTCACACGCCTGCATTTTGGCACGGGATCACTTCTCTTATATCAGTCCTGGAAATCCAGGTAAAAAATAGAGCTGTCACATGCCTGACCGATGTCATGAAGCTAACTTTCAGCCAATCTTGGCTGTTTTGCTAATACTACTTTGAATTATGGGACTTGCAGTTTTTCTTTTCTCATTTTATTTCTGAGCCCAAGGTCTCAACAGTTAGGGTGATCTTAAAAGCATACAAACTGGCTGAGAGAACCATCATGCCAATGGGGCAGGTTGGCCGTATGTGTACGATGTTTTGAAGAGAATATGAGCAATAAACTCAACAACTCATAGGAATTTCGTGTTCAGAGTGTTGCCGAAGCAAGGCCTTCATCATGAGATTAGCCAGCCGGAGTACACCGCGGAAGGGTTCTTTCAGGTTAAGATTGAGGTTGCTGCCACATAACATTTCCACATCTAACCACTGAGCACTAAAACATGCTGACAAAGAAATGCATCTCTTTTGATTCAGTTGGAGATTAATGGACTACTGAAAATCTTTTAGTACGACTAAATAAAGCATCCATTGAACACAGGCACAACACAATGAATGCATAACATGTTTTGAGACCTTTTAAAAGCTCCATTGAACACTGAAATGCACATGTGCACCTAAATAGATATATTCCAGGCGTCTCTTAAAACGAACACACTTTTCCTGTTGAGCATACTTTTCTGAATACAGGTCTTTGTAGCTTTTTTGTATGAATCCCCCCATCTATGATTTTAGAAAAGGATCACAAACCAAAATGCCTTATAACATGAACTTTCCAGCAGTGCAAGTGTTGTTTTGCAGGGTGTAAGAAGCTCATTTTGTTAAAAAACGTTATTGAGTGGAGGCCACCGCTTACGTTTGCATTTGGGCCCCCTGCGGCCAATTTTCGTAATTTGCACTGTGAACTTCTCTTTTACACTCCGCAGTGCAAATGTAGTAAATGCCGCCTGCCATGAACGCAATCAAATCCACCTGCTTTTTGCACCAGCAAAAAGGAGGTGCATTCCACTAGAAAACATTAGTTTTACAACAACCTGAAAATCTCATGCTGGGGTCAAACCAGGTTGTTTTTGAAGGCAGAGGGCAAATGGTAGGAGGAGATATAACTCGCCCTTTGCCTTCAAAAATAATGAAAATGCCCCGGAGATTGAATAGAGGCGTTAAGACAGGTGTAACATAGTTACGCCTGTCTTTAGCACTTCCGTTTACGGTCCCCTGAGAGCTCATTTTCTATGAGCGCTTAACGTAAATGAAAGGCGTAAAAGTCTTGTGTAAGGCTTTTATGCCTTTCACGTCACAGCTCATTTTCAGGTGTTTGTATGGTGTAGATGAGGCGCAGATCATAACTTTGGATTTTGGCACCCCCTTCCTCTCCACCATACAAACAAACACTACAACATTTACGCCAGCATGGATTTTCATGCCGTGCAAATGATGTGGATTCCTATGGAGTCCACCTGCTTTCTACACCATCAAAAAGCAGGCAAACTCTATAGGAAACCATTGGAAATGCTGCCTGCCATGGTAACATGGCAGGCAGTGTTTACTTCATTTGCATGGCAGAGTGCAAAAGGGAAGCGCACAAGCATGTATGCTCCCTTTTTGCACTCCCCTATTGCAATCCGCCCTGCAAGTGGGGCAAATTTGGAGGCGGGACCAGTTTACACAAAAGTGTAAGCATAACAGGTCCCCGCCGACCAATAACAGGGACTCTGAATATGATCCCCTAAGGGTTCCTTTTCTACTGAAGTGGAGTGTAAAATGAAAACATAAAGGCAGTTTGGTTTCCTTTTACGCTCCACTTCATTTTACAGCTGTCCTGAGGCATAGGAGGGCAGCAAAGCCGGAGATGGCATCTCCGCTTTACTTTCCTCCTCCGTCTCAGGCGAACATTTGGCTTTACGCCTGCATGAGATTTTCATGCAGGTGTAAATCCAAAGAATTCCAATGCAATACACATTAGCACCTGCTAAGGAGCAGGCAGATTCCATTGGAATCCATTATAAAACACTGTCTGGAAAGCGTATTTGCAGCCGGTGTATTATTGCTCCCAAATTGGCGAGTAAAAGTGAAGAGTAAAGTCTATTTTTCCTTCATTTACTCTTTACATTTACACTCTGCAACATGCAAGTGTTGGTGGCCCCCTGCATGCAATTACCATCTAATTTAAAATGTCCCCCTGAGTAAAATGCTGCCCTCGTGCAAAAAACAATCTTTCAGTGCATTTTTGCTCCAGGGCAATATTTGCCCTATGGATAATAGGGTACAGTGTTAGCACTGGGGTAGACATGTCCCTAGTGAAAATGTGCTTGGGGACTCATTTTGGAAGTCCCCGGAGCGTGAATGAAGGCAAAAAACCACAGACCTAAAGGTGTTATGTCTGTCTTAACGCCTACATTCGCATTCAGGGGCATTTTAATTGTTTCTGAAGGCGCAGGGCGGGAGCGGAAGGGGAGTTACGATTCCGCTGCACTTTTCCCATCCTCCTTCAAAAAATGTTTTGCCTTATGCCACCATGAGATTTTCATGATGGCGTAAAACCAATGACAACAGGTCTCTTTAGGTTGGGACCTTCTTCTTTATTAAAAACAATGATCTTCTATGTAATACACTTGCTTTTCATACCAGCAATACGTAGGCGTATGTTGTATGCGTAGATGGCAGGCAGAGTTCACTCTTTTTGCACTGCTGATTTCAAAATGGAGGGGGAAAGGTGCTTCCGCCACACTTTTACACTCTGCAGTGCAAATGACAAAAATCTGTTTGTAAGTGCAAATGTAAGTGTTCCCCTCTGTGCAATTTACGCTCAATTGTAAAATGTGTTCCGTTGCAAGAAAGCTATTTTTACATGAAGGCAGTATTTGCCCTAGTAAAAATACCATGCAAAATTGCACCCTCAAATCAAAATTGAATGCTTTGTCAGTTCTTTAAGAACATGGAAACAAACTGTGAACATGTTTTTTATGTTACTACTGCAAAGTTCTGAACACATGGGACCATATTACAGACATTTTGCATTGTTCCAAGTGCAATTACACTAGACCCTCTGCCACTTGACCTCTCTGCAGCCATTGATCTTGTCGACCATGACATTCTGTTCCAGAAACTCACCACTAAGTTCTATTTCTCCATAGAAGCTGCCAATTGGATGAAATCCTTTCTTAGTGAGAGCTCCTGCAGGGATGTTGTCGGCACTGATGCTGCTGACGCTATTCCTGTGCCTTACTTCATCCATCAAGGGTCCTGCATTTCACCCACCCTATACAATATGTACACTTAACCCCTTTTTGACCAACTCAACAATTTTGGATTCCCTACACAAACTACAGACGACACTCAAATCCTGCTGAAACTCACTGGAAACTACACCCTCGACTCTGCAACAATCAACCATGTCTATAGCATCATTCAGAACACCATCTCTGCCTGAACAATGTCAAAACAGAGCTCCTCATTGTAGGATCCCCACATCAGCTAATATGCCTGCACCCAGCGTTTGCATCCTTCTTTATCGATGGCTATATCACTATTGTCTCCAGTCAAGTAAAAACTGTGGGTGTCTACCTAGATGCAAAGCTATCCATGCACAAACATGTTAAAGCCTTTGCCTCAACTGCATCCTACACCACTAAGCTCATCAACCTCAGCAGAAAATGTCTGTCCTCAGACAGTTGACTTACCCTTTGCAGGGCCCTCTCTGGCAGCAACCTGGATTATTGCAACGCCATCCTTTCAGGCAGTTCCACCAAAAATCTATCTAGACTCCAACTGATTCAAAACAATACCCTTTGGGCCACCTATGGGCTAAAATGAACTGACCACATCTTTCAAGCCATACCGGAGGCCCACTGGATGCCAATCAAAGCCTGCATCGAATTCAAGATTTTATCAATGACGCACAGATGCCTCCACAGCGCTGCACCTGCCTTCCTAAACTAGCACATCTCCAAAAGATCTAAACATTGCTGCCTGTGATCCTCCACCACCCTGGCCTTAGCCACACCAAAATACTCCAGAAAGAGAGCAGGGGAGCCATCTTTACTGTCACAGCTCCCACCCTGTGGAATGCCCTCCACCTCTACATCCAAGAAGAACATTTTTATCCAACCTTTAGAAAAAGACTAAAAAGGTGGTTTTTCAACAAATATCACTAAGACTGCAAGGGGGTTCCATCTATTATTCCACCCTACCCTGCCTGCTTACTTTCAAATGTTTTTTTTACTTCTGGTCTTTCCTAATGTGTACGAGCGCCGTGATACCTCTGGGTCTGGCCGCTATCAATAAATGCAATAAATAAATAAACAAACGTCACTGCAGTGGTAAAAAAAAACATTTTTGAATGCTTATTTGCACCAATTAATATTTCCCACTAGTGCTACGATTAGAGTAAACATTACCCTTGTGCAAACCATCATTGAGCAAACAGAGAGAACAGATAGAGTTACTCAGGGTTTCTCGGAGGCGGATGATACACCTGACAACCCTCCAGAGCCTGAACCTAGAAGAGTCAGAGAAGAAGAAACTGAAACCCTTCCCGAACTAGCCTTTGCGCAAAGGAACGACCTGTTGTTGGCTGAAGCCTTTTACAAGTTACATCTGAACAAGAGGGCCATGAGAAAGGAGGGCCTTTTTTATTTTTAAAACATGGTCTGGTGTATAGGGGAGATACCATTGCAGAAGGCTTAGTAAAAACGCAACTGGTTGTCGCTAAGAGTCATAAACAAGTAGTCCTAGAAATAGTGCACTCACATTTAACCGGAGAACCCTTAGGACAAACAAAGACACAAGCCCAAATCGCTAATAAGCTGTTCTGGCTAGGAATACATTCTGACATTAAACAATGTATTCAGGCCTGTGAGATTTGCCAAAAAGACTAGTAATCAAATGCCACCACCAGTTCCCTAAAATCCATTGACAATTATTGAAATTCCATTCTCAAGAATTGGTATGGACATTGTAGGACCCTTAGAAACATAAAAATGAGGGAACAAGTACATGTTGGTAATCGTGGACTGTACAACACAATATCCAGAAGCCTTTGTCTTGAGAGAAAATACCACCCAGCTAATCCTGAAACACTTGCTCCCTTTCATTTTCCAGAGTGGAGTTTCCAAAGGAAATACTGACAGATCAAGGCCCAGCTCATGGGGAAAGTTAAGCAATTGTTGCACATTTCCACTTTGAGGACCTCAGTATACCACCCACAGACAGATCGTCTTGTAGAAAGATTTAACAAAACATTGAAGACCATACTGCAGAAGTTAGTGGAACAAGATGGCAGAAATTGGGATCAGATGATTCCATGGCCTTAATTTGCAGTTAGGGAAACACTTCAGGATTCCACGGGATTCTTCCTGTTCAAGTTATTTTATGATCGGCAACCCCGGGATGTTGTAGACATGTAGAGGGAAACCTGGGAGGAAAGAAAGGAGACCCCAATACCACTCTGTCAAACTGTCTAGACTTATAGAACACATGACGCAGTTAGATCTTTGGTACAAACACATATGGCCATGGCATAAGAAAAACAGAAGACCTCCTATAATAAAAAGGATTTGTTAAGATCCTTTTCAATAGGCCAAAAGGTATTAGTGTTGTTACCCACTTCAGAGAACAAACTAATATCCAAGTGGCATGGACCTTATGAGGTATTAGAACAGATGGGACCTTGTAACTAGAGAATTTACCAATCTGATTGCTGCCTTAAAAGACAAGTCTACCACAAAGGAGTGGAAGGAAAATCCTTCAGAATCTAATGCCACCATTTTGTCCTGTTTTTTTACCAGAGGATTCAGATAACACTGCCCTAATACCACCCGGCCTGAATAACAACCAAAAACAAGATGTATATGATCTAATTAGACAATTTACTGATGTGCTTAGAGAAGAGCCAGGTAGAGTAAAGGATATTTAGCATCACTTCCGCACTCCTGAAGGCAAAGTGGTACATTTAAAACCTTACCGACTACCTGACTCCCGAAAACAAACCATTATTCAGGAAGTAAAGCAGATGCTTGAGGCTAATATTATTGAACCATCTATTAGCCCCTGGTCCTCCCCTATTGTCTTGGTGGCAAAGCCTGATGGGAGTTGGAGGTTTTGCATGGACTTTAGAAAGGTAAATCCATATCTGCCTTTGACGCTTATCCAAAGCCATGTCTTGACGATCTTATTGATCCGCATCGTAATGCTGTCTACCTCTATACTATAGACCTTACGAAAGGTTATTGGCAGGGCCCACTATATGGACTTGACAAAGTGAAAACTGCCTTCATCACTCCCATAGGTCTGTTTCAATTTAAAGTTTCACCATTCGGTCTACATGGAGACCCTGAAACATTCCAGAGATTATTGGATAAGATTCTACAACCTTACTCAAACTTTTGCGGAGCCTATATAGACGATCTTGTCATACACAGTAAAACTTGGGAAGATCATTTGTACCACCTTTATACTGTCACGCGAGTACTAAGAAAAGCAGGCCTAACTGTGAACCCCCTGAAAATGCAAACTAGCTCAATCTACAATTAAATACATCAGGTTTTTCGTGGATTATAATACTGTTCAACCCCAGCAAGAAAAGGTTACGGCTGTTCTTGGCACCCCTATGCCAAAAACAAAAAAAGACCTACAAAACTTTTTGGGGTTAATTGGCTACTACTGCGGTTTATTCCTTATTTTTCATGCAAGACCTCCTGACTCACTGACAAACTGAACGATGGGGAAACACAAAAGATCAGGTTGGTTGAGGAAGATGAGATTTGTTACACCACTCTCAAGTAGACCCTGTGTCAAAAGTCCCATTCTAAAAGTGGCAGATTTCTCTGAGGAAATATTTTGCAGACTGATGCTTCCTTGATGGGTCTCGGGATGTCCTTTCTCAAAATCACGATGGACTAGAACACCCTATATTATACATCAGCAAGAACTTATTTCCTACGGAAAAGAACTTCTCAGTTATCGAATTTTGAGGCATTGGCTATTAAATGGGCTGTGTTACATCTGAAAAACTATCTGTTAGGCCGCAAATTCAGACTGATCATGGACCACTCCCCTTTAGTATGCATCAGTCAACATATAAAGTCTAATCCCAGGGTTATGCAGTGGTTCCTGGTACTTCAACCCTATTGTTTCATAGTGAAACACCGGAAGGGTCAAGATCAAGGTAATATCGACTAGCTCTCCTGGTTTCCATGTGACACACCCAGGTCCACCCAGAATATGGGATGGGTATGTGAGGAACCATAGGGGCATCCTCCCATCTACTCACCTTGGGTCTTCCTCTCAGGTGGCCACCAGGGAAGGGCCATTGCTTTTGGATCCCGACCCTGGGGATGGATATGCGAGGGAGGATCACCTGGGTGGAGGGACCTTGGGGAGTGGAGGAAAGATGCCTTTGGGCGTGGCACGGTATCCCCCTTTCCCTTGTCAGAATACACCCTTACCTCCCCTGATTTTGTAGCTTATTATCAGTCTTTCCCACTGTCACACACACAAACTGCCCCACAATCATATTCCTTTAAGACTGGTACGAGGAAGAGGCAACTAGGAGTAATGCACACTTCCATCTGTGCACACCACTTTGGTACTAGGACGAGGAAGAGGACTGTGCAACACCACTATAATGGTCAGGCATGTCCACTGACAAAAGTAATTGCGGTCAGGCAAAGGACTTGCACCTGCAACCAATTGAGACACTGCAGGTGCATATAAGATGAACGCACCGGGAATATAGGAAAGACCCACATGGGAAGAAGGACTCAGCATCCCAATGTGGAGCAGGCTGGAGAGGGGTCAGTGAAAAGGACGCTGAGCACTGCAACCGAGCGAGAAAGACGCAGAGGCCAGAATGGGCCACAAGAGGGTCGGTAGCACTGCAGATCCCTGAGCCGTGTGTCCCCAGCTGGAGTTGGTGACAAGGAGTGACAAGGAATAAACACCACAAAGTGAGTTGTGTGAAAATCACGTATTGGCAGAGTCAAGAGACTGCCAAGGAGAAACAGAAGTAAATATGGACTAATGACACAGGTGAAAATAGGAAGCCTGTGTTGGCAAGGAAGTCCAATGAGAATCAATGAACATTACAAAGTGCCAAGGGTTGTCGGTTGGTGACCTGTAATGGGTGGACCGTGTGGTCCGACAACTGCGCCTAGACTGAGTAACCCCTACTTGGAGTGAACCAAGGAGAGTCAAGATGTTGAAGCTGTTTTGCCTAACAAGTGTTCAAATGATTAAAGAGAAAAGCAAGCTAAGTGAATTGTTGAAAATCCTGAAAGGTTTCAAAGTGGATTTGGAATCAATATTGAAAGATGAGAAAGTTGAATTGACTGTGACTTTGAAGCTAGAAACCTAACTTTTTGTGAGCTGTGTTGAACTTGGGGTAGGGAACCCCAAGGTCTATTTGTGAAACTATTCTTAACTCAGGAAGGGGAAGCTGGAAAGGAAGCCAGAAGTTGGAAGAAGCCCAGAACTTTAACACTGTTTCTTTGGTTGCTGACATCCCTACACATTGTATATTTTTAGTTGTGAGGGCAAGAATAGCTTTTGAGTTGGTCTTAATGACACAGGCTATCCTCAGTTTCTTGAGGTAGGGAAATCCCACATCAGCATAGGTCAAGTTAGGCCTTACACCATCATGACATTTAAGAAATAAACCATTTTATTTTAGAAAAGTGAATCTGTTGTCTTTGTCTTACTTCATAATGTCTTCACATAATGTAATTAAAGTTATGACTCCCAATTTGTACTTTAAATGCAAATCAGTACAGACAGAATCATGTTGCCTACAATAAGTATCTATTTGTAAATGCTGAAAGAAAACAGAAAAGAGCAAGCCTGAATAGGTAATAGGATGTCAGGGACACCAGCAGTGGGTATGTTGCGTGCCTGTAACAGTATTGAACCCAATTTCCTTGTCAATCATCCACTGTTAATGAAAGCAAGGGGCAGCAGCGCGGCTGTGGGTGCTGCTGCAACTGGGCACATGAAGATTGGCCCCATCTGTTTTGACAATGTGCAATATGGTATTATCTTGGGTTACTTCTCATGTTTTGCCATTATTGTTAACAGCAACATCGAGATAGTTGAGCTTTAAGTTGCTACTGTACAAAATATAAATGCAGAACATTACCAGATGTTTTATTTTAGCTTTTAGAAATAAATAAAAAGGAAATGAAATAAATATAGAATTAGTTTACAAAATATGGAAAATGCCAATGAAATATCCAAAAGGCAGTGAAAGTTGCAAAGTTGTACTATATAAAACCAAAAAATACAACAGCATAACATAACAAAAACCCATAAAACTGGGAGCAGATGAACAAAAAATGAGTGTTTGCCATTTACTATTTCACTCAAAAATGTGAAATCAATCTGCATTTACAGATTTCTTTTTGTGCAGGTTGCACTTGATCTTATTTAAGCTAATTATTATTATTTTTTTGTTTTATTTTTTTATAATCTCTACAGATTTTTTAACAAAACACTAGAGTAGCAGAAACACGTCGACAGTCCGGCGTGCTTGGAAGACGAAAGGTAACGAAGATTAGTTTGAAGATGCAAGTGGAACAATGGTTTGTGTCTGCAAAGGGAGGATCACGTTGAAGATGTGTTGCATGATGTTTATTGTGGCTAAATGCCATGTCTGTCACCACCTAGCAGTTTGTTCCAGCAAGTTCCCTCGTCTTCAAGAGTAAAATTTGAGAAAATGTCTTTCAGGTAAGTAAAGTGAATGTCTTGCGTCGCAGGACAGTTCAGGAGGAGATGACGAATAGTTTCCTTTACAGTGGGAGATTTACAAATTCGGCAGCAGTTGGATGAAGATAATTGTCTGATAGCTAAAACTTTGTTAGTTTCTAGAAGGTTCAGACGGGTTTTTAAGAAGTAATTTCGCGCCGACCTGTTCGGAAAAAGTTTTAAGTGAGGTTGAACGGAATCCAGTATCTTGAAAAAGGGAGGGAGGTGGCTGGTGAGTTTATATTTGGCTGCGGTCTCGTTGGTGTTGATCCAATCCAGCTCTCTGATCTTTTTGAAGACTCTAACTGGGTTAGTTATAAGCTCTTCTATGTCGCATGTTACTGATTTTAAGATGGTCAGATTCTTGGTTTCCCATCTTGACAGCATTTGGCAGGTTCCAAGTCGGATTTCCTCACTTATCAGGTGGTATGCATAAGGGGAGTCTTTCTGTATACATTTTCGGTATACCAAGACGCTGTTACAGTCTATAGTTGTTTTTAAAGATGAGAGGGTAAGTTCACGTCTGATTAATGTTATCGGTGTTGATTTTGGGAGGCCAAGGATTGATCTCCAAAAAATTGCTTCAGCATTTGGCCACAGTTCTGGAGGGAGATTTGGCATTGCGTCCGCACCATAGGACAAAGATGGTATGACCTTCTTTTTGTAGAAGTCTCGCACAGGAATTATTGAAAATCTGCCAAATTTGATGTCAATCGCTTTTTCTTGGGTTGCCAGTTCAGTAGTTTTTGCATACAGAGCCAATTGCATCGCTTTTTCTTTGGGCGTGCTGTCTAATATAACGCCAAGGTACTTAAAGTTAGTGACTCTCTCGATTGTGGTCGTGCCCAATTTAAGGAGAATTTTATCTTCCTTTTTCGCAGACCATCATTTTTGTTTTCGAGTCGTTGATTTTCAAGTTGTTTACCGTCATATATTGTTGCAGGTTAGTGAGTTGGCGTTGTAGGCCTATAGGAGTGTTGTCCAAAAGAATTAGATCGTCTGCGTAAAGAAGGCGACTAATCAGGTCACCTCTGAGTTTTGGAGGGAAAGCTCGTACCGATTTTTCGGTTTCCTGAAAATCGCCTAAATAGGACCAGAACAAGGCCGGAGCCAAGGGACAACCCTGTTTGACACTTCTGGCTGTTGTTTTTTCCTCCGATAGGGCCCCTTGTTGATTGAGACGGACCCGCATGGACGTATTAGAGTAGAGAGCTTTGATTGGATGAAGTATGTCAGGTGGACATTTCCATTGGATAAGTTTCTGCCACAATCTTGCGCGATCCACTTTATCAAATGCCTGGGTAAGGTCGACAAAAGTGATGAATAAACGGGGTCGGCCTGCCAAAATTTTACTTTTGAGCGAGCTCAGTATTAAGATGTTAGCGTTTCTGCCCAAGTTCTTTTTGAAGCCAGTTTGCAGTTTGTCTTGGCAAGGGGCTTTGTTGGCCCAAGAGGTAAAGTGTTTTAGGAGAAGAGGCCCGAACAGTTTGCCTATGGGGTCAAGAAGGGCGATGGGGCGGTAGCTGGCTGGATCTGACCTGTTTCCTTTTTTGTAGATGGGCACTTCATTTGCACATGTCCACGATGGGGGGATGGACTTAGTGGAGGAACAGCGTCTAAAGATTTGGCTCAGAAGAGATGACCAGGCTTCAGGGTGTGATTTCAGGTCGAGGTTGGTAATTCCATCAAGACCTGGAGCGCGTGATGGTTTCAATTTTTTAATCAAGTCTTGAATATCTTCAGTGTTGTCCAAACGAATCCAAGGAATTTCGTCATTGGTTCGATGGTTGTGAGGCTCTGGAAGAGAGTTTCAAAATAAACTTCCCAAGCCGATTGACCAATTCCGTTTAATTGGCACGGACGAGCACCTGGTGTTGTTGAATGGAGCAGGGACCAAAAGTCACTGGCATGATTGCCAGTAATAGCCTTAAGGATGTCTTCACTGTCTTGTTGGTAAAGCTTGTGTCGATGGCCCCTCAGCCATGATTTATACGTTTTTTCGGCTACTTTGATGATGACAGAAGACTGCTGAAAGTCTAGTTTCCGTGCCTGCCTTTTTGTTTTTCTCAGATCTCTCTTTTTTTCAGCGATCAATTTGTCGTAAATATGTTTTTGGTCTGCCATTGTTGACTTTTTTTTCCTCTGTGGGACTCTAAAGGTGGTCAATAGTGGGGTATAGTCCACATCCGTCCTGGGTAGTTGGTTACTACAGTCTTTGTATAGAGCTGTTATAGAGGTTATGGCCTTTTCTGTCATCCTGAGTCTTGTTCCCTGCGAAGTTACTTCAATGTTTGTACTCATTGTTTGATTAATCGGTGGGCTCGAAGTCCAGGTTGTTTCTAGGAGGTTGTGGTCGCTTTCCAGTGTTTTGACCACCTTATATGAGGTAATGTGCGGTAGTAGGGAGCGTGACGCAAAAATATGGTTGATTGTTGAGTTTGCTCTTTCCCAAGTTGGTAATCTGTTTGGGTCGAAAAAGACTTGATCAAGGTTGTCAAATGATCTGGATTTCATCAGTTTTTGCCATTTAGTTGACCTCTGATCTGTTGGTAGTTTTTTTAGTTTAGTCGCCGTAGCTTTGGCAGGAGGTTGGCAGTTAGTGTTAAGGTCTCCACATAAAACTACGTGGTCCGGCTGATAAATGACTTGGGCTTGGTCGAGTTCTTGTTCGATCGTATTGATGAATTTTGAGCAGTCTAAGGTAGCTGGGTTCCAATAGATTGTGACGACTATTATTATCTTCGTCGATCTTTTGTTCGTTTTTTCATCCCTTGTTAGCCAATTTAGTTTCACCATCAACATGAAGTGATTTTCCTTCAGTTTTTGTATTTCGGTTAAGCCACGTCCGCTGCGGATTGCAATGAGAAGGCCCACTGTTGGACGACCTGAAGGGCCTTTCTTGGCCAACACTATGTTGGTCTCGTAGCAGTCGAGGATTGGAGGTCGAAGAAGCCATGTCTCTTGTAGACAGATAATATCGTAGTCATTCAGGTTTATGGAACCAGGCGCTGTCAGATGGAGAAATCCTCGTGTGTTCCATGAACACATTTTTATTCGGTCTTGATCGTTGGATTTCTGAGTGTCACTTGTGTTGCTGTAGATCTTGTTCTTGAGTGGCTATTTTTGATGATTCATCTTTAGGGCTTTTGGCAGCCATGACCAAATAGAGTGCAGTGACGAACTTGGGGGAAATGTGGTTACCTCAGAGCAGAGCTCGTTCTGGACTTTCCTTTGAATTTTCAGGTCTTCTTTTGGTTGTTTGGTCCTGACGTGTGAGTCAGGGACTTTTAAGTTTTTATACACCGATTTTAAGAGGTTGTCAGGACGTTTTGAAGACAATGTTGTTTCTTTTTCCTGGGAAGCTTTGTTGGAGCTTTCTTTAGGTTACGAGGTGGTAGTTTCCTTCGGTAAAGAACAAAGTTTTTGGCGTAGTATGCCAGGTCGGTTGGTTACTTTTGCCTGTTCCTGAGTCTCTTTGTGTTCCCAATAGTTGCATGGTTTTATTTTCCTCGAGGATTCAGTAAGATCGTAACCCATTATTAGTAGTTCCTCTAGAGCAGATTTTAGCAGAATATTTGTTGTTAGTGACGCTATGTACAGATGTGAGATCGCCTTAGAGCCATGATGACTTGGATCGACTATCTGGAGGTCGGCTGATTTCACTGGACATAGTTTCGGAATGTGACTGAATAAGTCAATGACTGCTCTTCTGTTTAGTATCACTTCGTCGTGGTTCCCAGGAATTTGCTCTAGTTTTAATATCCTTCGAATTTGAGGTTTCGTATGATATTTATCAGTTTTCGATTTGTAGACCATCCTCGTAGCTTGTTTTGTATAGTCTCTTATTGGAGGTTTCTCTTGCTGAGCTTTTGAGTGGTGTACCCGGGGGCTTCTATGTATTCTGTCTTCCTGTCCCGTGGTCAGCTGATGTGTATGGCTGCCACGCTTATTTCTCTCTTGTTTTCGAAGGTTAGATCTGGGTTGAGGTACAGCAGAAGGCTCCTTGGGTAGATGTTCTTTTGAACCGTAGCTGTTCTTGATCGCTCGATGTCTTCGTTCTTCAAAGGTAAAGAATGGAGATTCAGTGGTCTCCGTTTCTTTGTTGGTGTTTCGTTGTAAATGTGGAAGAATTACGGTGGAGTCAGAGATTTCTTGAAACTCCGAATGAGAAGTTGTTGTTATATCCGTAATGTGTTGGGTGATGTTCATCATATCCTCATTGTTTAAGAAGGCTTTGACCCCTCTCGGGGATTAGTTGAGTATCTCAAGTTCATCCTTGTTTGAGTCACGTGTATCTTTTACTTGCACCTTCGATTTCAGAGGATTCGGAGGGCGTTTTTGAGGAATTATCGCCTTAGGACTGGCTGGCTCTTGCTGATGGAAAATTGGTTCCAATAGTGAAGTTGTTTTACGTTTGGGATTAACTTCTTTATTTCCTTTAGGTGACCTGAATCTTTCAGTCGGAAGAGGCGACGGGATTGTTAGGTCGATAAATGGTAGAGTTTGTGTACCTTCTGATTTTGTAGATGGCTTTCCAGTGGCCATAGATCTCGTGGGCAGGACTAGTTCTTGAGTTTGAGGCGCAGATAGGTCTTGAGTGGATTTATTAACAGTCGGTGATTTCTTTGCCTCTAAATCCATGATGTAACCTTCCAGAAAAGTCAATTTATTTAACATTGACGCTTGGATCGATGTATGATCTTTCATCGTGTCTCCGATTGTTTCGTTCAGTTTGACGAATGGATTAAGGGTTATCGTTAATGCTGACATCAGAGTGCATGTGTCAAATTCTTTTGGTTGTGGATTATTTGAAGTTGTGGAACAATGAGGGACAGGTCTACCCCTTATTGGAGACGGTGGGCGCATAATTAGCATGTTTACAGACGACAGCCTTCTAGGTGGGTGATCTGAAGAGTGTCTTCTTTGGTTATTGTAGTTGTCTAAGTTTGAATAAAAGGAATCTAAAGTTTTTTCAAACTGAAGTCTATTTTTGGATTTCAGAGGATACTTGTTTCCGAGGTCCTTTTCTAAAGTTTGTATGTTGGGTCTGCAAGGCTCACTTAAGGGCGAAGTTGAAGTGTCAAGTACCTGGCCTTTATAGTTATCAGTGTCACTTGATCGGTGTTTTGGATCGCAATCGAGCGACAAATCTTGTGGCGAAGGTTGAATTGGTCTGGCTGTATCAAGACACCCGCACGTTGGTAGAATCGGGCTGTTTGGAGGGGGTATGGGCCTCTCCGCCTCTGCTACCTCTTGATGGTTGTTCCAACTTTGATTTTGTGCTTCATGATCGTTAATGTTGGAATTTTGTGGAGCTTCTAGAGTGGGGGCAGCGGGTTTGTCCTTTTCCTTAGTGGCTTTAGGCGTGGCTATTGTTGGAGAAGACGTTAAGGGAGAATTCAGATTTCGGGCAGGCTGAACCCCCAACTCCGCCGGTGTTATTTGTGCACTTGCAGGAATCACATTTTCTGTAAAGTGCCAGTTAGCCCTGTCTATGTTATGGGCAAACCTGTTATCTTCTTTTGAGGAGGGTAGAGAAGGTTTACGTTGTGCTTGTATCAGCCTACGATACTTGCGGGGTGGTGTGATTTCGTCTGCTGCCTCAAGAATTTCAGCATCTGTCAGCTCTTTACATTTCTCTTGGATGGCTTTTGAATGTTTATGGAAAAAGTCTGATAATAGTTTTAAGGGACGTTGGGGCTTTTTAATACCCTTTCCTGTGCCTTTGGGGCCAACACGGACCATTTTGGTGGATTTGGCCTGTTTTTCTGTGATCTTGTGGGTAGTCGAAGATTTTACTTGTTTGGTTGTTTTACCTTGAACATGGTTTTCCTTAATTAAATCTTCAGTAGGTCGAATTCTTTATTTTTGGTTTTCAAGTGGGGTTTCCCCCTTTTCATGAATCGTTGGTTGTAGTGATGGAATGACAGTACTTTCATCCGAACTCAAGTTTTCAAGGGGTGGATTTGAGGAATTGTCCCTGTGGATCATTGCTATTACCGTTAATACGGTAATAGGTGGAGCTGTCATGCTTTCGCTTACAGGTGCCGGCGCCGAGCACACGGCTACCGGCACACACGAGCGTCCTTGCTTTCTCGCTACGGGCTGGATCTCCTCGATGGAATTAGGACCCTGGGCCTCTCTCCTCCCAGGCCGAAGACCAGGCACGCCGCTCTCCTGAGCGACAACCTCCTCCGGCCCCGGCGCATCGGATTCACGCCTCGCCAGTACCGGCCCCGCCTGCAAGCTCAACGCCGCCTCCCCTCCGGGAGGCCGCGGAGCGCCGGCCGCTGCGGAAACCATCACAGCCGACTGAGGGGAGGCACCAGTTGGTAATGACGCAGGACTCAAAGCGGGCCCCCCTCCGGGGGACTGCTGAGCGCCAGCCGTGGCTAGAGTCGCCATCGCACACTCGAATGGGCCGCCGGCCGTCCCAACCGGAGGGCTCGACGCAGCCCCCCCTCCGAGGGGCCGCAGAGCTCCGGTGAGGACCAAGCCGGCGTGCAGGGATTCAGCAGTCGCAGCAGGCATAGAGGAGGAGCGAATCTCGTTGCGGCAGCCATCCTGGGCTATGATGCCTCCACAAAGTAAGTCAGCTTCACTTTGGAGTAAGGAAAGTTTACCGTTGGAGAAGCGTAAATGGTTTTCACTGCCTATTTTGTGGGGAAAAAGAATGCTGGCTCCGTTTCCATTTCCGTGGTTTAGTGGATGATTAAGACCCGAACTCAGGTGGATAACCAGGTCATAGGTGGTTTGAGTAGGAGTAGGAAAAGATTGTTTGTGGTCTTGTGTAAAGATTGTAGTTGTGGTTTTTATTGATGACAACTTCGAATAGTTTCTTAGGCAACGTCTTGTAGTATCTTCTGGGTCCAGGAGCAGCGTCAAAGAAGGAGAAGGGGCAGCCTTGGCCGTCTTGCCTGGAATGACTACAAGACTGCCACTCGCCGCCACTCCGCGTCCGCTCCGCGGAGTAAGTGAGTCTTTGTAGGGTCAGGTGTAGCAGGAAACACACCTGCAACAGTAGAACTGGAGAAAAGACTGGGTGGTGGGAGTAAACTGCAAGACTGCCACTGGCCGCCACTCCGCGTCCGCTCCGTGGAGTAAGTGAGTCTTTGTAGGGTCAGGTGTAGCAGGAAACACACCTCCAACAGTAGAACTGGAGAAAAGACTGGGTGGTGGGAGTAAACTGCCAGACTGCCACTCGCCGCCACTCCGCGTCCGCTCCGCGGAGTAAGTGAGTCTTTGTATGGTCAGGTGTAGCAGGAAACACACCTCCAACAGTAGAACTGGAGAAAAGACTGGGTGGTGGGAGTAAACTGCAAGACTGCCACTCGCCGCCATTGTTTGTTAGAGCACTCTTTACCCCTCATGGGTCCTATTCATAATGGGAGGAGAAGCAAGAATAAAGCAAACAGCATGATGACTTAAGCACTAGAAAAGCTAACACCTTTGGTTTTTATATGAGCGCTTTATAGGCATTCAACTTGAGACAGTTATTGCTATTATATGTCCAGATACAAGCTTTATTTGTTCTTGTACTCTGATCATGCAATGGGCATGGTCGGTCACATGCAAGCTATTGCCATCAAAATGTTCAGGTATTCACATAATTGCCAAGGATCGCCACCAAATGCTCAAGTACTCATTAAGTGACAGGTAACGTGAAAATCTGGCAACATGTAAAAAAATACCTCTGTGTCTGCAGGGAACCGCCACCATTGTTTACAGTAAGGGCAAGCCCTGCTCTACCCTGCCTCAATGGGAAAGCAATTCACTGCATACTGTGCTGCGTGTATCTGTTTGTAACACACTGTTGTGCAAGTGAGTGGAGATACACTCCACAGAATGTTTGCCTTGCAGTGCTTAGTCCTCACTCCTTTTAGCCCTCTACCTTGTACATGACAGCAGTTGGCCCTTTGGGTATGTGCCAACAATCAGTCAAAACTAGAAAAAGACAATAAGGCTGATTTTAGAAAGTGGTGCAAGTAAAATCCTCCAGGTTTCCAAAGGTGGATAAAAACCTCAGATAAAGTTTGGACTTTATGACTTTCCATCGGTGGATTCCTGGAGAAAAGCTGGCAAAAGGCCATATCGGTATCATATACTCATACTGACTGCTCTTTGAGATGCTAGCGCTGTCTTCATTTTTGGCCAGCTCCTTACCCTCTAAGGCAGGAAACTCCCATAGAACCTAATGCACTTTCTGGCATCTAGCTTTTGATCCTGTTCACTAATGTGTTTCACCGGAACTGGTTGAAACTGGGATTGGCACTGTCTGGTTCCAATGCACACTTCAGCCAGGGGATATCTGTTGCAGTGCAGATGTTCGGCAGCTAGCTGTCCATGATTGCACAGCCGTTAACTATTTTAATGGTGTAGATCTTTGCCAATGGTGCACTGGGACAGACCCAGCTCAGATTTTGGATAGGAAAAGAAGGTCTGGAACCATTGTGGAGGTCACCCATTAGAACCAAGAATTCAAAGAATAAAGAAAATGCAGAGGAGATGGATGCCGAGACCGGATGCCAGGTTCACTGTCTTTTATTAAGGGTGTATTCAAGGTTGAACAACTTAAAGTAAAAATGGGATTGGCCCTAAAAAGGATTTAAAACTGGGCACAGAAGCACTAAGCTAGAACTCCCAGCGAAGAAAGTTGGTAGAACAACTGCTACTGCTGAAGCTGAGCTCATGAGAGGTCTTCCTGCCCACAGTCACACAGGGTAGAGTAGATCAGAGCCTGATCCAGATGTGCACAACCATGGCCACCATATCTCTTGGTAGCTTGTAGCAGCAGAGCGGCATCATTGTGTCTCCATGCTCTCGGAAGCCTGCTGCAAATGAACGCAATTAACATCTCTCCTCGAGACATTTGCCTCTTGGGCAGCAAACATCTGCCAGAATGCATCTGCTACATGAACCCAAAACCCAGACCGGACATGAAATGAGTTTGGTCCAAACTGTGGTGGAAAAGATGGTAACTGAGTGCAGAGGCAGTTTGCAGGTAACTATGCTACAAACATAGTGTTTGAATGCCCGTATACAGTGATGCTGGTGGTAGATGGGTAGGGCCCTGGCAGTCATTATATTTTGTGTTTAACCTGTTTCATTTGCCTTACTCTTTTGCAAGGTATGAGATTTTGCTTTATTAGTTTGTCTTATCTTTAATCACTTTTTTAGAAATGTGATTTTAATGTGTACCGTTATGGAATTGTGACATTTCCAGATGAACAAAGCTAATTAATAAATTAATGAATTAATACAACATAAAATCAAAATCTGGAAATGGAAGAAAAAAAAGAATCGGGAAATGGAAATGTTAGATAACAAATCAAGGTCTTTGACCATAGGTTGCAAGGTCCCTCTGCCACAGGGGTACCTTCCATTACAGGGCCAGCCCAGGATCAAGATGCATTCTAGGGTTAGTCTTGGTCCACTAAGTAGTTGCAATCTTTCCTGGGTCTTGTACCCACAGCTATTTAAATCCTCCCCTTAGGTCCAGAGTCAAATCAACGTTTTGTTGCTCTTCTTTCACATGATATTGCACTTCTTTAAGCAATGTGGGGTATAGCTTGAGTTGGTTTTGGAGCCAGGCATCCCTCCTGCCTATTTCTAGACCCCCAGCACATCTCCAAGTGCATGTCTGTGTCCCTAACTCACCATCCCCTTATCCTCTCTAATGTGACACTAAGTGGACTGCCTCTGCCTCATTCCTCCTTTCACTGTCTGGTTGTTAGTCCAGATTTTTAAACTCTGGCCTGGTGGACAGATCTTTAGGAGGCCACCCTAGTTGTAGTAAACAGAGAAATTCTGGTAACTATAGCCAACCCAATCAAGGTAGCATGGAGAGTGGTCAAGGCTAGGTCTCAGGAGAAAGTAAAGGGGGTCATGGCTCCATAATGGGTCCACCCAATGAGCAATCAATGATTACACTTAGACAAGTAAGTATAAGAATACTATAACATTTATTTATGGCCAAGAACACACTATGAAAATGACTAAGAACAGGTAATATTATCACACAACACTAATAGTAAAATAAATATCTACAATCACGGTGAGTCAGTGTAAAGTAATCAATTCACCCCTCAGCCCTCCATGGTCTGAAAGGAAAGGGAAGTAATTAGTCAATACACAAACAGTCCACAGGAATAACAACCCTAACTTGAAAAGTCCAACCCTATGTTATATGGCGCCTTGCACCCAAAAGTTCACAAAGTTTCCCAGTAGTTGTAGGGAGTGGGACAAAGTTAGAAGGAGGGTCTTGTGGATGCAAAGAAGGTTCTAGAAGACAGATGAGTTCACTGGTGAATAAAACCTTTTCATACTTTAGTATTGCCAAATCCACAAGTTTTCAAAACTATTGAAATGTGTACAAACTTTTAACGGGTGGAGATAGGGCTACATGCAAATACTGTTTTAACTTACCCCCGTACTCTGATTTTGACAGGTCATTGGGGTGTTGCCTGGGGTAGGTTTTGCTGCCGTTTATTCTGGTCAAAAAAGTCTAGGAGCTGCGGGTGCAAGAAGAGCTCTGGCAGAGTCCAGGAGCTGTGTGCAACCTCTTGTCTTGGAACAATGCAGCAGGCACAAGTACAGGCCTCTTCAGGATCCTCAACTAGATGCAGGAAAGCCAGTTTCAGCAACGGTTACTGATGCAGGGTGACAGCAGGTATTACAGATGTCGCGTTTGAGGAAAGTCTTCTATCTTGGGACCCTTGGATGCTGGGAAACCATCATTTCGCAGAGAGGCTACTTAAGGACAAGCTGAAGACCACTGAAGTTCCAAGTCAAAACACAGAATGGAGTTGGTCAGTACACTGGATGACCCAGGGGCACTTCTGAAGACTCCAAAATTCAGGGTACCAAGAAGACATCAAGTCTGGTTGTTCCCACCACTCCAAGGGATCGAAGCACCAGCAAGGAATTTCAAGGTCAGTAGCCAGACAGGGTTCCACTGGGATTGCAGCAACAGTTGGTTGCCACGCCTTCTCAGGATCGGTCCATGGGTCTTCCAAAGTCTTCACAGCTATGTAGCTTACTTGGTTCTGTTGGTGAAACTCATGCATACACTCCAGACATACAGAAACCAGTTTGTGTTTTGGGACCAGCCAGTCCCAGACCACTTGCGGCTTGCAACACACATGGCCTGCAGTAGCCCGCAGATAGCACTGCTTTCCCAAGCAAATGCATGACCATAAAAGGGAATTCTTGAACTGGGAAGGCAGGGAAGAGGCCAACAAACAAAACAGCCAAAAGAACAAACAAAAACATTGTGGCACAACCATGATGGGACACGTGCCTCAGTTAGTAGCAAAATGTGGTAAAGGCAAGAGAGCTAAAATAAAATACAGTAAAAATAGTGAAAAAGTAACTGCTGCCACCAGCTTGTCTTAAGGCACATTTAAATGAACCAGTGTAGTCTAGGGTGATACAAAATGGTCCCGATTGCACTGCACTGTAAGGTGCTGTGTGCAACATGAAAAGGTTACCCAAAGTAGATAACATGTAAAAAGAAAAAGGTAAACATAATTTGCCCAGTACTGACAGTATGAAGGACTAGTCTGTTTCCCCATAACAAGTGAGCAAAAGGCCAGTGGACTGGAGCTTATGGGTTCACTTCACTGTAAAAACGAAAGCAAAAGGTTTGGGGGTCCATAGAATGTGGAGGGAAAGTTGCTAAAAGAGAAAATATTCCTAACACTGGTCATGTGAAGGGCCCACCTACCCAGCCAGGAACCTTATACTCTTACTATCTTTTTCACCACCTCCTCCATGCGCTAAAACCTTCTGCATAGGTTCAGCACCCCCTCCTGATGTTAACCCTTTCTCTTGCCTCTCATCACCTCCTCCCGACGACAACCACATCCTTGATTTCTCTCCCAACTTCTTCAAACGTTACCACCTTCTCCTGTCTCCCCCCACCTTCTCCTTCTACACTTGTCTCCTCCAGTCATTCAACGATGTATACGCTGATTTGGGAGCAGTGGTGTTTCCAGGGTGTGAATACAGAGCTGGAGACACTCTGAGTATGTTTTCTAACTTCTCAGAATTATTTGCGAGGCTGGGTCAAGACCGAAAAGGAATACATTTTTCTCCAGCGTAAGAGTCATTTACCGGGGAACAATAGTGATGTAACTTTGCTTTCTGCATCAGTTTCCCAGTGTTCTGGAAGACGCTTGCTTACAAGATTGTGTTTGCGGCACAACAGAGTTCACTGTGGATCCCACAAATCAGTAAATGTCATTCGTCTGAAGTGCCAGGTGAGCTTGTAATTGTACCCAGACCTACACTAGCTTTGTTCATGAAATGGGGATGGATTCCCTGAAAGGGAAAGCGGTCAATGTCAGTGTTGTACATTTGCGTCTGGTTAGGGATAGCTTTGTGCTCACATATCCAGGAGTGGAATCTTTGGCACTGGCCTGTGTTCTCCACTATCAGGTACTGGGGACCCAGGCAAGGTGACCAGGGGATCCTTCTCATACTGACCCCGGGCCTACCAGCCACTGTCTTGGGGTGGGACTTGAGCCTCTGGGTTACCTTATTCTCTGTCCCTAGTCTCAGGCACTGGATCTTGTCACAGCTCCAACTACTTTAAGATTTGATAGAAACACGTAGTGGACCAGGAGGTTTAGACAACAGATATAAAAAAAATCTAGTCAAAATTGTCATCAAGCTGCTTCAAGTATTTCTCCTGAGTTTGGCAAACAAACCCCAGGTTGGATTAGTATCTATCTGATTGGCCCGGAATTAGGATGCGGTCGCTACAAAAGTATTTTGATGGTTTACAGTGAGCATGCTTATTTTGGATCCTTGCCACATTTTTTATAGATGATCTCTTTTTGTAATAAAATGTAATTGCTTTACAATAACCCATCAGCTAGCATCAGTTGGAAAAATGAGGCCTGGGTGAATTTATTTGCCCAACAGCTGAATAACCTAGATTCGTGGATTATTCAGGGGTTAGCCAACCTCCTGAATTTTTCCCAGGTTTGAAGGAGGTGATACTTTTTTAATAGTCATAGGTGGTGCAGTAAGGCCCCCTCCCAGGGCAGAATAACATTTCTGTTTTCATAATCAACACCAGGTTGGCCTTCTTCTATGTTTACCTTCACAATAGTCGAAGAGACTGGGCCATGATGAATGCTTCCTGCATAGGCCGTTGGAGTATTTCTATGTTTACATATTGGTAAATTGCCATGTGGGGTCATGTGCTCACCCCAAAGGGCTTTTTCAATAAACAAATGCCCTTTGGGCATGTGTTCCCAAATAATCTTGGAGTCCGAGCACAACGGTAGCCTGAATTCTCAGTGTCATATATGAAAAAAGCTCACTGATGCCTATATGGAGATTATCCAGACATGGATGCAAACTGCCGCCAATGATGTTCCTGCTGATCATGGAATGTTTATCAGTCACCATTAGTGAGCCAATTAAAGCAGCAACAAGGAAGGTGGAAGAAAGAAATCATGTAATATGCAGACAATTTTCTGTTACATAGACCAAACATGAAGACTACACAAGAGCCAGGTTGCCAACTGTAAAATTATTTCTAGAGTCACAGACTAGAAAATTCAATTAGTTGAAATGTGATGCACCTCCCATTACCAAGGCATCGGGATCAGAAGACATAATTGACAAATAGTTTAAATGGGTGGCTATAGGCCTGAATTATTTTGTAATTAAAGTGAACAGAGTCCTATATAACATGGTAGAAATAATATAAAGTCCAGGTGGAGAGGCCTAACTCAGAGTCTAAACCGATGGAATTAATTAGAGCTCTCTAAAGGGTCTATGATGAAGTCCCCATAGAGACCTAAAGGCACGGTCCAGTCAAAGGCAGAAGGCAATCAGAGGAGCCCTGATTGATTCCCTTCACTTTCGGAGGGTTGCTGTCTCAAGAAGGAACTTAATGGGACCTGGGTTCAGGAAAGCTAGGAATTTTCTGTGCACAAAGTGTCCGATGAGCATTGCTCAGGGGACTTGAACAGGCTGCGTAGGCATAAACTAGGGAAGTTTACACCATATGGGAGAAGGCAAATCAGGCTCTCCCTAAAAGGTAGTATTTTTGATTACACTATAGCTGGGCACTCTGTAGCTGTACCCCATTAATAATAAGTGAGGAATGGCTGTCCTATAGAGGAGGGAGTGCCTGCACAGCTGGCTCCCATTTTGCACGTGTAAGAATCCCTTTTAAGTCTAGAGTAGCAGAGGGATCGGATTTAGGATAGGAAATGTGTAAGTCATCCAGCTGTCCACTACCCAAGGTCTAAACACATCCGGTTCCAATACATATAGGCACAAAGAGGCTAAGTGAGTTCACCCTAGGGAAGTGTTAAGGTGTGACAACCAGGCATAGAACTGCCCAAGAGGAGGGTTGAGCCATCCACAAATACCAAATCACAGATGGAACAAGTTACTTACCTGTAACTGTTGTTCTCCAGCATGGGTCTGGCATGGATTCACATGCTCATGAATATTCCCTGTCGTCAGGCTGGGAATCCTCGGTAAAGAAAAAAGAAATCAGTTTCAGTTTCGTTTCTGAACTGTCTTTCTACTATTAACCAATCACTAATCTCTGGGTCATACTGCCCCCAGCCAATGACTGCCCTCTACCTAAGCCCCTCCTCTGTACAAAGCAGTAGGACCAAGAGAAGAGCCGCAGAGGGGTAGGAGGGAGGGTTCGCATGTGAATCCATGCCAGACCCATGCTGGAGAACAACAGTTACAGTTAAGTAACTTGTTCCTTCTCCAGCATGGGGTCTGGCATGGATTTACATGCTCATGAATACAAAAATACATAGCAGTACACACATGCACAACCTCAGGAGGTGGCAAGGCTCAACATTAAGCGTTTCAACAACTCAACATTAAGCATCTATAACCTCCTCACCAGGTTCACCTTCAAGCGAACAGGTTGCGCAGCACTGCCTGGCCGACTCTGGACTTCTCCCTGTAATACCAGTCGACGCAGTAGAATCTCGTGAAGGTGTGCGTCGAAATCCACGTAGCAACCCTGCAGATGTCCAGCAGGGGCACACCAGACAGGAACGCCGTAGTAGCAGCGATCGCTCTGGTTCAATGGGCTCTCGGACGGCCGGGCAATGGTCGGTTTGCCAACCGGTGACAGTGCATGATGCAGCCGGAGAGTCATCTGGAAATGGAAGCCTTCGAGAGGGCTTTCCCTTGGTTCAAAGGTCCAAAGTTCACAAACAGCTGTGATGTCTTCCGAAAAACTCTTCGTGCGGTCCACGTAGAACTTCAACGCTCTAGCCACATCCAGCGAGGGCAAAGTCCTCTCAGCCGGCGACAAAGGCGACGGGAAGAAAACAGGTAACACCAAGGGCTCATTGAGATGGAAGTCCGATGGCACCTTGGGCATGAAGGAGGGGTGTGTCCTCAGCACTACCCTCGTCTCGTGGAATGTCAGGCATGGAGGTTTACAGGTGAGGGCCTGGATCTCTCCCACTCGTTGTGCGGAGGTGATGGCCACAAGAAACGCTGTCTTCCACGATAGGATCTTCAGCGGTGCCGAATGCAAAGGCTCGAATGGAGGGCCCATGAGCCTGGTTAGCACCACCTTCAGCTCCCACGCCAGGCCGGGGCCTTCACCGGCAGGAACGAGCGGAACAGTCCTTTCATGAACTCCTTCACCAGGCGATGCGACCACAGCGACGATCGCGCCGGGGTTCTGGTGTAGCGGGAGATAGCCGCCAGATGGATCTTGATGGAGGCATGCGCCAGCCCCTTATTTGGCTGCGACAGCAAGTACGGCAGCACTTGAGGGGCCGTAATCCGTAGAGGGTTAATCTTCTGTGCACGGCACCAGACAGAGAACCTCTTCCATTTATGTCCATAGCACTTAAGAGTCGAGGAAGCCCTGGCCTTGGCAAGTACCTCCTTGCAGTCTGCCGGGATATCGTAGCCTCCGAACTCTAGAGCTGCAGGAGCCAGGCCTGCAGGTTCAGCGACCCCGGGTCATGGTGCAGGATCACAGCTCCTTCCCTGGCGTGAAGATCTGCGTCCGTCGGAAGCCTGACTGGGGGGGATGCTGACATGTCCAGAAGGTCCAGGTACCATATCTGCCTTGGCCACGCTGGTCTGACGAGGATCATCTTGCACCGGGACCGTCTGAGTTGACTGATGAGTCGCAGAAGCAACGGCAACGGTGGGAACGCATGCAGGAACAGGTCTTCCCAGGGGAAGGAGAATACATCACCCATGCTCCCCGGCTGGGGAAACCTGCTGGTGAACCTCCAGCACTTGGTGTTCATCACCGTCGTGAACAGATCGATCTGGGGATTGCCCCACCGTTGGAATAGGAGATCCACTTGATCCTGCCGAAGTTCCCACTCGTGGCAAAAGCGCAGCTCTCTGCTGAGTGAGTCAGCGATGGTGTTTTTCACTCCTGCCAGATGAAAAGGTACCAGGAATAGCCCCTGGGTGACGGCCCAGTGCCACAGATCCTGCGCTTCCTTGGACAGGGCTGGGGTATGGTACCCCCTGCTTCCGGATGTAGACATCGTGGTGGGGTTATTGGTGAAGACCCATACCACTTTGCCCTTGAGGGACGAAAGGAAAGACCTGAGGGCCCAGAACACGGGCCGGAGCTCCAGGACGTTGATGGGCAGGGACCTCTCCTCCGGGAGCCAAAGGCCTCTTGTGTGGAGTTCTCCGGTGTGTGCTCCCCATCCCTCCAGGGAGGCGTCCGTTGTCACCGTCTCCTTGTGCGCTGGGGTCTGGAAGTCCATGCCTGCCACGAGACGCGCACAGGTGCCCCCCCACAGGATCACTTGACGGAAGGTCTCATTGAGTGGGATTGTGTCTTTGAAGCTTCCCGCCATTTGCGTCCAACGGGCGTTGAGGAACTCGTGCAGTGGCCGCATCCACAACCTGCACAGACGCACAAGGTTGATGCACGATGACATCATGCCGAGCAGGGACTTGTTGGACCTCACCCTGGCCACTTCCATGGTCAACAGCTGTTGTACCTTGCCCAGGATGGCCCTCGTCCTTTCCTCCGACGGTGAGGCCAACCACGCCACTGTGTTGAGCCTGGCTCCCAGGAACAGGGCGTCCTGCAACGGTACCAGGTGTGACTTCGCAAAGTTGATTGAGAATCCCAGTTCCGTGAGCAGGCGGACGGTCCTCGCCGTGTGGTCGACAACGAGTTCTCTTGACTTTGCTTGGATGAGCCAATCGTCCAGGTAGGGGTATACGTGGATCCCCTGCAGGCGCAGCTGCGCCGCCACCATTGCCAGGCACTTGGTAAAGACCCTTGGAGCCGACTTCAACCCGAAGGGCAGTGCCTTGAACTGGTAGTGCTGCCCTTGGACCACGAAACTTTCAATGTCCTTTGTGTATGGGGATGTGAAAGTAAGCATCCTCCAAGTCCAGAGACGATGGGAAGTCGCCTTCCTCCAGCTTTCCCAGCATGTGCTGAAGGGTAACCATCTGGAACTTCTGGCTTTGATGTATTTGTTGAGGCTTCGAAGGTCAGGATGGGCCGCCAACCGCCGGTCTTCTTGCGGACGAGGAAATACCGCGAGTATACGCCGGAGCCCCGGAGCCTCTTTGGGACGAGTTCTATCGCGCCCTTTCTCAGCATGGCTCGCACCTCCAGAAGCAGCTCTAGACTATGGTTTTCTTTCCTGACCACAGGTTGGAAACGGGGGGACTTCCTTTGGAACTCCAGAGTGTGCCTGTGGGCCAGGGCACCCAGCACCCAACGGTCGGTGGAGATGGACTCCCACACGCTGACGAAGTTTGCCAGCCGGCCTCCCACCGGCGTGTTTAGGTAGGGGCCCGATGTCACGGCCGGTTCAGTCTTGTTTCGCCAAGGGCTTGCCACCCTGGGCTCCTTGGTGATGACGAGGGTATCCACCGGTCTTGCTGCGGCCTCTGTAAGCTTCCTGCGACGAGGAATGGGCGGCTTGATGGTACGACGATGGACCGCCGCCGAATCTTTTGGAGGCACCTTGAGATTTGCCTCCAGAGGTCCGAAAGGACGGCCGTTGTTGATAAAGAGTGCCCAGGGCACGGGCCGTCTCGGTGTCTGCCTTGATGGCCTGCAGAGACTTGTCCACCGTTTTTCCGAAAAGGTTGTTCCTGTTGAAGGGCATGTCCAGTACCCTGGTCTGCACGTCCTGATGGAAGTCAGTGGCCCTGAGCCACCCACGCTGGCACAGGCAAACGCTGTTGCCCATCTGACGAAATCCGGTATCGGCGATGTCCGTAGCTACAGTGATGGCGTGGTCCGATGTCACCTTGCCTTCTTGCAGGATTTCCAGGGCTTCCGCCCTCTTGTCGTCCAGGAGAAAGTCCAGAATAGGGGCGATCTTGAACCACAGCTCCCTATCATAGAGGGCCATGATCGCGAGGGCGTTTGGCCACCTTGATGGTCGTCGCAGCCGACGAGATGACTTGACGTCCCATGGCGTCCAGCTTCTTTCCCTCGCTGTCTGGCAGGGAAGTGGAGGATGATGCTGCCCCACCCTGACACTTTCTTCTTGGCTGCCGCAGAGACTACGGAATCCGGGGTCGGTTGCGCACTGAGGCACATAGGAGCGGAGTCCGGGACCCGGTACTTCTTCTCGTACCGGTCTCTCTTCACAGGGGCCGTGGACGGGTTCTTCAATAGGGACAGTCCTTCGTCCCAAATGTCGTCCAACAGCGGGACTGAGAGTACGGTTTTCCTCTTGGCTTCCCGTCGTTGGTAGAGGGGATGGGGGTGAAGGCTGGAAGGGAGGGGGAGGATGGACTCGCCTTCGCTTGCTCGGCGGGCTCCCCGATGGTCCAGGCACCGCTGGATTGTCCGCTGGGGGTAAGGGCAACCTTGTCCTTATCTCTGTACACAGGGTCTGTAAAGCCATCAAGATTGCTCCTGAATTGTCCTGTGACATAGGCATTGGCTGCGACGTGAGCGAAGGCTGGGGCATGGGGTCCTCCGTTTCCTCCAAGGCCTGCGGCTCCTCTTCGGCTCTACCATCGCTCTCTATGTCCGCCTCATCGGGATCCTTCCCATAGGTCCTGACCTCCTTGAACTTCTTGTCCAGGATAGCTTTGATGCCGGACGGCTCATCCTCGGAGGAAGTATCTGTGTCCGTTAGGGCTACCCTGCCACCCTCTTTCTCATCCTGGGGTTTCACTGGAGTCTTCTCGATAGGCTGGAAAGATGATTCCCTCCGGGGTGGCAGGGAAACTCTAGGCCCGCAGGTCGTTTCCACTGGGGTAGCCTCCGCAGGCTTCGCCAGGGCCACCACGACTCCTTCAATCGAGGCCTTAGCCGGGTGAATCAGGGCCTTCATGACCTTGGGTGCGTCTGAGGCCTTCACATTAAGGGGAGGGTCGCCGCCTCGCCCCCCCTCAGTTTTCTCCGTCGGGATCGACCAGGGCTTCTCCCGAAGCTTACCCAGGTTCTCTGACTTCCTTTTCACCGAGCCAGAGCGTTGGCTCGTGGATGATGGCGTTGGTGACATCGCGCCCTGCCTGGCAGCCGAGGAGCCCGACCCAACGGCGCTCCCGGTGCCCGCGGACTTGCGGTGCTTTGCCTTTTGTTGGGCCCCCGTCGCCGGAACGCCCTCAATGTTCTTAGAAGACTGCTCGGATTTCTTCTTCTCACCTGCTGCTGGGCTCTTCGCCTCCAGCCAGTCAGGGAGTCGCTTACGACGGTCCTTCATGGTCTGGACGGACATATTCTTGCAGAACGCACAGTCCTCCTCCACGTCCGACTTGTCGGCGTGTAGGCAGTAGAGGCACCGGGAGTGCTCATCCTCCTTAAAGACGTTCTGCAGTCCACATCCTGGGCAGTTCCTAAGCAGTTTGGATCCAGTAGGCGTAGAATCTCCTTTGTCCTGGACCATGTCCGATCGGGGTAGGCCTAAAAGGTCTTCCAGAATCCTCCAAGAAGTGTAATTCGACAAAAATCCACCCTTGAGGGGCGTAGACATTTCCAAAAATGGGTCCCCCGTTGATCGGAAGTAGAATCGGTGAAGCTTGAGGCTTGGATTTACTGAAAAATAAGAGTAATCTCTTCGAAAAAACGCAATACGCAGTAATAGCTCGAGAGCTACAGCACGAGGACTCCCAACACTTGAACGTGTGGTAAAAATCTGAAGATGGCTGCCAGAGGAGGGGCTTAGGTAGAGGGCAGTCATTGGCTGGGGGCAGTATGACCTAGAGATCAGTGATTGGTTAATAGTAGAAAGACAGTTCAGAAACGAAACTGAAACTGATTTTTTTTTCTTTACTGAGGATTCCCAGCCTGACGACAGGGAATATTCATAAGCATGTGAATCCATGCCAGACCCCATGCTGGAGAACAAAGCTATTCTCAAAGGGGGGTGTCCACCAGCCAATTCCTAAATCAGCTTCCTGAAGAGAAACACCTGAGTTCCCTTTACACAGAGAGAGTTTGGAAAGGCACAGCTAAGGTGTGGCACACAGAAAGAGGACTATCCAAGTGGGTTGGGATGCAGCCACCACCAAATCCAAGATCAGGCCTCTAAGCTGTCTACAAGTGTGGAGCCTCAAAGCCACTCTCCATCCCAGTTATAACATTGAGCACCCTTTCACCAAAGAGAGACAACAAAATGGAGCCAATGCTCTATAAAATCCCAAAAGCTCAGTCTGGCAGTGAAGGTGAAGGACCTAGGGGCTGTAGAGTAGAGGCAGGAGATCTTTTGGAGAAGGCTGGAGGAGAATGCTCAGGGACCGGAGAACTGGAAGAGAGGTCCAGGAGACGAGGCATGACATGACTTTGGTAACCTGAGGAGAGACACTGGGATACAGACCAAGGATTACAGATAGCTAGAGCAAGAGGCAAGGAGGGTGAGAGTGGTGGCCAAAGGGGGGAAACATTTGTAGTCCAATGGGTGGTGCTCAGAGGAGCAAAGCATGCACCAATAGGGGAGAAGAACTTGAAGACAATAGGTCAGCGGAGGATGCTGCTTAGAGGAGTAAGGGAGGAGCATAAGGGGTGACTATCAAGAGGGCGACAAAGGTGTAGAGGAAGGTAGTACTCAAAGTAGTGAAGAAGGTGAGCACTGTGATCTTCAGGAAGAAAGTGAGAATAGTAACAGTAGTATGCACACAGTTCATAGTGATCATAGTGAAGAAGGTTGGGAAAAGAAACAATACAGGAGGCATCTGCAAAAGGGTGGGGCCGGATGATAGGGATGGGAAGTTCATCAAGGCACTGATGAAGGAGTGTGTAATAGTGAAGAGTGAGAAAGGAAGGACATCTGAAAGCGAAGGAGTGTGAGAGAGATGGGAGCAGGAAGGGAAACACCCTGAGAAGAAAGGCCTAGAAGATGCCAGGCAGGGTCAGGAGAAAGTAGAATGAGAGTGGATGAGGGAGATCAAGGAGGAGTAGGAGAGTGGTTAAAGCCACCAAGGAGACTACAGAGTACTTGGCCACCCGCTTATTCTGCCCAGATTTCCAGGTCCACACCCCAGATTCTGGGAGGTACCCCAGCCTTGAGTTAGGCTTCTCCCTTTCTTGGCCAAAGACCAACATCTCTACTGTTCACAAAGTGCTCCCTAGGTGGCACTGAACTCTGGATAAGCTGTATAAATGTGGGTAATAGGGGATGGTGCATGTTAGCCTTACACACGACCAGAAATCTATCACACATTTCCACTACACGTGTCTGGTGCAACAATGGCAATGGCAGCGGATGATGGCAGTCATTAAATACAGGCAACACATACTAAAACTATGGGGGAGCGTTCAGCAATACGACTTTCAGGGACAGTAAAAGTGGGCTTGTACCCCCACATACTGTATAGACTGATGCAGAATTGAATTTCCTAAATAGTTGCGTGAACTTTCAAAGGGAATACAAAAGTGACACCAGAGCAAACACGTAAAATGAACTTTTTTTCTACTTGCTATTGAAGTTTAGTACAACCTCTCTGACTACACTACAAGCAAAACAGCACTTCATGTGATTCCAAACACTATCTCAGTTTGGTCCAGTAAAACCTCTACTACCAGTGATTATAATGGGATTACATGTGCCTACCGGGTTCTGTGACATGGCGATTCTCAAAGCCCTCTAAGAAGAGCAGAAGTGAATTCCGGCATTAGATCATGTCCCAACATACACTAAGCATATATAAACAGTAAGATACATTTGACATGCAAAAAGCTTCATGCACCATTGTCTACTTTGACAAAGCTATATCATTATTTGATGGCTGTGTGGCTTTATTGTATCGAACTTAAAATGAATAATAAAAATGAATTCTCAAAAAAGAGGGTAAACCAGAGAAGGCATTATAGATGTAAATGAAATACTTGATGAATGCTTCAGGTAACATTACACCGAATTGAGCGCAAACTGTTTAGAAAACAGTGAACACACAGAAAATGTGTGAGACTGCTTGAGGAAATATGCAAAGATTTTGATGGAGTTGTGGGTGGAGAGTGGATCTATTGTATAGCAAAACCAGAGATGTCAAAAATGGATTGATTTAAATGTATGCTCCCCAGAACAGAAGATGGGCTGTAAGACTGTTGAGCCCAGAGTTACAGAAGTCAAGCCAATACATGCTACTTGTGTGGATGTATAGTTTGTCAGTTTGAAGGGATAACAGTATATTCACAATGGAAAGTTTGCCAGTAAAATGTTCATAGTAATAAGACAAGATTGGGCTGTATTTTGAGTTTTGTTGTCCTCCTCCGGTATTTCATTGGCAATACTGCCAAACCTGGTCACCCTTAGTATCCCTCGGTCTGGGGGATTTTCGGCTGGATTATGAGTGTTGGCATGGTGGTGTTCATCCCTGTTTTTGGAGACCATAGCATTCATTTAGGCAAGTGGTGGATTTACTGTGGTTGGAAAGTCCACTCATGCTAAATCCATAACTCTTTAGTGTTAAAATGGATGATTTACCTCCAGCATCAAGCTGAAGGCCAATCCCCCACTTCAAGGTCAAATGTGTAGTTTGGTGGTGCAGTAAAAATGGCTGTAATTGCGTTACCAGCAAAAAATGCCAGTAACGAAATTACCACTACATTCTTCTGCAATGCCAAATTTGTAATGAGGGCCAATGTCTTGTAAGAACAAGGGGTATACTCAATAAACTCTACCTTGTTGTCTCTGCGAGGGCCTGCATAGCATAATTTGTGACTGGCCATCAAGCTTATAACAACATTAGTGCAACTCATTGATGTTGGGGTAAATGCAACACGTTGCATTATTGATGATGTGTTAACAATGGCAGTAAAACACTTTCCAGATGACTTGAACCTACCTGCACGATACAGGTTCGATATAAGACTTGAAAGGTGAAAAATGGAAAAAGCCTGATGAGACATTTTGTGTTTTCGACGTTGGCTTCCGTGTACCATCCACCATTATTTTCCTTTGCACGGTCCAACCAGCTGGTGACACGTCCGCTAAGGTGACGATATTGAAACCAACACATTCTCAGTGCGTTAGCAAGGACTCCAAATGTTGCTTGTAGGGACCCACCTGAAATTCCAAGACAGACAATATTGTTTGTTATGGAAAGAGGATCAAAGAAATATTTGTTATCTCTCTGACATTGAGAGAATAGACCACTCACGCCCGGGACATCACTGGCAATACATTAAATTAATAAATGGTCAACTTATTGTTAATAGTAATACTGTTTACATTATTTAGTGCCTGCTGAGCAATTTCATGTCACAAAGCACTGGATGCAAGTATAACTCTGTTAAGATAGCTCAGGGAGCTAATGTGCCCTCTACTCAGACCAGTGTTCAGCCCAAAGGTCACAGTCTTGCATCCCATAAGCGCCTGGTTTGTATATAATGTGTATTAGGTTGATAACATCAGTATCCTCCAGTTGAAAGACTTTGCAACTGCAAAAATAGAAAAATAAGTTAGCATTATTCGACTCATCAGTATTCACTTAATGACTTTGGAAGCATGAGAGGGGGGATTGTTCCTATCAGGATTAGAAACTGTGCCCCTAAACTCCCCGGAAGACCATTGCAACAGGCACATTGACCTCATGAGATAACTTGCAAGCCAGCTCACATCTTTTCAAATCCTGTACTGCTCACTCGACACAAATAGTATTCCCTAAGATAGCAGCTGTTCAAATCGCATTGATCTACGCAGGGGGCTTTTTGTATTTACCTCAGGCACAGCCTTGCTGCATACCGCAGGCTGAGCGCCACCATTTCCACAGGGCTGTCATGTGTGTTTTCTAGTTAGGAGAACTAAGCAATTAGAGCTTTAAAATGCTTCATGAAATATAATCAGCTTTGGTAATCCTGCTTGGTTGCCTGGATCATTATCTCGTTCATCGTAATAGTGTTCGCTTGATAAAAAAATTGCTACTGCATGAATATAATTAATGAACTAATACTGTGAGAAAAAAAAAAGATGATCATGTCCTAATAAGGTACTTAGGTGCGCGGCTTAAGATGGAAGGAAGTAATGCGTGCAAGTATTATGCTGTCACAGTACAGGTAACACTTGTTCCCGCCAACAAATCATTAAGCAATGCTGCTCATTTAAGGCCTTTGAATGTATTTAAGCCTGCTACTGGAATGCCCTTTTTTGCACTATTCAATGGCAGCAGCACGGATTGCTACACTTTTTTACACAGGAAGAAGGCATCTAGGCACACGTCAATTTTTAGTGATTGCGCAGTAATGGCGGGATGTAACCTATCTTGCACAAGTAGTGTGTTGTTCATTATTTCTTCAATAAAGTTTGAAGGGGCGACACATCTTGCAACATTTCTGCATACTGTCATATGAGAAGGGTTGGGGGCGTTATTTTTTCCATTGCCACAATGTACCACTACACGGTTTGGGTGTGTTTGACCAATTTTTTTTTTTTTATCGCGGCAACCTGACCACAATTTATCTGCTTGTGCCCAATTTAAACACACATGCATTTTTTTGTACCCCCGCCTCCAATTTTAAGGAAGCGGGGAACACCCCTTCCCTCTGTCCCCCGAAAATTGCTAAATATCAAACATGGAGTTCAGGGGACACCCCGGCAACCCCTGCTCTCCAGGGTTGGTATTTTGCAACATATGCATCCAAATTGCTCCAAAGGCCAAATCACTGATGCAAAATTTGATCAAATTGGTCATTAGGTCAATTGTTTTAGGTCAAATAGGCTAATACCCCACTACACACCTTGCGGGATATGTAGGGTGACCTCCAAAACTGGGCCAGAGTACTTCCCCTTCTTCTGAGTTTTTCAATACATGGGGCCTCATTACGAGTCCGGCGGTAACCGCGGCGGTAAAACCGCCTGGTTACCGCCGGACTCGTATTACCATTCCGCCTCCGTGACTCCCGGAAATACCAGGGCATTACGACCCTGGTGTCCTGGGAATCCCGGAGGCGGAATGGGGTAAATCCCCATTCCCATTGAGTCCCATAGGACTCAATGGGAATGGGGAAGTGGAAACACCGGCACCATCTCGATATGGTGCTGGTGTTTCCACGTCCGCCTGCAGGCGGGCCGTGGTAAACCCGCCAGGTCAGACCTGGCGGGAGCGCCACCTCCTGCCTGCAGGACTCGGGATCGGGCGGTCCGAAATTAACAGTGGCAGTGGGTTTACCGCCACTGTTAATTCCAGACCGCCCGATCTATAATGAAGCCCATGGTGTATCACGTTACCATTCCTCATGTTGAAACCGATATCAAGTTCAGATGCATCTAGAGTCTTCCTCAAACTGGTGCATGCAAATACACAGAGACAACATTTGTATACAGACACTGGTCTCTTACCTTTCTTAGGTTGATAAATGAGGTCGTTTCTCACCATGTGAATAGTTATCAGGGCCATGACTACGGACATGAATGGAATGAGGAAACCAAGGTTCTTTGCCACTGACTGCTGTATGTAGGCAATGCCTACAAAGACAACTGCAGAGTTGAGGTTCACCAGCCAGTAGAACCTGAAGCAAACAAAGAGACAACCCCGTCATCCAAATAGCTGTGCTGGCCAATATGTATACACAAGTTCAATTCCAGGATTAGCAAAAGGCAATCGATGTGGTTTGGTACCAAAACTCAATATCCATGAAAAGTTCTTGAAATGGTCATATATTTTCTAGATGTAGCTTCACGCCTTTGAATGTTCATTTTGATCTTTTTTCCCTAAGGTGTGGGGGCCCCAGATGATGGTATACAATCTCTGCAAGAGCTCAACTTTGAAATGCGGACTTTTTCCTGCCCAGTATTTAGGTTACAATTTGGAAAATGTACACATTTTTCAAAATCCCATGGCTTATTCTTTGAGGCTCAGCATTACTGGCTGCAGCGCAAGATATTTTAGAGCCATTAGGAAAACTCAATGGACACACCATTGTGCTTATTTTATTTGCTTTTGAGCAAGCTTGTACCCAAATGCCAGGTCAGGCAGATGAGCAGAAAACTCAAAACTGCGGGAGATATTTAGAGGTCTTTGGACAACTGAGCAAACATGAAGGCTTTGACGTATCACTTGCCCACCATTGGGGACCCACGCATTATGGACATTGTGTGGCAATTCATGCCATGTTGGAATCTAGAAGAGGTTCTTCAAACATGTGAAGAGAGTGAAGGCACATTTTCAGTCATACTTTGCACGGGTGCGTGCCAGTCTGCCAGCAATGACCTTTTTTAGAGGTGAAAGTGTAGCAACAACAAAACACAACAATATTATCAACAGTATTGGCCCTCTATATAATTCCAAACTTTTGGTCTATTTAACAACAATAACTGCTGGAGTTGTGAACAAGATTATGGGGACTTGGTACCTATTCTGGGGAATTGCACAAAACTTAATAAATTATTGTCCGATGTTTGGGACATGATTCACGAGTGCTCAGGTCCAACGTCACCAAAAGCAGAGAACATATCATTTCTACATCAGATTTCAAAAGAGGGTAAATTAGACAAACATGGTTGCAGGTGGATAGCAGATATACTATCACTTGCCAGATATGAGAAAAATCATATACAGAGTTCATGACCAGTTGTCGGGGTTGACAAGAGGGCTGTTGCTTTTCCTCAACAAACCTCAACTGACCACAGAAGACTGGAGGAATCTTATAACACAACCACCAGACAACTGCAGGTCCCCTGAAGTGGGGAGGATCACCTGACCGTGCACCACCATCAGAACGCTGCAACAGGAAAAAAAAGAATACAGAATTAGAGCATGGAAAAGGCACGAGGTACAATGATAAGACAAGAAAACCCACTACACCTGAAAAGCTTGGAAATGTGTACAAAGGCCAGGGGCATTGGAAGTCGGGTGAATAGACAGTCCAGAAATCCATACAACAAGGAAAACAAAAGTACATCCGAAGTCTTTGAAAGGCAACCACACCAAAATGGAGAGCTGAAATCCAGTGAAGTCTGTAATCCACTTCAGGCGCGGTGATTCTATAGAAAACACGGAAGTCCTTTTAAACAGGAAGGTCCTAGGAAGCAGAGAAGGTAACTGACATAACCCCAAAATATGAATCATTGAGGAGGACCAGAGTCCACCCCTGCCGGCTAAATAAACAGAGTGGCAAGCAACCCGTGGTTGTGTTGTACACAGCGTGCGTCACCACGTGATGACGTCATTGCCATACGGTGTTAGGTTGCTGGGAAAATATTAGTTTCCACAAGGGCCAATTAGCTTCCTATTTATCTGCTAACTATTGGAGAACTAGTCTCAATACTTTCTTTTCTGAACTCAACCTTTTACCTGACTTCCTGCCTGCTGGAATTCAAATTGTACTCACGGATGACTTTAATTTCCCCAACATTTCTCACACCCTTCAACCCTCTATGGCCTTTCCCTTAGCTCCCTTCACAACTACATACCCTGCCCGAAGGCAATACTCTTGAGCTTGTCTTCGACACCTCCTCTCTCGCCTCCTCCAACCTCCTCCTATTGACACCTCCACACTTGATCATACTTTCCTTCACATTAGTATTATTTCCCCTCTGCACTTGCTACCCCTATATCTCATAGCTCCAAACAAAAAATAAAATCCTGACCCTATAGCTTCTTACTTGGTGGACGCTCTCCCCGGGCACCCCCGACCCCCTGCTCCCTTTCACTCTTCCTTCTGCCTCATCCATTGGACACGCCTTCTCTGCTTTTAATATGCAGTTGGCAGTCCAGTTTTTCCCCCAGAGAAAACCTTAAGCAACATCACAAATGGATCATTCCCTGATGTTACAGAAGTTTGTTAAAGGATCCACAAAGCTCCAATTCTTTTCCTTTGGAAGATTATAGGCCACCCGCAACTCTTCACTGAGGCTGTCATCCATTCTAGAGAGAGATGTCACCTAATATCCATATGTGCCTGCTCGTACAGGATGGCCAATGCCATGGCTTGCTCTGAATGCAAATCTAAGGATGTTTCTATAGAATTGCTTTCCCTAGGTCGCTGTTCCCACTCTTGGCCCTTTTTAGAGTCTTTCTTGCTATGCTCACATTGTGCAGGTGGGCTGACTCAGGCTAATATGATATGATATGATAGGTTATTTATAACACGCTTAATACCCAGAGGTTTCGAAGCGCGGACCCGGGATCAAACCTGTGTTGCTCTGTGTTGTCTTGCTTCGAAGGCGAGCAGGTTGCTGCTGAGCTATCCTCCCGAGACGCTACAGAAACAACATTTTTAAATTACCTCAAGTGGCATGTCCTCTTCAAGACAAACATAACCTCTTTGAGAGTCTGTTGAATTAGTTAGAACCAGCACATTGCTCCAACACCTCTCTTTGGTTGTACTCACCCATTGCCACCCTTTGCTACAGGACTTTCAGTCTCTTTAGTGACAGACCTGTTTACTTATTTTCTTGGACAAAGTCAACAAACTTATGTCAGTATCTGCGAACTTTGCTTTTGTCATTGGAGAGTTTGAACACACAGCAATATAGGTGAGATGAGCATCATAATCAGGTTTATGTTACTCAATAGTCCAATTTTCAAAGTAAACCATCTATCCATAGCTTGGGTAATATTATAGTAGTGTGCACCATTAAAAGACACAATTCTGTTCATATAGCATGGGAAGATGATAACCTTGTACTTCATAGCAAGCCTTTTGATCAGGCCCAGCTCTTGGCCACCACTCGAGCCCTTTGTGTGCCTTCTCATTTCTGCTCTCTCCCTGCTCAACATATTCTCTACCACTATTCAAATCCAACCCTGAAGCAGCCCTCCTGCTGTTGGAATATGCACCATCCTAACATCACTTCACTTAGCCTGCCTCTCTCCTTTCGAAACTAGGCCATGCCCACTGTACTTTCCCCTATCCTCTGCATCCCAAAAATTAACACTTTGTCCTCTCTTCCCTTACCCGGGAATATATGGTACGTCTTTGCTTTGTCCGTGGTTACTGTTACCACCTCCATCACCATCAACTGGTCTTCCACTGTTACTCTCTTACCCCATTGAAAAGGACTGTTGTCTTCTGCTCTGTACTTATGAATGCACAATCTCTAAGCATTTTTGTGCCATAAATGCATTATTCTCCCTGTGTTTTTCTTAAATACAGCAAAATTAGAATTGCTCCCCAAGATATGTTCCAGTTTGCAGACAATAGCTAATGGGCATAATTCATGATTTACCCCAGTAATTCATGTGCCCTGTCTGCCTATCAGAAACATTCAGTATCTCTAGTATTCGAGGGAGAACTTTTATCTGTATCCCCCAGAATGAGGAGCATGACATTAGTGCAGAGAGAATATTTGCTGTTCCATGGTTTATTATGATTCTTGTGAGACTTAAGTGTTCCCTGATTTTTATGGCAAGCATTTCAAGGACCAGGTCAAAGAGGATCAGGGACAATATACACCCCTCTTTTGTGCTGACTGTATGCATATATCTTCTCATATGGTACTGTTGACCTTCAGCTTTCCCATTGTACCCTCACTCACAAAAGCCTCTCAACAGCTACACACCTGACTCTTCCAAAGTCTATCCGGGAAAGAGTTTGGAAGAGGAGGCCCGAGTTCATTTTGGTGAACAACTTCTCTGTGTTGACACTGCGGAGGGTGCCTTGCATTTTCACTCTGCTCCAGTGGTAGCTAAAGCCTGTAACAACATAGTATGGTGTTGGGCTTTCCAATTCACAGGACTACGTGTGTTCAGGATGTAAGAGTTGCAGCATCACAATCTCAATCATCTTTGGTTGGATGTTAGTTAAGATTCTTCTCTCTGCGTAAGTCCTATATATTGTATTTGCCTGTAGTTGCCACATATCATGCAAAGTCTACCCTGTTTTGGGATGAAATTCATTGTGGATTCCTTGAAGGCATTATGGATACCGTCTGATGACATTCCATCATTGTAAATGTCATGGAGTTTATAGTGTAAATGTCACTAGTTTAATAGCAGAGTTTTGATGCAAGTCCACTGGGGATCAGACATTTGTTTCTACGCGATCTTGAGATAGCCCATGCCAATTTGTTCATGATTGTTGGAGAGTTTCCCTTTCCTGCAGTGTAACATATTGCACTGTACTGTCCGGCAACACATTTTTGATGTCCTACTAATTTTCTGATTTGGTGCTGTAGAATTTCTAATTTGTCATTTCTTTGCTAAGTGGTAGTTCCATGTTGCTTTCTTCCATGATTGTTTCGATATACTCCTTCAGGTGGTAGGCAACGAAAGGGCCAAACTTGTCTCCATTTTCTCAGTATCATCGCTGGAAAAAAGAAAAGGTATTTTGCAGTTTGTGCAATAAGGTATTTATTTATTGTATATTTTAATGAAATGTATTACTCGTCAATTTCTCAAATTTCTGTAGGAAGCATAAGCTGTCAAGAGTTCCTTTAGGCAAATTACCAGTATCTCCATCCACTTCATTCCAATTGTCTTTATGTTTTTGGGCTTTGAGTTTTATAAATCTTTCACATGCCTATGCCTTCATGACTTGCCAGAAAACCAATATGCTTTATGGTAGTGTTATTCTTTTCAAAATATTCCTTAAGGTTTCTTGGGCATCCGTGTTTTGTCATTGTCACCCAGACTCACTTGCGTAATGATTGGAAGGCGGTCCGAAGAGTGTCAATTCCAATAAATGTGTCCTGTACCGATTGCATAAGCAATTTTGCGTGCAGGATTAGGCCAATGCAGGACAAAATGTCTTGAGAAGCAGATTGAAATGTGTAGTTTCTTTCCACAAGAAGTTGAATTTCGATAGTGGTTTGCTCAGGATGTTTTATCTTTCCTTTTCTTTGCATTATTATGGGAGCCAATGTTTAACCATTTGTCAAGGAGTCTATTGAAATCACTCCATTGTCTGTTTGCAGCAATAACATCCTGGTCAGGAGCTCATGAAGTAATTGGACTGAGTCTTTGTTCCCATCTCCAAATTATTCAAAAGGAAATGTGCTTTCAAGAACTATTGGACAATTCAAGTTGGTGTTATGTGTTGCATGCAGCTCTTCTCAAATTCAGTATTCATTCATATGTATGGCTTCATCATCAGATAAATAAATGTCTCTTAAAGCAATGCTACATCAGCTCTGAGGTGTCTCAGACAGTATTGTGTTGTCCTACCCAGGATTATTAATTTATTTAACATTCTAGGAGATAATATTTAGTAGGGGATCCATATTTGCACAGCCACTTTGGCCACACCACTAGGCGAGCTCTCCAACATTTGTACTGGCACATCACCAGAACTTATTGTGATGGGGCATCACCAGAAGAGCCACGCAGGCACCAACTGGAGCTCCAACAGTGTTTATTTTGGGTTTATACAGACGAGTTGGGCTTGGCCGATATAGTCTAAGATTTAAGGGAAAACCAAGGTCTTGAGGAATTTGGCTCGAGGGAGGTCCCTCTCTAGCTCTTCTCCCTTGGGTTACTGCCACACTAACCTAGTTTTCCCTAACCACTGTTAGGTCTAGCAGATGGTAACCCCTACTGTCTTGGACTAGGTCTAGAATCATGCTAGTCACTCTAAGGTGTTGGCTTACTGACTCTCTAGGGGCCTTCTACTTGTCCCTCGCTAAGCCCTGCTTAGTGTTCTAGGGGAGCTTCGGATGATGGCTTCACTTATGAGGTCAGTCTCTCTCACCTTGCATGCCCAACCACACCATGCCCTTCTAAGCTGGTGTCCCCACAGGGTTCTCCTCCCCTCCACGCTACCGTACCTCAGCTGTTACACTCCGCCTTCCTCCACAATTAGATGTTAGATTCTTTCCACTTCTTACTTTCTGCCTTAACTATTCCTCCACTCACTACTGCCTCTACCTCCTACTACCATTCTGCTACTCCATTTACTACTGTATCTCTTCTTCTACCACTCCATCTCTTCTACCACTTTCCTGCTTTACTGCTACTATCTCTTCAATACTACTGCTTCTCCTATTCTAACTCCTCCTCTGCTACTTCTACTACTACCATCTCTGCTGCCCCTCTACTACAAATACTCACTACAATTCCACCTCTGTTGTATCTCCATCCACTTCTTTCCAATTGTCTTTATGTTTTTGGGCTTTGAGTTTTATAAATCTTTTACGTGCAATGCCTTCATGACTTGCCAGAAAACAAATATGCTTTATGGTAGTGTTATTCTTTTCAAAATATTCCTTAAGGTTTCTAGGGCATCCGTTACCACTAGTACTCCCACCTCTACCTCCAACTGCTACTCTTCTTTCACTACCACTGCATCTACAACTTCAGTCTCTCTGCCCCCTTACTATGCACTTCCTTCAATGTCAACTAACACTTCTCACTCCCTCTACAGTTCATTTAAACCAACACTCCGAACTACCACTTCTCAATCCGTCTACCACTCTACCACTAGCACTACCACTACCTCCACTTATTACCACTACCTCCATCTTCTCTACTCCTGTTATATCACAACTTCACTCACGCCTCTCATTCACACACAGGCACTCCACATGCCCCTCTATTTAATCACTGCCACTCTCCTTCCGCTCTGTCCTCCTCTGGTCTCTCAGTCCTCTTCCTTTCACCTCCTGACCTCACTCTTGTACAACCCACCCTTAAACCATCCCTAAGCTACACCTGAAATTACCCTCCCACTGGATTGGCCAGCTTCCCCTAACCAATTAATTCACCTGATTTGTGGTGGTGTGTTAGGGGAGGTCTTAGGAAGCATGATAAGGGCTTATAAGTCTCAACCCCTTTTTATGCGTCCCTGCCACATTCCTGATCTGGGCAGCGCCATAGCCCTTAGGGAACTGTGGTTCTCTATTTTTATGGCCTTCTTGCAAGCCTATTTTCTTTAGTTTAATATTCCCTGGTGGGCTAGTTGGGTCTTTCTTTTTTGCAAGCTCCATACTCCAGCAGATACAATCTGCTGGAGCTGTGCTTCTTTTTGGAATGCTGCACCGAGTTCGTGCATCTCCTGTGGTATCCCCTGTTGGGCTGGCTCTGCCCTCTCCTTCCCAAAGGGCTGTCACCTTGCTGGCTGCTGTGTAGGGCCAGCGTTGCAGCCAAGTCTTCCTCAGATCCGACTGCATAGCAACACCCCATCCGGCATCCCGCCTCCTGGTGGGGCCAGTCAACGCAGTTGGGCTGGAGTCCTGTTGGGGCTGGTAAGGAGGTGCTGGGAGGGGATCTGCCTGCAGGCACTCTCGCACCTGGGTTCAAGGGGTTGAGCTCTGTCCAACCCTTGACTGGGACGTCTAACAGGCCTTGTCACATTAGGTACTAGTCAGTGCTTAATTTGTGGGGGTGTTTGCCAGGGCTCAGCCCTGGCCCTCATTTCTGAGCCCTGGCACTTATTGTCTCAGACACGGATTGATTATAATGTGGTGTTTTGCAACTTTATTACTTTAACTGCCAGTTACATAATAAACACCTATGGAATCAGGGCAACATGTAAATGATGATTGTGTTCAAAGACAAACTTAAACATTTGTCTCATGTCAGGACACAAGTATGGTCTATTATGTGTATATTGATTGGTATTGGTAAATCCCACATTTGCCATAGTGACTGAGAACATCCGTCAACCACAATAAACCAGTGGGAGTTGCAGCTTTAACCCCATATATGTTGACAGCATGGGGAGCAGCTGTGGGTGGTGGAAACAGTGGGGGGTGAGCAGACCATCCTGGAATATTTTGGGCATGCCAAAAATTATGTGAGCCCCGGCACTTATTTATTTTCACAAATTAAGCCCTGGTACTAGTGAAAGACAGCATAGCCTAAAACTGCCTTAAATCAGTAGATATAGTTAAACTACGAATAAGCATTCGCCCCTGACCTATATTTGTAAAACACACAAACCCGCTCATAAAGAGCCTCCCCTTGTGAATAATGTGAAAAATATGAAAAAGTGTTTATATCCCTGTTTGAGGTCTATACATGTGAGTGGCGCAGCCTAAAAAATAAATAATAAATAAATAAATGGCAAGTAAGTTATATTTTGAGACCCTTAATTGTGCCATTTCCTAGCTGAAACTTTACCAGGGTGCCATTTTACGTCAGCATGAGTGGTGTTCATTGTCTCTGTTCTCACTGATGTTTTACCAGCCACCATTCTTGTTGCCTTTCCATTGTCAGCCACTTCCTAATTAAATTCAGTCTCCCTGGAGCTATGGTTTGTCCACACGCTACAGCTATGTCCTCAGAGAGACAGTTACTTTTGTCCTTTGGGTTTTTCTTTTCCTGTTAATTGTTGTGCTGTCACATATATCTTATTGCGCAATACTTATACAGTAGCACCTGGATTATAATCAGATTTTTCTCCTCTAGCATTTTTGCACAGGTTGTTCCTTAAATCTAGCGAGATTGAGCTTGCTCTCTGTCAGCCTATTGTAGATCCATATTTAGAGGGAGTACAGGTGCTCAGTTAAGCATGATGTGCGAATCCTGGCAACATGTTTGTAGTGTCACATGACCACATGGTGTGATGTTGCCAATAAATACGGCCCTGCTTGGCGTGCATTAGACAGACCGGGCACCTGGATGCTTGTATTTCTGTTTCGGGTGTATTTGGGCCTAACCGTGCATGCTGGAATACTTCCACTTGTACCAGTACTAGATTGATTTGCACATGTTGTTCATCTTTTCCAATGGTGCAGACAGGCTAAAGAACGGCGTGTTGAGGGTTGCCTCAGCACTGCCTGTTATCTGATTAATTCAAAACCTTCCACCAATCACATTAAAATGATTTTCAATGGCAATGCAGGCATATATTTTGGATGCAGCTCAGCGGTGGATCCTACATAATGGGCGATGGGGCAATGAACTGTCCATACCGTGGCCCTTCGTGGAGAAGCTGCGTTAAACTCTCTCAAATGGAAACATAGTTTCTCTTTGAGAGTGCTTTTCACCAGCACACATTTCAAATGGAACATGCAGGACCGGGGGCGATTTCCTTTCCCAGCCCTGCAAGGCCCATTGGACATGCAGACTGGGGAACTGCACAACTAAATGTGCGAATGGGTGCTTCTCCGCCTCCATACGTATTTAGACTGAATGGGGCAGTGACAAAGCAGCGCTCCGGCGTGCATGTGCAAGAGCCAGGACATGCTCTGTGCTTATTTATGTGTCTAGTCTGGCATTTTTGTATTTCCAGTCTAGCTATACATTCTTACTGTGGCATTGCATTTTGTACTGGGCATCTATAATAAAGCAAGCATGATAAGCATTGGTACGTGTACAGATTGGCCTACATTGGTGCAAACAGTCTGGCCATTTTTTCTTATTGTAGCATGCCATTTTGAATGGCAAAGCCAACAGGAGTATGTTCTCATGTGGGGATACTGGCATATATTGGCAGAGGCAGCTTGGACATGTTTTCTTACAGTATCATTACTGGCATTATGTGCAAAGCAAACATGAGAATGTTCTAATATTGAAATATGGGCATGTATTGGTGCAGCCAGCATGCACATGTATAGGCACAGTCAGCATGCACATGTATAGGCACAGTCAGCGTAAAAAATGTTTTAATGCTGGAATGTATTGTGGAAGGACATCATGAAAATGCATTGGGAAATACCCCTCTGCAGTGTTGGTGACTTGCATCTATTGGATTTTTGCATGGGTTACCATAAAAAAAACGATTGCAAACTGTTAGGCTTTTTACCCAATTCTTCACAGAAAGCGTGCTGCGCAATGTACCATATTAACCCATGTATCTGTAGGTTCATGGAAGTGAATAAGATTGGCAATGCCCCTGTGAAACATGTCCTACCCATAGCAAACAAAGCACAATGGCACTGTCATGTGCAAGCACATACTCCAACACCTCCATACAATCCACCCACCCATCCAGTGCCCATTCACACAATGCAGCTCATCAATCTAACTTTACAGAAAGAAATCAGATGTATTAGATTTGCCATTGCTGGTTTCCTAGTCATAACTTTATTAGCACTTGAACATTTTCATTTTATTGTCCCTTTTTAAAGTTACATGTCTAAGATTTACATAGATATTGGGCTTGTCTCCTAAGACTTTAGAATGCTGCTTCTTTCCTTTCATAAATACTGAGGTGTAACTCCATTTCAACTGATTAGGTACTAATGACCACTGGTGAAGATTAGGTCTCATAATGACCTCTTAATAACCTCGCATCATACCTCTACAAGTAGTCAGAAAATAGGTTTTGATAAACTATGTTGCTTATTGTTCTATGAGGATAAATACCAGCTGCTGGAACCTTGACCAGGGCTATAGCCTACTTAAATCAAATGTTAGGTCAAAAGTGAATTAATTTTCAACCGGCCTGAATCAGACTTATATCAGAGTGAAATTGGTGAGAGCAAATAACACATGTTCTCAAAACTGTTTAGCCATCCAACCCTCTCACAAGACAATACTATTTATTAATTTAGTAATGTAAATCCTGCTACAATACAAGTTAAAGCAATTCCTTCGGCGTATCGAAGGAAACAACACATGTGTGGACCCCTCAAATTCTTTAATGTCATCTTTAAGGTCTACTGAGAAGCTGGAGTAAAATTATACCTTATTCTACAAGGCTCTGTCCATGCTATTTTGCACATTCTGTTGAAATATTAAGCACAATGAGTGTTCTACCTAATGACAACTTATGTTTTTATTGTTATTCATAATTAGCTTCTAGCAAATCAGACGTGTACCTACTGAAGTGTAGAGAAGAGGGAAGTAGATGCAAATGGAACATGCTTTGCACCAATGCATTTATCAAGAGATGGCATTCAAGAATGTCCCAGGATGGGATGAGTTAATTATGTTAGCTACATTGTGGGAAGGAAGGAAAGGCACGTAGGGTTTAACTCAATTTAATGTGAAGATACGACATGCCAGAGTGAACAAATGTTTCTCTCTCTGTGTAGAGCTCAATGTCAGATTGTCTGCTTTATGTCTCCCAAGGATACGTTGTCATTACCTTGAAATGGAGCCAGCAAGGACAGCCATACAGTAACTTTAAACTGGCTCATCTACCAAACGTATGTAGTCCAGCGGAAGTACAGGACATGAAAAAATGTCATCCGATATATATAATTCTCTTAGGATGTCTGTAAAGTGGGAACTGAGCATGTGCACAACCAGCCTTATTCTGAGAATAGGCAAAGTTAGGCACGAGGGAAAGAAAATACTTTTTCCAAGGTCCTTGGACACCAATTGCAACGATTTTAGCCTCACATCAAAAGTGTGACATATTAATTGGCTCCTACCCCTTTCTCAAACAATACAACAGTAGTATACCAGATTGTCCATCTTGGAATAATAACATTCTGCAGAAAATAACTTTTATGAATAAGGTAGATTTTGATAATGTCTTTTGCTCAGTAAGATAAATGCAATGTTCTTATAATCGCCAACATACATGTTGGAAGTGATCATTAGAAATGAACATTGTACAATAAAAAAAAGTCAGCTTTCAATGGTAGCACATGTACATAATTCCTTGTTTCTTTTTGTAATAGCTGCTTTTGTGAAATATACAGCTAACCCAAGATATTCATTTTTTTATTCATTTGCCAGCTACCAGCAATGGATAATTTGATAATACTGTAACAGTGTATTGAGTGGCCACCCTCAACACAGAGTGTTCCTTTCCGCTCCAATCAAGGTCACCCAACAAACTGTTGCATGTAATTTATTTGTTCAGTCATATTTCTCTCTCATATCATGCCCCTTGGATCCCCCTCCCTGATCTACCAATAAGCCAAAAACCAGGCCGGTGTACAGGACATATATTGGTATTTATTTGAATGATAAATAATGGAGATCACACTAAAACAACACACGCCAACATTTTTGTGGCTCAGAATTAAACGTCTTGTTACACAATTAAATCACACAAATTGGTTGGGAAAAACACAAATCACAATACTTTTCTTTATCTCAATTTCACTTTCAGAAATAATCGACAGTGGTCAATGAAAAAAGCAATTTAGATATATAGGGCTGGGCAATTTCGATTTTCCTGTGAGCTTAAAAGGCTAGCAGTTTGGTTTACAGATAGGTACCAATGAATAGGGGAATTATGATTTCGCCCACACTTTTGCTTAAAAATTGTGATTTAGTGGTTTGTTTTTCAGATCCCCCTCACTTAAAGGTCTGTGTTGGGGAAGTTGGACAGTAAACATTGGGATGATTTAAGAAATTTTGATTTTCAGCCCCCTCTCCTTAAAGCTCTGTGTAAGTTGGACGAATAGGATTACCCCAAATACATTACAGTCTATAGTTTTCTGCACACACTGGGAATGAGCTTTGTTAATTTTGAATTTTAAGAAAAATCTCCCATGGTGTTCCGCCAAGGGGAATTCATAAAATTAATATTTTTAGTTAAACAGGCTAAGGATCTACATGGTTTTGCCCCTCCCCCACCCACTAAAGAGGGAAAGGATTTAAGGCAAGCAGACCCCCCACCTTTTGGTATCAAATGGCTCAATACTACTTACAATTAAAACCTTTGTTTAAGGTTCAGGAATGCCAGCTGCATTTCAGGACCCCCTTGGAGGACAGGGCATGGTCTGGACAAAGCACTCTCAAAGATGGTCCCCAACTCTTCACCTTAGGGCCCAGTCAGCTTTTTTAGGCCTCTCCAGCAATAAACAGTCCCAACAGATGCAATCTAAGCAAATATCCTTTGGTGTTTTCTTGCAGCTGTCAGATGGTAATGTTTAGCAGCTCTTCTCCCTTCTCTGAGAGTGCATCCACTTTATATACCAGTGATGACACCATCAAGATCTCACTATTGAGCAGCCATATGGCAACTTCCATTTGAAATCCCTTTTGGCTCCCATGTGATTTTTTTGGCAAAAATGTGTTATGTGGCAAAACTTTGTGATTTACTAGTAACTGCCATAATGTATATATTTTCCAATTCACCTACTCATGGGCAATGAATGAAAATGAAAGCCAGGTCAGCACCATTTTGCACTGGTGTTTGGCAATTTTCCACCATTTTTTACAAAAAAGAATAATTGTTAGGAACATGCAATTTACTCCCCACATTCCTACTTTTACCATCCACCAGTTAGCCAACTCTTAAATTCAGAACATGTTCAGAGCAGCAAGGAACACCTTTAAGCTGGTCATTAAAATTCCCTAAGTCACAGGTAGATGAATTTGATTTCAACAAAACCACCTGGAAATTGTCTAAACAATCAAACATACATATAGGCAGTGTGACCTGGGGTTTCTGAGAAAATGCAACAATTGTGACAGATTGGTTTAGGAGTCTGGAACAGCCATATGGCAACTTCCATTTGAAATCCCCTTTGGCTCCCATGTGAACTTTTTTGCAAAAATGTGTTATGTGCCAAAACGCTGTGATTTACTAGTAACTGCCATAATGTATATATTTCCCAATTTAGCTAATCATGGGCAATGAATTCAAACGAAAGCCAGGTCCGCACCATTTAGCACTGGTGTTTGGTAATTTTCCACCATTTTTTACAAAAAAGGATAATTTTTAGGAACATGCAATTTACTCCCCACATTCCTACTTTTACCATCCACCAGTTAGCCAGCTCTCAAATTCAGAACATGTTCAGAGCAGCAAGGAACACCTTTTAGCTGGTCATTAAAATTCCCTAAGTCACAAGTGGATGAATTTGATTTCAACAAAATCACCTGGAAATTGTCTAAAAAATAAAACATACATATAGGCAGTGTGACTTGTGGTTTCTGAGAAAATGCAACAATTGTGACAGTCAAATTAAACTAAGGGTAATCTTCATATGTGCAAATATGAACTTTCCTTCCTCTAGGCCATTTGCCCCTCTTTGCAAGCCTGTGATCAGAGTTTTCTGACCAGCCTATTTGTTGTTTGAGGTTTGTGTGTTTGAAATTGGTGGCTACCAGCCGTAAACACTTGGGAGGCCTTGGCAACAGAGGGATCACCCACCCCACATTCCAGTCATGCACTGTCTAGAACATTTGTCCTGCACAGAACTGTCTTCAGAGACGGCAGATCTGAGGACACCTGGTCTTTAATACCCTTGAGGCAGGCAACATTTTATTGCAGTTGTAAACAGTTGGGATTCTCAAGTGGGGGAAGCCATTTGTGAATTCTGTCCAGAGACCCACTGATTGTCCTTGGCTGAAAGGAACCCACATATTGCATTTTCTAATATCAGCCTTTATTCTTTGACATATGGTGTGTTTTACTGATCAGGGTTCACTTTGCTTTTGCAATGAAAGTACAGGGCTATTTCTTTCAGTCATTAATCAAATAGACTTTTAGTTATCTGCTATTAATTTTTATACTGAAAAGTGGGTCTGAATTGTCATAGTGCATCACATTTTGATGGGTAACAGTTTCAGTGAAAATGCTGCATTTATTTCCCAGCCAGTAATGTGATGTGCTTTTTCAATCTGCACTTGGGTTACATTTTTTATTTAGCTTTCTCTCAGCTGCAGAAAGACACCCACATAGTCTGCCTAAAAAGCCCATTTTCAGCATGCAGGTTTCTGAATGCTGGCAGGTAATTTTCCAAATGGGTGCTTTAGGTCTGTTGGTTTGGGGCCTTTGATTACACCCCACATGTCCCCTTTGCCTGTTCTTCCATGGGGAAGAGCAGGGCAGTGTGGGGTTGTCATCCGAAGACCCTTTTCTTTTTTTCCTCCTTTTTCTCTTTCTTTTGGTGCTTGTCTGGCTCAATTCCCTTCATTAGGCAGTGGGCACTCTCATAGCCTTTACTTCTGTTTTAGGATTGGGGGTGTAGCACGGCACACCCTTTATTCCTTCTTCCGGAGGACCCAGGCGTCCTTCCCGGACACCCCTCTTGCCTCTCGGCTGAAAGTGAATGAAGTTAATTATCTAGCAAATAGAAAAAAGAGAGCTTCAGTACTTTTTACACAACATATTTCCCCAGAAGATTTAAACTGAATTGACAAAAACAACAACAGCATACAAGGTTTCATTTATTTTATTTCTTATAATCCGCCACATACCCATAGGCCTCACGGCGCACAAAAAGAGATGGACAGACGTGGATACAGAGGGAAAGGGAGGTCAGAAAATTTGCCAATTATTTGACAGAAAATGTGTGTTTTAACTGCTTACTTAAAGCCTGTCACAGGGTTGATAGTTCTTATTGTGAGTGGTAAGGCGTTCTCTAGGTGCCCACACTGGGAAGCTGCAACCACCAAATTCGGTCAGCTTGAATCAGGGCTGTTTGAATTTATGATAGTAACTGGAGCAAAGGGGGCAAATGGGATGGTCAGTAAGCAGCTGTTTGATCAAGTACAGAGACGCAGTAGAGGACCAGCATTTATAGGCCAGTGACAGGATCTTATGTGAGATCCTAAGCATGACAGGTAGCCAGTGCAGTGCTTTTCTCGAGTCAGATGCATGATCCTGTTTGAGTAAGCCAAAGGCAGCGCAAACTGTACTGTTCTGGATGAGTTGTAGGGACTGTATGTTAGACTTAGTAGTCACAGACAGGAGGCTGTTGCAGTAATCAAGCCTCACATTAATCAAGGGTGAAGCAACTGTAGATCTATTTTCAAGGTAGATGTAAGGCCTAATTTGGTTCAGTAGTTTAACCATGTACCCGCATGCAGCTCAGTGTGGATTACATGGGTTTTCATGTTCAACTCTGAATCCAAGTAGACACTGAGTGTTTTGACGCTAGTGGACACCGGAATCTGACTGTAAGTGATATTAAAGCTTTAATACGAGGTGTCAAGTTTATTCAGTCGTTGGCCAGTGGCCATGGTATCTCGGTTTTGTTGTCATTCAGAGCAAGTGAGTTGGATATCATCCATTACTGAATTGCTAGGTAAACTTCATTGAGGGCTTCAGAGTCTTCTGTGTAGTTCCCCCGACAGTTCAAAGACCACCTGGGTATCATCAGCGTAGTTGGCATAGCAGACACCCAGGTGGTCAAGCAGGTCAAGACGTGGTCTTATGTTGATGTTAAATAGTGATGGAGAGATGCAGGAACCCTGTGACACTCCAGCATTGATAATGTCGGGACAGAATTGGGCATCCTCCACTGCCACTCTTGACACCCAGGGACCAAGAAAATATGCAATCCAGTCCGAAGTCCTTTGAAAGCAGCCCACTAGGCCCTTCAACCGGTCGACAAGGATGGAGTGGTCCACAAGGTCAAAGGCCGCTGAGAGGTCCAGAAGCATCAATAAGGCCGAATGGCCTTTATCCACGATGGTCCAGGGTGGTTTTCAGGCCCAACAGAGCTGTCTCAGTCACCGGCTGTGCTTGAAAAGCAGACTGGTACAAGCCCAGAATGTTATTTTGCTCCAAGAATTACTGACAATTGGAGATAGGCCACTTTGTCCAAGATCTTTAGGAGAAAGGGGACATTTGTGATGGGTCAGTCGTTTTTGGCTAGGGAGGGTTCAAGTAAGCTCTTTTTCAGAAAGGGAGTTATCCATACCTCTTTGAGGGAGAAAGGGACCACCCTACCATGAAAACCTTCACAAAACCTTATTTATTAATTTTATTCATCTTTACTATGAGCACTAAGTAAATTACTCCCTTTATATATATTCTCTGAGAAAACTTTGTTAAAGGGACATTATGGTTAAGTTGGACTAATAAAAACCCATGAAATTCAAAGAAAAAACTTTGTTAAAGGGACGTTATGGTTATGGTTTCAAGTAAAACCGAAAAGCCCCGGAAATGCACCAGTTATGGTAAGCTAAACAACCATAACTAGTGCCTCCACCCTGCACTGCAAAGACAAACACCCAGGATATCAAAGATGACATCACAAACCATAACGTCCCTTTAACAAAGTTTTTTTCAGTGAATTTCAAAGGTTTTTATTAGTGCAACTTAACCATAACGTCCCTTTAACAAAGTTTTTACATTGAATTGCATAGGTTTTTATTTGTCCAACTTAACCATAATGCCCCTTTAACACATTTTTTCAGTGAATTTAATGGGTTTTTACGAGTGCATGCTATTTTCCTACATATAGCAATATTTGTGTCCAATTTATAAAGTGTCACCTTAAAACTCTGCCATTTCCCACCTTCTGGAATCATTTTTAACACTTCTATACACTTTTTGCAACTATTTCAACTAGTTTTGCATCCGTAGACGTCTACGAACATCTTACTTCATAGCGGACCTTCCGGACAGTGCCACATGACCATACGGTGGCCCACGGCATGATGACGTGTCAGAGAACCCATCCGCACTTCAAGATAAGATCTCTGCTGGTGAATTTCTGGGGTTTTTTGGTTTTACTTGAAACCATAACGTCCCTTTAACAACGTTTTTTCATTGAATTTCATAGGTTTTTATTAGAGCAGCTTAACCATAACGCCCCTTTAACAAAGTTTTTTCAGTTAATTTAATGGGTTTTTACGAGTGCATGCTATTTTCCTACAACTTACTACTATCATACTTACCCAATATAGCAATATTTGTGTCCCATTTACAAAGTGTCACCTTAAAACTCTCCCATTTCCCACCTTCTGGAATAATTTTTTTTTTTTTAACATATTTTTATTAAGAGAGCAGGTTTACAGCACGACTAGCACATAAACATCATAACACAGTTTGGATTTCTTACATCACTCATAGATATATGCGTTGAGTGAAGGAGCAGCAAACATAAAGAAATGGAAACAATGTACATCAAGGTGAGGATATGGGCGTTACTTCCTTAACTGAGCCCAGATCATATAGGTAAAGGCGCAAGAGCGTCCAAATGTCTTTAGGGCGACAGGATGTTGGGACCGATAGTACAAAGAGTTCCTCATCGTCATTCACCATACATAGGTCTTTTAAGAAAATGGCTGTGGTTGGAGCGGTCGTAGATTTCCAACATTTAAGAATATAGCGCTTGGCAACAATGCATGAAATATTAAACAATCGTCTTGTGGTTTTCTTCACCTTACCAATGTCACCAAATAAGTATTTCAGAGGAGACAGAGTCGCCGGAATCGATGTTATGTCTTCAAGGAGTTCCGCGACCTCTCGCCAGAATTCCACAGTCAATGGGTATGACCAATACATATAATAGGGCCCCGCATTCGGAGCATCACATTTGGGGCAGAAACCTGTGCAACCGTCCACAAATTTGGCCAGTCTGGCAGGGGCGTAATGAAGTTGGTTTAAAACTTTGAATTGGATTAGTCGGAGCCCGGAATTCATAGAGACAGATCTAGTGAGTTGACAGAACCGGGCCCATCGGACTTCATCTATCTGGGTACCCACGTCCCGCTCCCAGACCTCTCTCATCATGTTACCTGAAGGGGAGTGGGTTTGCACTAGAGAATATAGCATCGAGACCCCCTTGCCATAGCTGTTTGTGGACACTATCGCCCTGATGCATTCATGTGTCTGGGGCTCTAGCGGAAATGTTGGCCATCTCGCCGCAAACGCAGTTCTCATCCGGTGGTATTGGAAATGTTTAAGCTGGCCCCCACCCACCGCCCCAATAAATTCTGTGAGGTCACAGAATGTGCCATCTGCGAACATGTCCCGCAATGTGAAAAGCCTACAAGGATCCCAGGACTGTTGAAGGTCTGATCAAATGTGGGGGAGATACTAGAGAAGTTCCACAGGGGGACTTCCGGGTCGTAGGGGGATTCCAGACCTATCCTCTTATATATTCTGGCTCAAAGTCTGGTGCAGCAATACCACCCTGCGTAAAAGGTTCCACCATCTTATTCCATCCCATCCTGGCTGTCTTCCCTTTCCAGATAAACGAGGAGGCAAGTGATTTGAGTTTCGTGAAAAAGGGCTTACCGGGCCAGATCGGAATTTTATTGAAATAATATAGGAGTTTGGGGAGGACCACCATCTTGAGTAATGCCACTCTGTCATATAGTGATAGTGGGAGGTTAGCCCATAACTGGAACTGGTCGACAGGTTTTGTAACAATTGCCCGTGGTTATGCATATATAACAGTTGTTTATCTCTAGCAACCATGATCCCCAAGTAGCATACCCTGGTGGGAGCGGGCCTAAACCCTTCTATCTCAGTTAGGTCACCCGTACCGTCAGTCAGGGGAAATATTTCGGACTTTGGTATGTTGATTCTATATCCCAAATATTCTGAAAACTCATGTATGTCTAGCATGATGTGTTGCACATTCTCCTTCGGGTCACGGACGCACAGCAGAGTGTCGTCTGCATATAATGATATAATCTGAGGGGGGCCGGTCATTCTAAGACCTCTGCGTGAATGGTGCTGACGTATATATTCCGCCATTGGGTCAATGGTAAGTGTGAAAAGTATAGGTGAGAAGGGACAACCTTGCCTGGTCCCCCTGTGTAGTTGGAATGTCGGAGATAGAGTGGTGTTGGTTAAGACTTTGGCAGTCGGCTGGGTATATAGTAGCCGTACGCAGTTAATAAAGTAATGGCCGAAACCAAACCGCTCTAGCACCAGGAAGAGGTACGTCCAAGATACGGAATCAAGAGCCTTCTCGGCATCTAGTGCTACCACGGCCGCCTTTGCGTCTGGATCTATTTGTGCCATTACATTGAATAGGCGCCTCAGGTTGAGAGCCGTAGATCGGGCTGGTATAAAGCCAGCCTGGTCAGGGTGGACAAGGATCGACATATATGGCAGGAGTCTGGTGGCCAATACCTTAGCGAAAATGTTCGCGTCAGTGTTTATCAAGGACAAGGGTCTATAAAATGCCATGTTTTGTGGCGGTCTACGGGGTTTCAAAAGAACAGTGATGAGTGCTTCACGCATCGATTTCGGAAGGACCCCACGGCTCATTGCCTCATCCCACACTTTTAACAGTAGCAGGGCCAATTCGTTGCGGAATTCTTTATATAGTTCCGCACTCAGGCCGTCGGAGCCAGGGGCACGGCCACTTGATAGGGATTTGATGGTTTCTATAATCTCTTCAACAGTAATAGGCCTGTCTAGTATGTTACGGTTCTTAGTGGTTAATGTAGGCAGATCAAGATTGTCTAAGTACCGGAACATGTCCTCTTTGTTTTTTTTATCATGGTTGGAGTAGAGGGAGGAGTAGAACTCAACAAAGGTGGAGTTAATGTCCTGGTCTCTATTAACCGTTACCCCAGCCGGTGTCTGTATGCTCGGGATCGGGTTATGGTGCCTGTCGGTTTTAAGCATATTAGCTAGGAATTTCCCGGCCTTGTTACTCTCCCCGTACCATCGGGCTTTGGCCGGTGCGGCCATGTAAAGGACTTCCCTATTGGTCAGCTTGTGGGATTCTTTTAGCGTAGTATGAATTTGCGATAGGGTTTCCTTGTTCTGCGTGACGCTATATTCAGTTTGTAGCAAGTCAATTTTAGCCTCAGCAATGCCCAGTTCTCTTCGCACAGATTTTAACATACCTGTAGACTTACCCAGGATAGTTCCCCGGACCGAGGCCTTAAATGCATCCCACAGGGTGGCATAGGTGGTAACCAAGCCCTCATTTACGTCCAGAAATTCCACAATCTCCGTATGTAATGATTCACAAATGTTGGGGTCTCTCAGGATCGCAGGGGGCATTCTCCATCTTCTCGCCGGAGGGCAAACATCACTTAGGTTAATGTCGAGTGTTACTGGTGAGTGATCTGAAAGGGTACGGGGGTGTATTTAACAACCAGAGACCGCCCCGGCTAGGGATTGACTGAGAAACCAAAAGTCTATGCGCGAGTGGGAATCGTGTACAGACGAATAAAAGGTACATTTCTTCTCGTACGGGTGTAGTGTGCGCCATACGTCTATCATGCCCATCTGGGGGTGGTTGAGGACCGATCTAGGGATTGATCTAATATCAGGTTAAAGTCTCCACCCCAAATTATTTGTGCCTCCCCTGATGCAGACATCATATTGAGTATTGTACAATTAAACTGCGGATCGTCCACGTTGGGACCATATGTATTGATGAGAATTATATGGTACCCCGCCAGTTCCCCCCCATACCAGTGCATATCTACCTTGCGGGTCTATTTTGCTGGAGTGATATTTAAACACAAAACAAAACAGTGTCCTGACAGGTTCAGTAGACATACATATACATTTTATTTATAGTAGTCTCCTCAATGCCAAGAATATGGCACAAACTATCTGAAATAGTTCCTAGGTATGATTTTTATAACTTTATGTGTCCACCTAAGTCTTTATTAGGATAAGTCTTTCAAATCCACCATATCCTACTTCTGTTTAAGAATTTATACAAAAGTAGCTTTTTTATTATTTTTTATTATTATTGCTCACAAGCGAGGTCTATAAGTTACCAAGCACAATTGACTAAAAGTAAATTCCAGAGCAAGCACAATCTGTACACAAATGGAATAGATGGGTATCCATATTAATGTACACAATTTTTCATATAAAACAAAATACAAATATTTATACGCATTTGAAAAGAACATATGAAAAAAGGGAAACGTTTTCTCTAAACAATCAACACAATGTGAATGTTGGAAATGAAAGGCCCCCTCTCGATGTTTGAAGACGTATGTAGCTGAATCTTAAATTTTCAGTTCAGTTGCGGGCATTTCCAATTTGCTAGCTAAGGTCAAGGTCTACTAGCTGAACTCGGGGTCCACTAGTAACTCCTTCTCATTGTCAAAACTTATCCCTTCAAAAATGTTAATGGTTGCAGTAGTGTCTTTGAGATATGTTCTAGTCTTCTGGCTAATCGGTTGTAGAAATAGGTCAACAAATTTGCATAGTGGTTCCAACAGGGTGCCACAACCTGACACAATTGGTCTCCCTGATGGTCTAGAGGGGTGTTTGTGTATTTTAGGGAGGGCATAGAAAGAGGGGGTCCTTTTTTCCGAATTGTTGAGGTATTCTAATTCTTCTTGGGATATCCACCCTCTTTCTGCTTCAAGTTGTGTGGACTCTCGGATGAGCTCCTGAATATTTGCTGATGGATCCTTCCGTAGAGGGTGGTAACTCTGTCTATCTTCCAGGAGGTCCAAAACCATCCTGTTATATGTCATCTGGGAGAAGACTACTATGCCCCCTCCCTTGTCAGCCGGTTTTATAACCAACCTTTGGTCTGCCATTAGTTCTGACAATGCTTTTCTTTCTTCATTGGAAAGATTATTCCTATTGTTTTTCGTTTTGCCTTTAAGTCTTTGGAGATCACCCAAAACACATTTTTCAAATAGTACAATTTCATTCGCCACTTGGTGTCCATCGGAGTGAAAGTAGAGGGGATCCGAAGACCCGTATCTTGTATGTTTTGTCCTTCAGTGATATTTAAAGCACAGCTTGGGGTGTATGAGAGTCAACACACCCCTAGATTGTGCTGAATATTCTGTATAGTATCTATAGGAGCCCCATTGTGGCAAGAATTTAGTGTTGACATGTCCTAGTGCATGTGTCTCTTGTATAAAAAGGATGTGAGGGTTATGGCGTGTAATGAACGCTGCAACCTTCCTTGCCTTAGCCTGGTTATTTAACTCACGGATATTCCAGGAGAGCAGCTCAATATTTAAGCCCCAATTAGCCTGTGTCATAGTCGTACCTTGGGATAGTCATCTGCCCATAGCCTTGCCCCTGTCGCAAGTGGTATGGACGTCCTGCTACAAAACTGCCCCCCTCTGGTTTTAACATTTCAACTACTCGGAACAATAACTTCCCAAACAGGCCTAGCATATCGCCGGGTATAACCATAACTCGATCTTCCCCCCAACCCCCACCCGCATCATCAACCCCAACCCGATGATGTACCCCTTGAACCATAACCTGGGAACACTCCCGGGGGTGTGACCTGTACTCACATGGCCGTTATCCCAGGGGGCCATCACGGCTCTACTTCAACAAGTAGTAACAATCAGGGCCACCTCGCCGCCTTTGGTTTTGTGCATTATATTTGTGCGGCAAGAACGGAAGTGCATCAGCCAGCGAGATCATCAAGCTCCTCAGCCCCCTGAGGTGGTACATTATGGTTTATGGCCCGATCTCGGGCCGGCAGGGGGATAGAGGCTTCGACATATGACGTGGCTTCAGTAGGATTTTCAAAGAAGTGTGCCCGGCCTCCATGCTGAATCCTCATTTTCGCTGGGAAGACGAGCGAGTAGGGGACCTAACAGAGTCTCAATTGTTTCTTAACAGGTTCGTAAAACCTTCTCAGTGTTTGTACATTTGTTGAGAAGACCGGATATATGTGTATCCGGTTATTCTCGTGGAACAAGGTGCCTTTTTCCCTGGAAATCCACAGGATAGCGTCTCTGTCCCTATAATTGAGGAGACGGGCAATTATCGTACGAGGTGGTGCTCCGGGTCTGGGCGGAGGTGCCAAAGTACGATGAGCGCGCTAAACAAGGAAGTGGTCCGAGAAGGAGTCTGGACGCAGTAGGTCTTTCAAGAGAGACTCCACTTGGCTTTCCATGGATCCCTCGCCAAAGGTTTCAGCCACCCCAACCAGACGGATGTTGTTCCTCCTGGAACGGGATTCAAGGTCTTCGCACTTATCCAGGGTTTTTCGGAGGTCACCCTTCAGCTGGGCGATGTCGTGGCCGTGCTGTATTATTGAATCATCATTAGTGCCAATCCTATTTTCGGCCTCAGTGATACGTGTGCTTTCCTTGTCCACACTCGCCTTCAGGGAGCTGATTGTTGCCCCAATGTTGTCTAGTTTGGTGTTAACCGCCAGGAAGCCGTTTTGAACCATTGCCATTAGTCGGTCCACTCTCTCATCCAGCAGGAGTTCCGATTGGCTGTCCGTTTGCTTCGGTGGAGGTGTGGTGGACCCACTGGGTTGAGTGCTGGCAAAGGAGTCCATTGGGCCTGTTTTCTTGCAGCGCACTCCTTTCTGCTTGTGGCGGCCCATATGGTGAGTCGAGTGGCTTGTGTCCTCCCACGTCTCCCAGTTCACTTGTAGTAATATATTCGTGATTCCCCTATATGGGGCATATAGTGTATATGCTCGCCGATATCGAGCGCTCCTGTATTCCAGCACAAGCGTATAGAGTTAAATCAGAGGGCGTTGAAAGGTGTCAGGTGCAACCAAAAAGTGATGAGGGTGCCAGGATTATGCCAATGTTCAATTTCAGAGGGATGATGTTTCAGTGGCCTCCGCAAGGAAGGATCTCGGGTCAGGGTGTATGGATGGGAACCAACCTCTCTAAGACAAGTTAGTGTCCTGTGTGGCACCACTTTGTGCGGATTACAATGGTTTGCCGTGTTTAGTAGCCCAGTTCGCACCGAAGGGGCGGTACTGTGGATCAGGGTAGCAATCGGGGGTTCCCAGCAGCTGCCACCCCAACTTAGCGTTCCATCAACACGCAGCCGTATGTAGTCACCGGCAGGGTGCCTCACCGATCATGCCGATTAGGCCGAGGGCCGTGCTGCCTGTCAGCTGCACCGTCTATGCGGGGTATTTGCCGGCACCACAGGTATCCCCTCCACGGATTAGTTATGGGGTAATCGTCTCAGCCCAGTGACTCCAATTGCCGCCCCTCTTTTCCAAAAGTGTCACTGCCAAATGGGGATTGTATGTGGTTAACGTATTCCTTCCTTTGGCCTCCTCCTTGTTATATGTCTCCCCCTCCTCCTGTGTTGCCCTCCATGCGCTTACTTGTTTTCCGTGCCGCCGGGGTCGTGTATGCCGGAGCGCCCCGCCAGGAGAAGATACGGGACACTCCCTTGGCGGTCGTCAGCGGGGACAGGGTGTCCGCCCGCTCGCCGGGGCCGCCGGGGATGACCGCACAGCAGGGTCGGCGGCTGCAGCGTACACTTAACAGCCGCCTCCGTGGTCCAGCAGGCTGCCTCCACTCCTCTCTGCCGCCAACAGGGTCTCCGCAGGCAGCCGCGCCTCAGCGGCCGAAGCCGCACACAGCCACCAGAAGGATGCCTCCTCACCCTGGTCAGTTGATCCAGTGGTTTCGCAGCAGGGTGATCTAGTCGCTCGTTGAGGTTGTCTCGGGCCTCTGCGCAACTGCGATCTGAAGGCAGCAGCGCTCAGCCCTCTTCGCGGGGTCCAGCCGGAGCGCGGCCCTCCTGGCGCGATACGGCCCCTCCCCCAGCGGCCCTGAGGGAAAATTACCCGGAACTCGCGGAGGGCCCGCGCCGCCGCCGCGGCCCGCAGGATTTTCGGGACGGCCTAACTCCGGTACAATTGGTCACAGCGGCTCAGAATTTTCACAGCCGATGCCCTCAATCATGTGCCACTTATTGCTGCGTCTTTCTTGCTTCGTGGGTGGCCCTGAAGGAGGATAGTTATAATGCAGGATTCATACGAGCCAGAGCTCTGGGACTAGGTGGCCATTTTAGATGTGCGCAACAGCGCCCCCCCTTCTGGAATAATTTTAAACACTTCTATAAACTTTTTGCAACTATTTCAACTAATTTTGCATCCGTAGACATCTACAAACATCTGACTTCATAGCCCCATACCATAGAAATAACACATGCGCATTTTCCCTTGTCCACCTACCCCTCCATATTAGTGTTTGGTTCCTCTTCCCTCATTTCCTTCCCCACCTTTCGTTCTTAGCTCTCCTGCCAAAAGAATACACCCAAAAACAAAAGAAATATTCCTTTAGGAACCACCTTTCACAGTTAATAAATAGAACAAAAAAAAACTTATAGACTCCATCTACTTTATATTTCTCAGTAAAGTACATAGACTCAATAAGATTTTCCAACATTTCCATTTGCATTTTGTGTTATGCTAATGGGAATATTGTAGCGTTCATCCTCCGTTACAGGGACTGAAATGGTGGATACCCGCCCAGCAGCCCAAGTTATCAGCCCTTGCGAAGCGAGGGTGGATAACGAGGTCTCTGGACCATTATCCCCCCATTCCAGCCCCTGAAATGGGGGATGAAGACCATTAGCAGCCTAGGTTCCCAAAGCGGGAACCCAGGGTGCTAAAAAAGAGGATTTTTCTTCCTACAGGAAGGAAAATACTTTTCCAAGATGGCCACCATGGAAAGGGAAGGCGGGGGTTCCATACAGGGCCTCTCTTCGCTTTCCATGGCAGCCTGCAGAAGGCAAAAAGAGAACCCTATGACCATATTACCACAAGCACATTTTTCTTCCCTTTCAAATCTATCCTAATTTCGAATAACTTTAACACAAAGCCAGTCCCAGGTGGACATGGCCACTTTAATCCTATGTTTTGTCCCTTGTGGTCATGGCCAGTAGCCAGATTGTCCGGATCATGACCTTATTCAATGACCCAGACAATCTGGCCACTGCCCATGGCCACAGGCTACCCCTCAGTCACTAAAGGTATACCACTATTTTTTGTAGATACATTATGACACTTGTCAAAAAAAAAAACACTGGCACATTTCCAAAACCATGCTTGTAGGTCCTTGCCAAATGCTCCTTACGCACGTTTGCTGTAAATCCACCCATGTTTTATTTTTTCGAAAGTGTCAAATGTGTGCACATACAATCATCATATAACTTAGCCCCCACTTGGCAAAATCCATTCAGACTTTACGAAAACATTTATATCTAAATCTATAATCTTTTTTGCAAATCTTTGCATAGATTTGTCAAATGGTACCACATTTATAAGCCTTTCCAATATTTTGGGACCCCCCTCTAATTTTGGTCCCTCTTGACAGAATTCCACCAAACTTCGCAAAAACATTTATATCTAGATCTATTATCAGTTTGCCAAATGAAGTGTAGATTCGTCAAATGGCACCTAATTTATAAGCCTCTACATTATTTTGCCCCCCTCTAATTTTGCCCCCTCTTGACAAAATCCCACCAAACTTCGCAAAAACATTTATATCTAGATCTATTATCAGTTTGCCCAATTAAGTGTAGATTCGTCAAATGGCACCTCATTTATAAGCTATTACATTATTTTGGGACCCCTCCTCTAATTTGGCCCCATCATGACAGAATCCCACTAAACTTTGTAAACTCATTCGGAATCAGGTCAGAAATATACATGCAACATTTTATGCTGTTCTATTAAGTGGCGCCAAAGTTATAAGCCATCAAGCACTGCATTTCACCAATCCTGTAATGCTGAGGTGTCCGCAAACTTTTCAGGACTGTTCGCGAACATCCAAACTGTTCGCTGACTTTCGCGGCAAAAAACACCAATTTTTTTTACTTCTTGGAGCCATATCCCATCCCATCCTCATCACCCCTCACCTCCCGAGAGATTATTTCATAAGTCTGACAAGTGCAATGTTGTGTTTTTTAATATCTTTTTGCTGCGATGTTCGCGGAAAACGGCAGATGTCCGTGGATGCAAGATGGCCTGCGTTTCCAAAAATCTGACGCACTTCACGCTCTTCACCATCCAATCAGCGAACACGTCGCATGTCCGTGGACAAGACGCAAGACGATTAACCAATCGGTGTCCTGTCCGCGGAGCGAACAGGGAAGTGTGTCTGTGGAGTGGACATAGATATCACACATTTTTTTAGACCTACTTTTTGGTCATTTTTAAAATAACTACTGGACAGATTTTTGGGGAAAATCCGTCCAGCGGTTTGGGCTGTAGGCGTGAGCAAAGTCTTTTCCCCATTCTCTCTATGGGAAAAAAAGAAATTTTGGGACCCCGACCTATAAGTTCACCCCCCCCCCCCCGGACCAAACCTCACCAAACTTTGCAAAAGCAAAGTTATAAACTGGCCAAAAAGTGCTCTTCCTATGGGATTAGCAACTTAACCATAACTACACGACCACTACCGTGGGCCGTGTAATTATCTTAGTTTCTATCTGATTTTCAATCCTTCCTTTTCATTCCTCTGATGGTTCCCCTGCTCAACTTTCATTTGGCTCATCAATCAGTAGTAAAGCTTGCATGTGATGACAGCTTTTCAACTGATTGATGAGGACCCATTTTTCTTCTGTCTATTCTCCTTTTGGGATGCAGATCTTGTAGGCATCAGGTGATATTTTATCTATAATTTCAAAAGCACCACGCCAAGATAGAAGAAGTTTCCGCTGTTTGGCCTGATTCCTTTCACAATTATCGTTTGAAATGTATCTATAATTTCAAAAGCAACACGCCAAGACAGAAGAAACTTTTGCTCCTTAACCTAATTCCTTTGAAAATTGTACAGATAAACGTTGTCGTTACTTCATACTCTTTCTCAGTGGTATTTAGGTCATAATTGGTCTTCCTTTCTTCAGCCGCCTTTTCTAAATTGCGCTGCGCATAAGCAAACACGTGGTGAAGGTGCTTCCTTATATTTTCAATGTACTCATGAGTGGTGGATGCATTTTTATCAAGGTCTTCTCCCGAGTTCTATAGAGCAGATGCTGAGGTAACACAATTTTTCGTCCGGCGATGAGCTCAAATGGAGACATCTGTGTTGCAGAAGTTGGTGTAGACCTAATAGTCATCATGACAAGACGTAATCGGATGTCCCAACTGGATCTAGAGACTGCCACAAACCTATTTAAGATAATTGCAATGGGATTGTTGTATCTCAGCCCACACCTGAGGCCTGTTGGGAAGTAATGTGGAGTTTTCTTTTTACCCCTTGAATCTCCCACATCTTCGTCATCACCTCACTGGTAAAATGGCTTCCTCAGTCCAACTCAATCCTTTGCAGCATGCCAAAATGAGAAGATGTGGTTGATCATTAATGCAGCAGCTGTCTATGCCTTACAATTCAGGGCTGGAAGACATTGTACCCACTTTGTGAACAAGCATGTCAAAGTCAACATGCACTTGTTTCCGCTAGAGGATTGAAATACTGGCCGAATGAAATTGACTTGTAAATCTGACTAAGACAGTGTCATTCCCCTTTTTTGTAGGGGAGCTCTGTTTGTGAGTGAACTGGGTTGAAATTGAGTACACACAAGACACCCCTTTAGGTAAGTGTCAGGGCCCTGGTCCATGTGTGGCCAGTAGGAAACCTCAGGCAAAATTTCTAATTTTGTGTGAACCCCCCCTATGACTGGCAGTGGCCACGTCATGTGCGTGGTTGAACATCAGGCTTCGGAATGAGATAGGTACAACCCACTGGTCATAGCCAGATAGGGCTTTCTTTACAAACAAACTATCTTGGATCCGGAACATCTTGGAAAACTTCATCAACACCCGGATATCCTCTTTACTGGTATAATCCAACTCTGGTAGAGGAAAACTCACAAGGTCTTCAATGTGTTGATTGAATTTTCCAATGATCGGGTCCTCTTTCTGTGCAGTGATCAAACCTGCATTGGGGGTATCTTTACTCCCCTGGGCAGTTGAGAGTTCACTATTCACACACGTTTGTGACCTGGTGACAGCAGCAACTTGGTTTTCACTCAGCAGGGATTTTGTTTCTATGAAATCCCCCTGCAGGGCTCCGGTTTTAGCCAGCTGGTCAGCTGGGTCATTCCCAATCTTATGCCTTAAGGTTTTATTGTTGGCACAAAGCATGCCACGATTCTTCCAGTTAATCAGGTGATCCACAAACCCATTCCTAACATAAGCAGAGTCAGTGATTATGATCAGTTCTTTGAGTTAGTGGTGCACTGCCGTGAGGATAGCTTGGTGAACGGACATCAACCCTGCAACCTGACTGCTTTGGGGTCCTATTTTGTAACCAGCAGAATGTTCAGGGGTGTCATTCACCCAGGCATTCACAATGCCAGCCACTAGTTCTTTTTCTGTTGTTATCAACATGGTAAGAGCACTGATATACATAAACTGTGGGTATCCCCTGACACATGTCTTCTTCATAGAACTTGTGTGGGGAAGTTAAGTAAGCCTCCATGTTGTTGTTGGTCATTAGACAGTTGTCTTGAACGCAATCATGCAAGTTCACCAACCCTTGCGCTAGAGTACTCTTCTTGTTTTGGCCATATCTGATCTCCACAGGAAAGACTTGCACGGACAGAATCCAGTAAGTAATTCTGGAATTACTGACATTCCCTGCCCGGATTCTGTCACTTTGGAGATATTCCAAGGCTTAGTGAAGAGTCTCGACAATGATGTGTCCCCTCTTGATGAATGGCGGTCATTTTTCAAGGCCAATACCGTTGCCAGGAGTGCCTTCTCTCAGTCATTGAATTTTTCCTCCAAAGAGAAAAAAGTCTTTGTCACATACAAGATGACTTTGTTGACCTTATCATGCTTTTGATACAACACCGCTGTTAGGCAAGTATCTGAGAACCCTGTCTCCAAGATGAACTCCTTGTTCTTTATGGGGTAAGCCAAACAAGGAGCCTGGGAAAGGCTTCTTTTCAGTTGTTTAACTGCGTCGGCTTGTTCCGGACCCTACTCCCACTTGATTTGGGCCTTTAATCAATGGACCAAGGGTCGAGTGACCACTGCATAGTCTCAAAGGAACATCTGACAATAATTAGTGAGTCCAAGAAGGCTTCTTAATTCTAGCAGAGTAGTAGGGTCTTTTAATTTCATTAAGGCTTCCATCGTCTTCATCTCGGGATTAAGACCCTCAGGGGTGATCTCCTGCCCTAAGAATTTCACTCGGGTCTTACACCACTGTGCCTTCTGAAAGGACAGTTTTGCTCCGTCTTTCTGCAACTGTGTTAGAACATAGCTGATTTCTGCTATATGTTCCTCCACTTTGGAGCTCTTGATCAGAACATCATCTATATAGGCCAGGTTTCCCATTTCGCACAAGTCCGGCATGGCCTTATGTAGAAAGATGTTGAGCTCATTGCCAGCGTTATGTATCCAGAGGGGAATCGGTTCCACATGTACTCCTAACCCCTGGAGATAATGGCAAGCTTGCAATTGTCTTTCCTACTCACGGGAACTGTCCAGTAGCCATTAGTCAGATCAATGGGGGTGTACACCTCTGACCTTTGGATCTGTGCCATCCCCTGATTGATGCAGGTAAGTGGCTATCTTGACATGTGGACCCGTTTGTTAAACTCCCTCAGGTCTGCACATAGCCTCCATTGGACGTTTGGTTTGAGTATCCCCACTAGTACCGGATTGTTGAAGGTACTGTGGATCGGACAAATTCTCCCATGGGATTCTAAATTCTTAATAATCTCTCTGAGTGAATCCACGGATGCAAGAGGTAACTGGTATTGTTTCACAAATACTGGAGCCATCTCAGAGTCTGTGGGTATGGTAGTTGAATGAATGGATGTGCGTCCACAGTCATATGAGTCCATTGAAAAGATATCTTGGAATTCCAGGAACACTTGCTTTAGTTTTTGTTTTTGCTCCTCTGTTTCACAGGCATCAGCAAGATTGATTCTTTCTTTGGCCATCTGCTTGAAACCTGGAAAGACCTTGGGCTTGGGAATTTCAGTGGTATCCTCCAGTTGGGTGAAGAGATCTCTTTATATGGTGGTCTTGACTATGAACACTACCTCATCCCTCATGATGGGGCAGGAAGAGTACACCATGAAATAGTAACTATCTTTTCTGGAGGAATACCGTTTCTGATGTCGAAACAGTCATTTGGGATTGGTTCCATTATTTCATTACCTAAATCAATAGAATAATGTTGTGCATCAACTGCCATTCCAATAAATGTCTCTGCACCCAAAGTGATACTTCGAGGGTCGCTGTTATCCACCAATGTTCTAAAGGTGTCATGTTCTAGGTCTACTAGAGGTGTCAGATTTAAATACAAACCTTGTTGTTGGAGATGGGTGTCCTGATGTTTGAGTGTCAGTCCTCTCTTAATTTTGAGGGGAATGCTAAATAATCCCACCTGTCCTGGGATGTAACCTCTTCTCGCACCTGAACCTCAACTGCATAAGGCAACAATTCAGTTGACCAGAATGCTTTTTCTGCGTTGTCAAAGCCCATGGGGTTACCCCCCTGCCCTCAGTTGGGACCAGGCTTTATTATTAATCAGGTCCAACTTGATTGTGAATCGGTTGAGAATGTTGCTGCCTAAATAAAAGGCGGAAGGGACCACTCTCATGACCCAACAATTATGCTCTATGCTTTTGTTGCCAATGGACATTTCTAGCATACACCTGCTAGGCAGGAGCTGTTTAGAGTTCGGAGTTTCCAGACCTACTTCCCATTCGTCAATCAATTTAAATGTGGGAATGGTCTGATCTTTTCAGAGTTTCCTGAATGATTCTTTGCTGATTAAGCTCCTTCCATTACTCAGGCATACTCTGGCGAGCACCAGCTCCTCCTCACATTTAACTGAATGGGGGAAAACAACTGTTTGTCCTTTTTCTGAATGTCCATCAGACTTTGAGCGTTTTCTTCCTGGTCTGGTTTCACAGGATTTAAGGATTCTTCTGATTTTGGACTGGTGTACAATTTTAGGGTGTTCGCTTCCAGTGTGGATTGCCACTTAAAACTGGGAGGAAGGTTGATTTTCAAGAATGGAGAAGGGTTCCATCACCAGTTCGTTCTCCTACAGAGATGACAGTGATGTCTGGGACGTGGTTATTCTTGAAATGGAATTCTACTTTCTCAGAAAGTCGATCAATTAAATGACAGGTACCATTCATGCTTATATAATTGAATTTTATAGGCCGGTTAATCTTGGTCCAAGGACCTTGTTTAGACAGTCGATCAGAGATGATAACCTCCTCAGGAGAACGTTCCCCAGTAAACAAGGTTTGCCCTCTGGAGCCACGACTTTCACTGGATGTTTTAATCTATGTCACCTAATTTTGATTTCCAGTATCCACCAGAGCTGACAATTCACACTAACCCTGCACTCTTACCAGTGTGTAAAATCTGCCTCCATTCTCCGTCTTGGTGCAAGTAAGTGTGAGTTATGTGACAGCCCGGTGGTCATTTTCTTAATATTGAACTCTGACACTGTGTGACCTTGGGCAATTTTCTGTGTCGGAGATCAGGAATCTGTGAACAACTAACAATGGGCAGATTTGTGGAATCCTTTTTCTCCCCTGATTCTTTGCTGTCCCCTTTACCGGGAGACAGTTCTCAAACCTGTTTGGGGATAGGAAGCCTCCATTTCAACCGTGTCTGGTTCACATTTTGGTGGTTGAAGTTTCTTTATTTGGGTCAGTCGCCATACTTAACCTGTCTCACTCAGGGTTTTTTGGGACCCATTTTTCTTTGGGAGCGATCCCCCCGTTCCTGAAAGAGAAGATTTACTTACCAGAGTCCTCATCTACTCTTCTCTTTCAAAGGTGATGCTCTACCATGAAGTGTTTTCTTCTTTGGCCTCTCCTACTTACCCTTTGCTATTTGGGTTCGAACATTTCGGGGGTAGAAGAGTCACTTGCAGTCTGATAGTTTTTTAGGGATTCTGCATGGGTGAGAAATGAAGCTTCCTCTAGGTCTTGGCATCTTCCCTCCACCTGGGTCCCTCCTTGGGAACCTGTGGTTTGTCTGACATTTCATCACATTATTTCCACCCCCCCGGGGGAAATCAGCCCTGTGGCATCAGCCCTTGGTGTTTGGGCATTCTGGGAAACAGGGTTAGTTTGAGGGTTGACTGAGTCCTCAGCATGCGCCCCAGGTCAGTCAGTTGCTGGACCTGCCGCTCCAGCTGCGAGACCTTTTCTGAGTTGTAGCGGGGTCTCCAGTCATATCTCTGCTGCTCCAGAAAAGGGTAACTGCCCCTTCTCCTGGAGTAGCTTGTGCACTGGAAACGTCCCCCATAATTTTCAATTCTGAATCTATCTTCTCCTGGGTTGAGGGATCTATTTTCCTGGAATCGAGGAGAGAGAGAGAGAGAGAGAGAGAGAGGAGGATTATTTTGGAAGGTCTACTTCTGGGGTTATTTGGGGAAATGTTCAGGTTGGTAGATGGAGTGATACTTCTCTCCTGAGGGATGTTTGGGGGGGCAGCTCTCCGGACAGCACTTATCTGATTGGTTCCCTCCTTTGGGCCGGGGGAGTATATACATACCCCAGGATTGGCTTGGTATAATTGTACTTAGGGCTTACATAGGTAGCAGAGTCAGAGGGGTCATTCGTCTGAGATCCTGCCTGACTAGCCTTCAATTGAGCTGGTCCAAGGGTCTCCTCTGCCTTTAATTCTGCTTGTTGGCAGAAGGAGTATGTTTAGCCCCTCCATTTTCAGATCCAATTGAGGGGTAGTTTTTACCTTTGCACCTTCGCAGCAGCAGGGGTATTAGATGGTTTGGTTTTTTTGGGGGTGTTTTTAATCTCAGTGGGCTTCTGGATCTCATAGATCCCTGTTCAATTACCCAATCCAAGGTGCTGTGTTCATGAAATTGACGCACCAACTGAGTCATTATGTATTTGGGGAGTGCATGGAAATATGCAGTTATGAACTCCCTACTATTTGTCTTCACCCGCCGGGAAGTCTGGGCAAATGCCTGCTTTAACTCCTGCACAAACTGCCTAGGCGCATGATCCTACCCCCATTGCAAATTGTGTGCAGCCTTACGGCCCCTTGTGGGTTCCTATGTGTGGAAACATTTTTCAAAACAGCCTCCTTGTAGGTGGACCATTTAAATGATTCTGGTACTCCAGTCTCATAAGGAAACTGGAGTACTCAGGAGAGAATGTCCATTTCACAAACTCCATACAATTTACATAATCTTTTAATTACAAATGAGGATATAATTTGTTCATATAATTCTAGATGCTTCCACACCGAATACATAGTGTTTTTTATGATATGGGGTCATGAAGCTCTTTATGGCCGTGATCTGTCTAAATGGGTCTTTGACAAAACCCTTTGTTCCCCTGTCTTTCTTTTCCTCTGCACCATTCACCTCCTGACTCAGAGCTACTATTGGTACTCCATTCCCTATCTTCTAGGTGCTCCCTATCTCTATGAGACTGGGAATACCTCCCAGGACCACAGGGTATGGACTCCTCTTGCCTGTGCTGCTGTGAATTCTCAGGGTCATTTCTCCTCTGGTCGCCTTTTGGCATAGGATAATACTCAGTCCCTTCCTCAGACTGACTCAACTGTGTAGTCTTCGCCCTTCCAGATAGTCTGGGGAAATTGACCCCTTCTGCCAAATGTTTGGAGGCTTTTAATATGCCCCTCCTGGGCTGAAGCTATGAATATTCTTCTCCAGTGAAGCGTGCTATATGATCCCTCTGAAATCTCATTTTCTTAAGTCCGTCTCCCTCATTTTCTCATCAAGGGAGTGTTCAGGGTCTGAAGTACTCACTGGATTATTCTTAAATTCCCAGGACACACTGGTCCAGCCACCTTCCCTTCTGCGTGATAGAGGTGAGTTCTCCTCACTCTTAGATAAGGACTGGCCTTCTGGATCAGTTTGGCTAGGCCTGGGTAAGTCCAGGTGCCTCATGTTTCCTTGGGCTTTGTAGGTGGAACGCATGAGGTCAGTTGCAGTCGGCGCATAGGAAGTTGTTAATAATTGGCATGAGAGGGTATCAGCCCTGGATTAGAGGGACCTTTCCCATACCCTAATTGGTCAGGGTGCCTCAAGGCTCTCACACCTGCTTCTCTCTACCCTTATTTCCTGATGTGTTCAGGGAGCTGGCTTTTAAACTCTGACACCAGGGCCTGATTGGCCTTGAGCACTTTACTCTGCGCCATTAATCTATATTTCAATTCCCTGATTTAATTCCGACTTGACTCATTTTTGTTTTGTGTGGCCTGCATCGTGTGTGTAGATTCAAAGCGGTTTGCTTTCAAAATACCAATCTCTTTCTCTTGCATATTTCTACACAGTGCTACCTGTAACAGGTCAGCTTCTGCTTGCCTCACACGCTCCATGAGTTTTACATGTTCTTACCTTTTCCAGTCAGTTCCTGATAACCTCACTGACTCTTTTCTGCATCCATTTTCAACTGATGCACCTCCCGTGCAAGGATACTATTCTCCTGGTTCAAAAGGTATTTTTCCTTCACCTTTGAATTTGCTGTTGTTTTAAAGTATGTACCTTCTGATATATCTGATCAAAGTCATTTTGGGAACCAAACATTTTATAATTAACTGACTGCTTTCATTTTTCAAATAATTTATTTGTAATTGAAAGGTCATCTAACATCCCTCTATTAGAATTATTCTGATCATTTTACTTTATGTTGCAGTGTGCTCACATTTTCGACATACTCTTTACGTGCAACTTGCAGTGCAGTGCAGAAAACTGTGTTTCACGCTGTGCGCTCTTTTGCTGTGGGTTTTGAACTCATTTTTAAGTTATTGCATGATGCTTTTTTGTTTTAACTTGAAATGTTGCCTCTGCTGAGCTTGATCTTCTAACTGTTTAAATTCTTTCTGCGCCTCATTTAGAATCTCAGTCTGACTCTGCGCACAAGCCTCATCTTCTTCACTAGCTCTTCCACTAACTTCAAGTGAAGTATATAATCTGTGAGCTGAGCCATTTGACTCAGAACTTTTGGAAAATGTTCAGGTCATATAAAAAGCCTCTAATGCTTTGAGCCATATCCCACCTTCACACCAAATGTCAATTACTTCTGAGGTAACATTTTGCTTAATTTTAGCTTGCCAGCTCCCTTCATCCACCTCTGTCCACTCACCACGTATGAACAGCTTAATAAGGGAATGTCTCCTGGCATCATCTAATTCAATTGCATTCATTTTTGAAAATGCCCTTTTTGCAATTGTTGTAGAATTTCCTCTGCGCAAGGGCAAACATCACCATGTTCTTGCTTAATTTCCACTCACAATGCCAAATATAAATCAGTTCTTACTCAATCTTAATTTTTCACCTGTACACCTCCCTGGAACTCAGGGGTCAATTCCTTGCAGCACTTTAACAAAGCAAAGATGACTTTCCTTCCACCTTAATGCAATTACATCAAAATGAATAGTCTGTCACAATGCACGTGTCAGGAGTCAAAAAAAGCTAGTCAAATCCTGGCCACAAGCCCCCATTTTGTAATGGTTTATTGAGAAGCCACCCCCAACATGAGGAGTTCCTTCTCGCCCCAATCAAGGTGCCACACAACAAACTGTTTAATGCCAGGTCTTTGTTCAGCCCTATTTCTGTCTATGTAATGCCCTTGGATCCCTTCCCCTGAGCTACCAATGAGCCATATATTTGTATTTATTTGAATGATAAATAATGGAGGTCACACTAAAATGACACACGCCACCTTCTTCGTTGCTTACAATTAAATTTCTTGTTACACAAATAAATAAACACAAGTTGGTTGGGAAAAACACAAACCACAATACTTTACTTTATCCCAATTTCATTTTCAGAAATAATCGATACTGGTCAATGAGCAAAAGCATATGCAGTGCTGTGCAATTTCGATTTTCCTGTGCGCTTAAAAGGCTAGCAGTTTGGGTAACAGATTGATACAAATGCATATGGCAATGATGATTTCACCCACATATTGCTTTAAAAAAAACACAGGTTGATTTAGCAGTTTGTTTTTCAGACCCCCCTCACGCAAAGGTCTGTGTTGGACAGTATAAATTGGGGTGATTTAAGAATTATAGTTTTTCAGTCACTGTGAGACAAGCCTGGTATCCAGACAAGTGAAACACAGTTTGCACACCTTTATTCTCAATGGTCAGGATGCTTTAATGCCTAATTTGCCCTAACTGTAAAATGGGAATGTTCCCTAACGGAAAGAAAACTGAGGGAAGTCTAAGTCTGTCAGTCCAAAACCAAATACTGTCTGTGTCAAAACCTATGCTTGTCCTCACTTCTACGGAGTAATAGGTTGAATGGCATTTGGTCAACTCAGTAGTGTTCAAAATAAAGTTAATGTGACAATGGAGCCTTTCTGCAGCTCCCTTCCCCAAGTTTAAGGCACTCAGGATTATAAAGTTCCACAAGTCTCTCAGATTTCACTTGGCAAAGAAAAGTTCACTTGCCACAATGTTCACTTGGCATAATGTTCTGTTGGCAAAACATTCACTTGGTAAAAGAAGTTCACTGTACCTTCTCTTGGTAAGTTCCCTGAGCTTCTTGAGGTTTCCTTTACATGAACCCAGAAGCCCTTTAGATCATGGAGCTCCTTGATTTCAATTGGGATCCCCTGGTCGTGGCTCAGTTGTCAGACCGCATGGTCCATCCATTACAGGTCACGCAACCAGGTGCCTTATCCTTAATAGAGTTCTCTTTTCCCTATAGTGGGGTCTCTGTGACCAAACTGGATCAATTTTCCACCTGGTGGGCACCCTAATGCTTTTCCAACACTGGTTGCTTATTCTGGAGTCTCTGCGGCCAGCCTGGATCAATCTCCCAACTGATGGCCACCCAAATGCTTTTCCAACACTCTTTGCTTATTCTGGGTTCTATGCAGTCAGCCTGGATCAATCTCCCTTCTGGTGGCCACCCCAATAGTTTTCCAACATACTTTGTTTTTTTGTCTTGTGTTCGTGCACAGCTCCCCTCTTTGCAGACACTTCCTTTCCTTACACAGAGTCATTCCAGAACGTGTGATCATACACGCAACCACTCTGACACTATGTATCCTTGTAATTCCATTTGTAAATTTCACTCAACGCATCTCCAGTCTTACACATTTGGGCTCCAATGTTGTATCTTGCTCGCTTACTTCAATAAACATCGGCTCTCACTACGCTTCACTCACCGGTGGTGTTTTCTTCATTCTTGGGTTAACGTCTTTGTTATCTAAGGTCAGGGTCTCCCCGGCTGCCCCTCAGACACGCCTGAGCTCCTGTTCTGGCCCAGTGGAATAAGCTTTTCATTGTACCAATGTAACAAGGGATCAGCACGCTTCTTTGCACCATTCTTTGGACTTCTCTTCCTTGCTGGAAACAGGGGTCGTTAACCATGCTTATCCCAGATGCTTCCTCACACAGACCCTCTGCATCTCGGCATCCCTGTTTCTTTCAGCTGGTCCTAGGCAGCCCCGGCTTCTCAGCTCTTCTCCCAACTCACTCTCTTTGCTGACTGCTAGTGCTCCCCTTATACTCTCCTGAAGTCTTGATAGGCTACAATGGGCATGGTTTATTTCAATTGCCTGACCACACCTTGCCCTGTTATTGGGACATGGCCTAGGAAGATGTTGATGTGCCTCTATCTGCGTATTCTTCATCCCAGTACCATAATGGTGTTTCTCATAGAAAATCCGTACTACTCTTGATTTCCTCTTCTTCGTCACAGTACTTCAGTGATACTTGGAGAAAAAGAAGATTGTGCGTCTTAATACATTCGATGAATGCTGAGGAGGGTTGGGTGGGTCACTGTCAAGGAAGGGGGGATACCATGTCTCTGGTCTATGGGTGCTCTTAGGATAGGAAATTGGTATTGGTTCTTCCACTCTAGTACGCTCAGTAAATGAGGTTAACAGGGAAGGAAAAGATTGGTTCTCCCCTTGGTGTATGATATTAGAGGGACAGGAGGATAAGTCTGGGTTATAGTTAGAAAAGGGGTTTTACAATCTCTTACTTTCCTCTGAGTGTGAGTGTTCGATGTAAAATCTAGAGGTAGGGTAGGACATGCATGATCATATCATATGACCGTAGGGGGAGGTCGGATAGGTCGGGATTAGGAAAAAGGGGATGCCTTATCTCCTCTTCGGGCATCCCACTTCCTTTCTTCAAAGACCCTCTATCACAGGAGTACCCCTTTGCAGCCTCACTCCTGGAGTCCGAATGTGGCAGTCTTACCCTTATCTTGTTCACCTGAGTGGGGTCTTAAGTGGGTCAAATGTGAGAACGCCCTCAGATTTCTCAAAGACCTCCTCTACTTAAAGGCCAGCGTTAGTGTAACAGTAAATATTCAGACCTTCCAGGATTTTGGGGCATGAAATGGAAAATTTTGCGGCATGAAATGGAAAATTTTGCGGCACGAAACTTTATTTATTGCAGCAAGTTTTAGGGACATTTTGTATTAACTGGAGGGTGTAAGATTGCCACATTGAAGGGAATAGGCATAGTGCAAGGCTACAAGAGAGCAAGGGTATCAGTATTATGTATCTTTTGTATTCATTTAATAGGAAGAGTCCCAGATGTCTCTGGCTTGGCAGAACAGTGTTTGATTTGGCTACATTTCTGGTTTAATGTTCATGCCTATTTAATAGTATTAACTAAATTGATCATTATCAATTGTAATGCTGAAAATATTCCCCTTATATGTTCTCCAATCCCCAAACTCCCACACACCTCTCACCAACACACATCTCTCCAACTCTCCATCACAACTTGCATTCCTTAACCTCTCACTCTGCCATACAAATACTCACGTGCTATGTCACACTGTCAAGTCACAATTTGCACTGCCCAGCCCCTGCCACACTCCAAATCATACTCCCAACTCACACCTTACACTCTACAATTCCTCCCGCAATATACAGTCCTTCATTATTTTGTGCTGCTTCTGCATCTTGCATCCTTTCTCCCATTCTATCGCACTCCTCATCCTTTTTCCCAATCCGCTGCTCACTGCCCCTTTCCGGCCAACTGCTTCCTCTCTGCTTTCTGGCTCACTGACCACATGCTCCCTCTACTTTCTGTACCTCTGCTCGCTCTCAGATTTCTGGCCCACCACATCACCGCTTCCTCTGCTCTCTTGTGCAGCGCTTCCTCCTCTGACCCACTGCTCTCCCTCTGCTTTCTTGCCTATCACTTCACATCTCACTCATCACTCTCCCTCTCTCTCATAGTGTAACCATTTTTTAAATTTTTTTTAAATGTCCATTTTGACCCAGTTCCTCAAATAATGGGGCATTTAAAAAAAGAACGGAGGATGTGCTATTTTTAGACAACCCGTTTTTGGAAATGAGCAGGTCACCTTATTCTCAAAAGTGACCGGCGCATTTCCACAGGCTTGAGCTGTAGCGCAAATTGTGCGCTGGCTAGCTCCCTTGAATGGTGTTCTGGGTTGTTTGACCGAAGTGTAATTATTTGCGGCGGAATTGACCGTAGTCAATTTCGCTGCAAATTGATTTGCACTTCTGCCAAACAAGCCAAAATGTACCTTTCACCACCACCTCACCCCCTCCCCTACTTAACTGCTTGGTCGCTGCTGCTTCCCCTGCAACCCTGCGGTGCCAGATCCGTCCCTCTAACGCGGGTCGGATCCGATTCGGCAGGGTCCCTTTTTCGTTGTTGGTTTTTTTCTGTCCCCGCCTCCAATTTTGAAGAAAAAGGGGAAAACACTTCTGCAACCACCCTAGACCAAAAATACTGAACATGGGGTGAGGGTGACACCCCCACAACACATGTTCAGTATTTATAAAAATCGATCGAATAGTACTGGACTAAATAGGACAAATTGGAACATTCGATAGATTATTGTCATCAAAATGGGCAGTACTTTGAATAGAATCGCTCTCCCGACAGTGTTCTGCAAGCTCCCAGCACCTTTCACAGGGACAGGCCCTCCAGGTGCCTGCCGCTGTAAAATGCGATCCCAAAAAATTCATTTTTATCCTGTTTGAGGAACAGAAATGCAAGCGATACAGCAGCACGCATATAAAATGTTCTCATTCATGTGTCCCTTGTGGGTTGGGCTGCACTTTTTTGGGGCGCAAGTGATGAGATGTGTTAGCGCATTTCATTTCTTGTGTAAAAAAAAAAGTTGAGAACCTGGCACCCTGAGTATAATTTTTCTTAAAACAGTAATTTTTGCTGATTACTTTAAAAAAAAAGTAAAAAAAAAAAGTTTTTTTTTTTAAAGATGCTGTTTTGTGCAAAAACGGCCATTTTTGCGGCATTTTGCGCAAAACGGCCGTTTTTGCGGCATTTTGCGGGATCGCAAAATCGCTATAAGCTGGAGGGTCTGAATATTGGGATCATTTAAGAATTTTGTATTTTAAGCCCCCCTCACTTAAAGGCCTGTGTTAGGGGAAGTTGGACTAATAGGATTACCCAATTAAATTACAGTCTATAGTTTTCAGCACGCACTGCGAATGAGATTGGGAGGGGGTGCAATCCTACTAGGAGTTCCAAAGGTTAGCCAGGGGACTTTGTCTGATTTTAGGTGAATGGTACTGAGGACTTAGTCTTCCTTTTTCCTCAAATTACATACAGAAAATGTGTATCAAAATGTTCATTATGAACCAGATATCATACAAGCAAAGTTCCTTTCTCAAGATCACAGTGTACACATTTTCCAATGTGCACCAACAGAGAAGTGCTTATCCTACATCAAATGCCTTGTATACGGTCTCGATGTCAAAACCTGTAGATGTCTTCAATTAACGCTACATTTTACATGCCTCTACAAACCCACTTTTAATATCAATTTAGTTGCCCCCACATCATTTGGAAGAGATTTAAGTTCAGTGACTCAAACAGTAGAAGCCAAAAATGCATTTGGCTCTCAGTGAATCCTGCAGTATTGTAATGTTTTAGGTGGTCTCCTTGTAGTATCCTTGGTTTTCAGGTATCAAAGCGATAAAACATTTGCACCCCACAGAAAATGTGCACCTTGAAGATGGTCATTTCGATTATGCCAAGATAACTATGGGACTGGGCCATTCTTCTATTTTTGGAGATGCCCCACTGACTTAGACATTCAATCAGTGCTTTGGCTCTGGGTTACTAGAGAGGTTCTATGACGAATCCAGGAAACTTGTCCCCTCTCTGCTTCTGGGGTGCCACACCCTGTTGGGCTAAGGAGGTGGGCCCCTAAGCTACACCTCCCCTATGGGATAGGACAAGCGGGATCCCACTGGTGGTGACCACCCCCTAGAGGACAGGCCATCCCTTAGCAGGGGTATGTGTCACTGCCTTATCGCAGGAAGCCAATGTCTTCATTTGTTACCTTGAGATTGCACCATATCACTGTCAGAATGCCTTACTTGGTTTGGTTTCTGACCCTGTACTGTTGCCATTACAAAACTAATGAAGTGCTCCAATTCCTTTCAGAGACGGATATAAAAGTATCGTCAGACTGATGCAAAGAGGTGCAAGAGAGCAAGCTTGAGTGCAGCTCGCCAGCCTAAAGAACAAAGATGCAGTGGAGGACCCGTCCCCCTAGGAGGCAGAGTCAAGGAGCCATCTAATGCAATCGGCGTGAGCGAGAGAGGGCGAGGAAGCCCGCGGAGCGTTGCTCCCTACAACTAGGTGGAGGACCTTGGCCCTGCCGTAACGAGAAGCGACATGACCACCTGAGATGTGGTCAACCGGCACCTATGGGAAACAATGCTGAAGTTCTGTCCAGAAAGGACGGGAAGAACCGAAGCCCACACACTGGCACGGAAGATCAGAGCGAGGCAGGAGCCACACTTCCGACTCCCACGAGGAACGTCCCCGCCACGACACAACTCCCAGTACGCAGTACGCTCAGAGAGCTGGGAGCAGGGCGCACCGGCTCAGAGAAATGCACACAGCTCGAGACGGAACAAGCAAACACATTTTCTGCTTTGTATAAATATACATATATATATATATAGAGAGAGAGAGAGAGAGAGAGAGAGAGAGAGAGAGAGAGAGAGAGAGAGAGAGAGAGAGAGAGAGAGAGAGATCATTATATTATGATTATGCTACTTACAGCACATGGACGCTACTGACATGTACAACAGGTGCTTCATGAATATTAGGGGTCTGAATTACAATGTGTTTTTAAATGGGATATTTTCATTGAAAAACACTTTTGCCGGCTATATGGCTGGGCGAAGTGTACCATTGCAATTGCCTGCAAGTGCTATAGGGGAGATGAAAAATGTGGTTACCTTGTGAGATGGTTGACATAGAAGATTTAGGTACGCCTTAAGTTGTTGGGAACGGTTGATTTGTAACACCATTCATAAAGTGAGATGTTTATTTTTGTATGGCGATGTTGAATATGAAATGAAATCGCCAATCTGGCCCTATGTCTTTATAGGGCATAGAAGCAAGCTTATTAATTTACCATAGCAAAAAGGGTAAACAGGTATGGCAGGGAGCTGAGGTGAGCAGTATTCCATATTTTCAGTACGACCCATCTCTTATAAAGTGAAGGGTACAGTACATGCCCACGCCAACCAGAGGCGTTGCTGGAAGAGGTGGCTGAGAGGTCTATAGCCCCTGGTCTTTTGGTTGTAGTCCCAGACAGAAGCTCAGGGACTACAACCAAAAGCCTAGCTAGCCCCGAGTCCCGACTGTGCCGACATCAGCGTAGCCCGGGATCTTTTCAAGACCTAGCAACACCCCTGATGACAACCCTGATGTGAGCTCAGCTGCGACACACTCTCAAGCATTCTTTGTTCCTGCATCTTGGAACATACACCAAAATGCCACTGAAATTCAGGACAATGCACGCTTGAAAGCAGAATGGAAGTGCTGCCATCACTCTCTCATCAATTAAAGGCTTTTCCGAAGGCTGCAATTTTCAGCTGGAGTATCATGACTGATTGTACTGTAACTGCACAATGGAATTATAAACCACTTAGTGAGGCTTGCAGAGGAAAACATGTTCTGCAAACTATTTAGATGCAAAACAAACTCAAACTATTGTTTTCTCCCCAGATTAAAAGGCAATTGTGAGGCATTTTAAAGAAAGCCATTAAAAGGAAATGGGAATTAATTTTCTATTGAAAGGTGTCAGGCTTATAGCCTTGGAAGGCAACACCCTCCATTTATATGCAGATCATGTACAGTATGGGCGGTGACAGGGAAGTGGTTCTCACATTGTAAAAGCATTGTGCCTCGGCTCTACCCTGATGGGAAGAAAACAGGTGGGCCTTTTCAGTGCATTTTAAATTGTTCTCTGACATTTTTAAGCCATGGAGAAGAATTACCTTTTTTTTGCTAAAGTTCAGCTGGTGGTGACTTTAAGGATCAACCAAAATGGGCTGTAGAGCAGTTGGAAGTGCATAATTGCACAAGTGAAAGAAAGTAAACTGCGTCGGAGTATCTATGCAGTTCTTTTGAAAATATATTGTAAAAAAAAACATTTTTAATGTAAATAAAACATTTTTCAATGTAAATAAAGGTACCAAAAAAAATGTTTGCTTTGTTTGATGAAATTAAATTCTTGTAGAGACAATGCTGAATTATCTGAAAAATTTGAAACCAACACCATTGTTTAACGGTTCCATGTGTTAAAATTGTGGCACAAATGGCCCTTTACAAAAACTATTGCGGCAAAAAGGCTGTGGTTTTTCCACCGCAATCCATGTAAAGAATGCGGGTGACAACCCTGCAACCCCACGGATCCATTATACCCTTTAAGGAGAGCGGGGGACACCCTGCAACCCCTTAAATGGTAGAATGGAGTACACCTTTACTGGGTCAAACCACAGCATTTTTGACGCGATTTTTTGTGCAGACGACTTTTTTTGCCACAATTATATTACTGCATACCTGTTTAACAGGAGTTATCCGGGGCTGAAAAATCAAAAACAGATACATTGCTTGTATGGAAGGATTGTGCAGTCAAATCATAAGGCTAGACCTTTTATTGACCCACCCCCTCTTGCAATGAAGCTCTGTCTTCTTTCCTGATGTGTGGTGAGGCACCCCCCAAACCCCACCTCCCTAGACTGAAGCGTCTGCAATTCTGGTGCAGCATGGGCTGAGTACCTGGAAAAGCTGTACTGATTTGATGAGTGAGTGCTCTAAGCTCCTGGGCCCGACCCCCAGTTAAAGGCTTGCAAGGGTAGTTGGTATGTGGGGCCATTTGAGGGGACGCTGGAGATCTGAGACAGAATGTCCAGGGCCCTAATGGCCAGAATCCCTGACTAAGAAGCGGGCGAAAGGCTGCAGATCATCCAAGCTGCTGCCAATCACATCCAGAGCCAGTCAGCTGCTGAGCATCAAGAGACTGGGGACCCTTTGAAGGAAGAGAGTAGGGAAGGAACCGAATGCCTAGAACACACAGGAGCTGAGAGGTTGACAAACAAGTGCCTAATACCAGGTACATGGAAAGGAGCGAGAATACGCTGTATTATGGGAAGTGAAGTCCAGCATCGTTTACTGAATGAGAAAGAAATGTACAAGACAGCAATACGAGTGTATTCTGAGGTGGTCTGTGCAAAAACGTTTAGCGCACGATAAAGAGACTGCAAGTACAAAGAAACGATGCATTTTGGGAAGTGGAATCCAAAAAGTAAAGAGATTTTGAAATGAGAGCACTGCATTCTGGGAGGTGGAACGCCAAAGAATTCAGAGGACTCCCAAAGTTAGTAAGAAAGGAAGCATCGATAGGGAAGTGACGTCATTTTGTATAATGGGAAGTGGAGCTTCACAGTGCCGAATTAATGTGAACGTGATTTAAAGTCTAAGACAACACTGGATTCTGGGCAATGAAACAGTTTGGTGAATGCGAAAGCAACTGCACATAAACAGAACATTCTGGGAATTTCAGGCAAATGCCTAATACATTTAGAAAATGAAAATGAAAATGTTACTTGAAACCAATGTTGCATTTTAGAGACGGGACTATAGGAACTTCAACACCTAGAGACCCTGATTGTTTTTTCTAATTGTAATTGGTTATTACGTGCTTAATACCCAGAGGTATCTAAGGACAGACCCAGGGATCAAACCTGCGTTGCTCCATGTCGTCTTGTTTTGAAGGTAAGCTTGTTGCCCCCGAGCTATCCTCCCGAGAGTAAGAACATACATTTTAGAAAGGGACTTCATAGAAAACAATTTACCTAAGAGACTATCATAGTTTTTACCCAAAATGTTTCATTCTCTAACAGCAGAAACAGCTGCTCCTCAACATAGGAGAGATCAATAAGGAGGACATTAGGGATTAGGAGTTCTTGAACATCGCATGACCCTGTATCATGTTCTCACAACGTGCAATTAATAAGTGAGTTCATCTAGGTCATAAATCCCCCACCTGGTCTTCCCCTTTCACCCTGGGTTGCTGGAATATAAAAGGAGGCAAAACACTATTTGTGGCCCAAGTTTCCTGCGAACAAATAATGTGATATGACTTCACAAAATCGCACCAAACTTGATCTCCAAGGTCAGAAAATAGTCATGGGCGCCCCTCGGCGAGAACGAACACGGCTAAATGACCTGTTCTTTAGGAAGGTGCCCACTCGAGAGTCTGCAGCCACACTTTAGCTCACTCTGATTGTGGTGGCTCTTAGTTCTAGAAGTGTGGGGCTGAGTGGGCATTTTAGCCTCTACTGATCTTTGTACTCCTCCAGGGCCTAAGTCACTTAATCACAGTATCTTGCATTTTGCTTTCCTCTCCATTTACCTAACCCAGCCCCCTTTCTGGTCCACTGGAGCCCCTGGAGAACATGCAAATGGTGGAGGTGCTTGGTATAAATCCCAAGTAAAATACCGGACGTAACATGAAATGACATGTCATAACATTCACCTGTTTTATCCTGACAATGTGGACTTTTCATGTTGCATTACTTTTCAGAGTGTGTTTTTCATGTTTGGAACTTTGTTCAAATAGCAGCTACTTGGCTCTGGCTTGGGTGCCTGCTTACAACCTGCCCAACTTTCAGTATTTCTTGGAATGTCAAAGCTTCCATTTGGTACGCACAAATGTACGACTTCATGAACGGCTTCTGTTGTCATGAATAGTACTACTTCATTGCTGCCATCTGACCAATGCCCTGCCGAGTACGGTGACATGTTCGGCCAGATTTATAATATGGAAAGCTAAACTTCAAGCCTCTGAACCCAATGTGCGGCTATCTGAAATGCCAAGAATAGCTAACAATAGCTAAGACTGAGTTTCAAGCCTCTGAACCCAATGTGTGGCTAGCTGAAATGCCAAGAATAGCTAAGACTGAGTTTCAAGCCTCTGAATCCAATGTGTGGCTAGCTGAAATACCAAGAATAGCTAAGACTGAGTTTCAAGCCTCTGAACCCAATGTGTGGCTAGCTGAAATGCCAAGAATAGCTAAGACTGAGTTTCAAGCCTCTGAATCCAATGTGTGGCTAGCTGAAATACCAAGAATAGCTAAGACTGAGTTTCAAGCCTCTGAATCCAATGTGTGGCTAGCTGAAATGCCAAGAATAGCTAAGACTGAGTTTCAAGCCTCTGAACCCAATGTGTGGCTAGCTGAAATGCCAAGAATAGCTAAGACTGAGTTTCAAGCCCCTGAACCCAATGCGTGGCTAGCTGAAATGCCAAGAATAGCTAAAACAGAGTTTGATATTGATGATATTGATGATATTTATATTGATGATATTGATGATTTCACATGCATCGAGTTGAATTTGTCTAAAAAAAGTGATAATGAGCATTTTGAAATCACCATTTGTATCTCTTCTTTATCGTGGCACATTTATTGTGAATTAGATTGGTGAAAATTACTCTTTGAACACAAAGCGGATCATGTTCCATCCTGTAAATCCACCCATAGGGCCTCATTACGAGGCTTGCGCTCCCGTAATGAAGGGTGCCGGTACGGGACCGGCACCCTTCATTACGGGATGCGCAATTACGAGGTTCCCTTGCGGGGCCCGGACAGACGTCTGGTAAAACCAGACATCCTTTCCGGGTCCAGCAAGGGGACCAAGGAGCTAATAACGGGCCCGTTATAAACAGGCCCGCTATTAGCTCTAGCCTCATTCACATTGAGCCCTATGGGGGCTCAAATGGGAATGGGGATCGGTTCCTTCAAGGAGGAATTACCAGATCCTCCAATGTTGGAATGACCCAGTTATTCCTCATTGAATGAACCCGGTATTGGAGCCCGGTATGGAGGAAGCCATGCCCTTATTTAGGGCATGGCTACCTCCATACTCGTAATGAGGCCCATAGTGTCTACTATATGACTGAACTGTAGTGAGGGTACATAGCTTCCAATATCAACTCTAACACCTTGTTCAAGAATCTTGACTTTTAAGCCAACGCCACGTTGGGCCAAGTACTTTACATTTTTCAATGCTGGGTAAAGGTATACAATGTGACATTGGGTCCCTTGGCAGCTGCATTACCCACCAGGACATTGGGTCCTCTCCAGCTGTTGAAGTTACAATAAGAAAAATGTACTTATCCACTGTCGAAGAATTGAGCTAAACTTGGGTGATACAGCATGCAAACTTCAGTGCATCTGCTTCCCAGGTTGGCACAAAAAAGGAAACGCTATCTTTTTAAAAAAAATTCCACTCTGAATACTCTTCCTTAATTAGCAGTGTCACTTTGATTAAATAAGACTCTGAGGAATTAAGATTTGAAGAGCAATCATTTGCTCTAAGAGGTAGCTGTGGAGAATGTACCGCTCAGCATCCAGCGTCATTCACTGTTCCATTAAAACGGAATCATATTTCATCAAAGTGACACTCCCCGCGTTGATTATCGTGGGAGCCGGAGAAGAGCCAGCAGACGGAAACTTGTATAGATCAGCTCTCGAGATGCTGAAGCTTAATAAAGGAAACAGTATATCCAGATCATCAGGAATTTCTTGATCCGTGATTTTTTGAAATGCAGTTGAAGAGGCAATAATAGGTGGGGTCCATTGGTTTTCCATTTTGTTAACTGCTTTACATATGAGTGATAAAGCATGAATCAGTACCTTCATGTACAATGTGACCTGGTGGATCCATGTCAGCGAGAAGCAGTTGTTCCAACCCCAAACGTTTATTTTAATAAGCAAATACATTCTTGGAGAGCTTGTCTTGGTTAACTTTCATGAACAAAGTGGACCTAATGACCTTCCACCAGTGAATTTGCAAAAAGAAATCCCAGGACTGCAAGAGCTTTATTGTAGAGATATTAAGAGTCATCTGGTCACCCTACTAATGTAGATGTCTTTCGAAGCCCACAGTCAGTCACTAGTGTAGTAGTGTTTACTTCAGTGGCAGCTCATCCATATTGGGCAACAGGCTGTCAACCCATCGGCCTCCTTGCCCTTTATGGAGGAACCGAGGAGATAGGCCAGTGAAACACTGAGTGCTCCCTCATCTGCTTTTTCCAATTTAGGGAGCGCCCCTGGGCTGGCTGAACTATCAGTTCCCCAGATGCAGACGCTCAATGAGCCATGCAAGGCTGGGGGCATTTTGTTTCCCCAGCCCTGCATAGCTCATTGGAAATGCTGGCTGGGGAACTGCATTTCTGTATGGGTGAGGGGGCGCTCCTGTGCCTCCTTGCACTTACAGACAGAGGAGGCTGGAGCGGGGCGTTTCATCTCCCAGGCTCAGGACCCTGCACACATGTGCAGGAATCAGGAAGATCCTGCTTCCTGATTCCTGCTCATGCAATGCAGGAGATGGAGCGTTGGGTGGAAATTTCAGGACGGGGGCAGAAGGAATGCTTATGTACATTTATTATTTAAATATGTGTATGGTTGTGTGTATGCCTTTGTTATGAGTGATTGTATAATGATGGGTGCATGTTTGTGCTGGTCCGTGGAGATGATTTTGGCGAGTGGGTAGAGGAGGATTGTACAAGAAAATGCCTTTGTTGCACAATCCCTCTCCCTACCTGCCAAAATGAGCTCGGCTTCCGGGGTGCTATGGGACCAATACCATGAATTTCCCATGTGCCCTCCAGCGCCTCGCATACACTTATAATCGTGATGATTGTGTGCGTGTGTTTGGCGCCATGGGGCCCAGGGGACAGGGATGGTATTTTTTACTGGACATCTATGATAGATGTCTATTAAAAAATACCATTCCTGCCCCCTGAGCCCCCAGTGCCTTGCATACACACATAATCACTTTAATTGTCTGTGTGTGTTAGGTGCTGTGGGTCCTGTGGGACATGGGTGGCATTTATTTACTGGACATCTATGATAGATGTCTAGTAAAAATACCATGGCTGCCCTCTGGGCCCTCAGCGCCTTGCATACACACATAATCATGTTGATTGTATGCGTGTGTTAGGCAATGGGGCTCAGGGGAAAGGTATGGCATTTTTTACTGGGTATGCCCAATAAAGAATGTAGCCCAGTCTGCAATGTTTGCCTGACCCCTAAACCCACCATCACCTTGCATGCATACAGAATTGATTATCTCTGCATGTGAGGAGCTGCAGGGCCCAGGGGGAAGGCATGCCATTTATTCATGGGCATCTGTGATAGATGCTCAGTACAAAATGACATGCTTGGGCACCCCAGCATCTCACACACATAGCAGATTTGTATCAGGCACTTGAGGGCGCAGGGGGTGGGCATGACAGTTTTTGCTGGTCACATATGCCGAGTAAAACATGACACTGCTGTACCCTGGGACCCTAGCACCTAGAACACATCTGCTCCCTGGACCCCCAGCGCCTCACACTCGCACAGAATCACATTAAAAATGAATGTGATTATGTCTGAATGTGAGGCGCTGGCACACTAGTGCCATGCATGGCATTTTTTACTGGGCTTGGATAATAAAGTGTTATTATGTAGTTAGATTGGCATTTTCATGCAGATAGTCTAGCCATTTTGTATTGTGGTATGACATTTTGTATTGGGCAACTTTGGTAAAGCAAGCATAATAAGTGTTATTACGAAGCAAGACTGGTATTTTTATGCAACCAACCTAGCCATTTGTTACTGTGGCATGACATTTTGTATTGGGCATCTTTGATAAAGCAAGCATGATCATTGGTATTATTCTTACTGTGGCATGACATTTTGTATTGGGCATCATTGATAAATCAAGCGGCATAAGTGTAATTATCTAGCTAGACTGGCAATTAAATGCAGCCAGTATAGCAATTTCTTATTGTGGTATGACATTTTGTATAGGGCATCTTTGATAACTGGCATTTTGGTGCAGCCAGTTTGGACACATTTTATACTGTCGGATGCATTTTTAATGGTAAAGTCAACAGCAGTATGTTCTTATGTGGGGATACTGATATATATTGGCAGAACAAACATGGACATGTTTTTTTATAGTATCATTACTGGCATTATGTGCAAAGCAAACATGAGTATTGTAAGGAGGCAGAAGGAGGAGACTGACACACAGGTGGTATGTTTGTTGGCATGAACTTTTATTATAGGATAAATAAAAGTGCAAACCTATGTTTCCATAATTCTCAGAGGGGCTTCCTTACCCCAACCAAAAATACTAAGGTTTCAGTCAGGATGTCCATGTAAACTAAGTGTCCACTGTCCTGTGTCAAAACCCCTGCTTCTGTCCTTTACACTTGTAACTAAACTAAAGAGGTAATGGATCTTCTTGGTCCAGAATAATAACCCCTTTCTTCTGGACAACAGATCCTATTTCCACCTGTAAATGGCACATTTACCTGAGGTAATGGCTCCCTTCCCCAGGTCTCGATCCCTTTCCAATGGATCAAAACAAAGTTCCAGGTTGAGATGGCAAAAAGTGGCAAAGTTCCCAGTTCAAACTCAAAAGGTATAGTTCCATTTCTTAGGTGGGATCTTGACCTCAGGGAATGGCTCCCTTCCCCAACTGGTAACCCGTTTTCAAGGCACGAGACAATGTTTCAGATCCAAGTTCAAGCTCAAACATCAACATTCCTTATCGCCCATCATTGTTTCTTCATTATTGGGTTCTTGGAGAATGTCTCCTTTTTCCAGGTATCTTGCTCACAGTGTTTTCACAATGCCAGAGGAATGACTCCCTTACTCTGGCCTTCCTTTGCTTACTCTACAGAATACAACACCAGGGGAATGTCTGCCTTCCCCTGTCCTTTGCCTAGGTTTATTTTGCAGTTTGCAGCACCAGATAATGTCTCCCTTCTCTGAGTGTTTTTAATGCAGTTCACAATGCCAGGAAAGAATGTCTCCCTTCCCCAGGCCTTTTCCATACTTCTTACTACCGTTCACAACACTTGGGGGAATGTCTCCCTTCCCCTGGCCGTTATCAGGTTTCTAATTGCACTTCAGAATGATTGGGGGAATGTCTGCCTTCCCCTGGCCTTTTAAAGGCTTCTTACTGCAGTTCGCAACAGCTGGGGGAATGTCTCCTTTCCTCTGGCCTTTCTCAGGATTCATATTTTGGGTATGGGTCCCAGACCCTTGTTGGCAGACCTGGTTTACTTCCCTGCCAGGTATTGCGACGAGGAAGAGTGATGGCGATGCTCTTCCTATTAGGGTGCGGGTTCCAGACCAGTGTCTCTTGTCTTTCTGGTGTGGGGTAAGGGGACTTGGTTCTTCCCCCAGAGTCTTTCTCTGTTTTCCCATACAATAGTTCCAACAGGTGCCAGTACCTTCTGATACCCTTTTCAATCTCCCTGTTAGCATCAGAACCTTCAGGGTTTCTGTTGCTTCTGTCCAGTTGGATATGGGCATCCTCAAGCTTTGCTCTCGACTTCTGTGGGCCTCTTGGGTCTTCAGATGTGCTGCTGCAGCTCCGAAGCCCTTGTAGCTCTTTTGTGTGCACGTCTGCCCACAACCACCCTGTATCTCGGCTGTGCTTGCCTGGATGTCCTCAGCTTCTCTCCGCCACATGGTCTGTCCATGTTGGCCCGCTGCAAACCATTACGCCTGTCTGGCAAACTTTTCACCAGCCTCTTCTTTCTGTGGTGCAGGTGAGCGTTCACCACGCTCACGGTTCCTCCAGGGAGGATTTTCTCTCCCATTCTCAAGTCCTTCTTCTATTTCTACTCCTTTTCAGTGAAAATGTAGCCAACAAAAATGTAGTCAGTGAAATTGTTGTGGTGAAAATATCTCTGCAATGAAAAAGTTGGCCAACAAAAAGTAGTCAGAAATGCAGCTGAAAAATAGCACAACCTGTAGAGCTGCTTGGGTAATTGTTAGGGTTAAGGAGGGTTTAATGGGCTTATGACTGCCTGGTCTAGGGTTACAATAGGGGTTGGAGTGAGGAAGGGGGTTAAAGAAGTTGCAGTTTGGTTAGTCGTTAGGGTAGATTAAATGTGAAGGTTAGTGTTAGGGTAGGGATTATTGTACAGTTAGGGCTAATAGATAAATGGTTTGGGTAACTGTTAAAGGGCTAGCTAGGCGGGGTGCTGATGTTGGTGTAGGATAGCGATTAGGTTAACCTAGTGGTTAGGGTAAAGTAAGCCTTAGGATAAGTGGTAGAGTTGAGGTTAGGGTAAGGCTAAGATTAGTATTAGAGCAAGGGTTTGGATTAGGGCAAGGGCTATGTACTTTGTAGCGAGCTGGTGATGCAGATAGGTTCACTGTTCATTTTATTTTTATTTTGTCGTGAGTCACATGCAAATAAAATGCTTTAGCGTGTTGAGGGGTTAGTGTTCTGTAAGAGTTCAGGGTAGAATAAGGGTTGTAAATCGAGTTAGGGGAAGCTTTAGGAATACAGTTAGGTTGATCTTGGAGGTTTGGAAAGAGGTTTGAGTCATATTTAGGGCTACAACCTTGGACTTTTGTGTATTTAAAAATAGCAGTTTAGGCGACCATATTACTGCCAACATTTTCACACGTTGCATTGCTTTGTATCAAATGATTTCGTTTTTGAAAACGCCTTTTTGCTGACTACGTTTCCACATGACTACATTTTCCTGAGGGCAATTTCACATGGAACCTTCCATACCTGCACTGCAAAAAGCATGCACATTATTTCGGAAAAATGAGTCACTGGAAATATCTTGTAATAGGGGAGTCACGTTGAAATCGTGAGCTTTTAAATATATTTATTGTAAATTGGGAAAAGTTACAGTATGAAACAAAACAGCAGGTGCAGACAGCATTTCACTTACACCATGTATTGTTTCATTTGTTCCAGATCTCACTACAGAGATTATCTCTCTTTCTAGAATTCATGGTCACCCATTACAGGTTTTAGAATCTGCCATTAAGATATTGGAATTGCACTGGAAAAAAAACAGCATCTCCCTTTACTTTACCAAAAACACTTCTTCAACACTTACTTCTTCAGAATTTACTTTGTCAGACATTTACTTCATGCATTTACTTCTTCTTACCTTTACTTCATCTGCATTTTCACCTTGACAATGGATATGGTAAACTGCAAGGTTGGAGTTGGGGTTATGGGGAAGAATGTGGGATAGAAAAAGAATCAGTGGTGCACTGTGTCTCCCCTCAAATGACAAAGTGAATGTGAGAAGAAGTGACTCAGGGAGTAAAGGTATGAAGAGGTTAATGTGACAAAGTGAATGCATAGTGAAGTGAATGCTGAAGGAGTAAAGACATACATCTGGAAAAAACGAGACTGAGTTATAAGGCTGCCAAACCGATAGCCAAATGTGATCTAATGTAAATAATAAAAGTATCTGAGGCATATAAAGTGCGACTGCTACCATTATGGTGGCCTCAGGTGCTTGGTCCTGCAGGAGAGAAGGATGAGTTCAAGTTAGTGGAGCAGGGGGGAGAGGCTACATGCAAGCCTGAGATGTTGAAGCTTGGCGATTTAAAAAACCTAGTGATATTATTGGTGAGATGTGCTCGGTCAGGTGGGATTGTGTTGCCATAGTGGAGCCGGAGGTGGTGTTCACTTGCTCTCTTGGATGGTAACTTCTTCTACCCTGAGAGCATGGGTGGCTCTGAGAGGGTTCTACTGTTGTGGGATTGTTGGCAAGGCGTAGGATGAAGAGCGTAATAGCAGAGATTTGGAAGCTATTTCTATCTTTGCTGAATCGTGAATGTAGGTCAGGGTGGAAAGATGGAGGATGTGTGAGTTAGTGATGGTGAGGTTAGTTATTCAAGGTCATTCCTGTGGCTGCTTGATCACTTGTGACCATTTTTCATTTGGAATGCCAAGGCATCCCTTCTTGCTTGATTGTTGTAGCCTGCAATCACTTGTGCTGCCAAGGCATCCCCTTGATTGTTTGATGTAGCCTGCAACCACTAATGCTGCTGAGGCATCCCATTGCTTGTTGTAGCCTGCAATCACTTATGCTGCCGAGGCATCCTGTTGGTTAAATATTGTAGCCTGCAATCACTTGTGCTGCTGAGGCATCCCCTTACTTGATTGTTGTAGCCTGCAATCACGAATGCTGTCGATGTATCTCCTTACTTGTTTGGTGTAGCCTGCAATCACTAATGCTGCCAAGGCATCCCCTTGCTTGTTGTGGCATGCAATCACTTGTGCTGCCGAGGCATCCCCTTGCTTGATTGTTGTAGCCTGCAATCATTTGTGCTTGAAGGCATCCCCTTGCTTGTTGTAGCCTGCAATCACTTGTGCTGCCGAGGCACTCCCTTGCTTGATTGTTGTAGCCTGCAATCACTAATGCTGCCGAGGCTTCCCCTTGCTTGTTTGTTGTAGCCTGCCATCGCTAATGCTGCAGGAGCATCCCCTTGCGTGATTTTTGTAGCCTGAAATCACTTGTGCTGCCGAGGCATCCCCTTGCTTGTTTGTTGTAGCATGCAATCACTTTTTCTGCCGAGGCATCCCCTTTCTTGTTTGTTCTAGCCTGCAATCACTTGTTCTGCTGAGGCCTCCCCATGCTTGAGTGTTGTAGCCTGCAATCAATTGTGCTGCCGAGGAATCTACTTGCTTGACTGTAGTAAGCTGCAATTCCTAATGCTGGAGAGGCATCCCCTTGGTTGTTTGGTGTAGCCTGCAATCACTTGTGCTGCTGAGGCATCCCCTTACTTGTTTGTTGTAGCCTGCAATCACGAATGCGGTCGATGTATCTCCTTACTTGTTTGGTGTAGCCTGCAATCACTAATGCTGCCAAGGCATCCCCTTGCTTGTTGTAGCCTGCAATCACTTGTGCTGCCGAGGCATCCCCTTGCTTTATTGTTGTAGCCTGAAATCATTTGTATGCCGAGGCATCCCCTTGCTTCATTGTTATAGCCTGCAATCACTAATGCTGCCGAGGCATTCCCTTGCTTGTTTGTTGTAGCCTGCCATCACTAATGCTGCAGGGGCATCCCCTTTCTTGATTTTTGTAGCCTGCAAACAATTGTGCTGCCGAGGCATCCCCTTGCTTGTTTGTTGTAGCATGCAATCACTTTTTGTGCCGAGGCATCCCCTTGCTTGTTTGTTGTAGCCTGCAATCACTTGTTCTGCCGAGGCGCCCCTTGCTTGATTGTTGTAGCCTGCAATCACTTGTGCTGCCGAGGCATCCACTTGCTTTATTGTAGTAAGCTGCAATCCCTTATGCTGGAGAGGTATCCCCTTGGTTGTTTGGTGTAGCCTGCAATCACTTGTGCTGCTGAGGCATCCCCTTACTTGATTGTTGTAGCCTGAAATCACTTGTGCTGCCGAGTCATCCCCTTGCTTGTTTGGTGCAGCCTGCAATCATTGCGCTGCCGAGGCATGCCCTTGCTTGATTGTTGTAGCCTGCAATCACTTGTGCTGCCGAGGCATCCCCTTGCTTATTTGGTGTAGCCTGCAATGATTATGCTGCCGAGGCATCCCCTTGGTTGTTTGGTGTAGCCTGCAATGATTGTGCTGCCGAGGCATCCCCTTGGTTGTTTGGTGTAGCCTGCAATGATTGTGCCGCCGAGGCATCCCCTTTCTTGTTTGGTGTAGCCTGCAATCACCTGTGCTGCCGAGGCATCCCCTTGCTTGTTTGGTGTAGCCTGCAATGATTGTGCTGCCGAGGCATCCCCTTGCTTGTTTGGTGTAGCCTGCAATCACTTGTGCTGCCGAGTCATCCCCTTGCTTGTCTGCTGTAGCCTGCAATCATTGTGCTCCCGAGGCATCCCCTTGCTTGTTTGATGTAGCCTGCAATCATTGTGCTGCCGAGGCATCCCCTTGTTTGTTTGGTGTAGCCTGCAATCACTTGTGCTGCTGAGGCATCCCCTTGCTTGTTTGGTGTAGCCTACTATCACTTGTGCTGCCGAGGCATCCCCTTGCTTGGTTGGTGTAGCCTGCAATCATTGTGCTGCCTTGGCATGCCCTTGCTTGATTGTTGTAGTCTGAGATCACTTGTGCTGATGAAGAATCCCCTTGCTTTTGTGTTATAGTCTGACATGATTTATGTTGATGAGGCATTCTCTGGCATAATCTGGGATTACAGGTATCCGGTTTGAGTAGGACAGTCAGTACTGATCCAGCAGCGGTGCTGCCTCAGTGATTTTGCAAAGCAGAGGGACCGCTTGCAACAGTTTATGAACCGGTACGACCAATAAGGCATATTTCTTCTTTTTTCTCCTGGATGATTTAAAAGCAAAAGAGGAAGAGCCTTTCCATTCCAAATTGGGAGGTAAATTGACAAAAAACTGCAGGGATGTGACATTAACTCGGAGGTAAATTGACCAAAAACTGCAGGGATGTGACATTAGGCATAGATCACTTATCCACTAGAGGGACTTGGCACAGCGAGGAGGCTTGCTACTCTGCAGACCTACTGCACAGGAAGCTCTCCCATAAACATGTTGGACCCCAGGTTTAATTTCATTGATTTTTTTATAACACGCCTAATACCGTACCTGAGTTGTGTGTCTAACCGCGGATCCGGGATTCGAACCTCTGTTGCTCTGCATGGTCTGGCTTCCAAGACCAGAGTGCTGCCCCTGTGCTATCCTCCGCTTTGTCTTTCTCCTGAATATGGTTATTTGCTGCTCTATTTCAATTGATTCCTACACATGGTGACTCATGTAGGCCTCCTGCGTCTGTCCTCTACTGACCGTTTTGAATCCTTCATCTGTGTCTGTAAGGACCTATTTTACTTACTTTTAGCAGAACGTACATTTTGTTTACAATAGTGAACGCACTCCACTAAGTGGCCACATGTAGTAGGTGGGATTATCCCTCCTCTGAGCCCTGCACATTGGAAATGGGGAGATTGTACATTTGTGCAAGTGCTTTTCTTGCCCACGTCGTATATTTGCATTCCTGACTTTGAAAAATTGTGAGTCTAAATTTCCATTAACGTCTGAAGGTCTTTGTGTGGTTGAACAAGTGGAGCATTTCACACCTTGCTGTCCACTTTGTGGCTCTGCAAATGTTATGCCAATGACGTGTCTGTAAACGCATGCACGTAGAAACCCAGAAGAGCCAGTAAACAAGAAGAGTTCTGGTGTTTAAAAAAGAACATCATCTTTCCTTACATCTCACACACAAACCACATGCTGCCTTAGAACAGGCTGCCTTGTCCAATAATATGGCCTTAATGACTGAGGGAGGCGTTGTGACACTGGGATAATAGGCAGAGCTTGGTTAAACCACTGGCAGAACACTCTAAGTACGTAATCACATCAACACCAGTAGGGGAGAAAATCCAGAAACCAGGAAAACCTCCATGCAAGCTCCACTGATATCTTTTATCAGGCACCCTCACTACCCAACGCTGCATTCTGCCTCAGCCTAATACTGCCTGAGGAACCAAGGCAGAATGACACATCACTTCAGGTGTATGTGACCAGCAACAGCAACCAGAAATATCTACGTTGGGTAGAGTGAAGCTCCTGTTGCCTCTAAGCTAGAACACTGGCCACACTAACTTAGGCTGGTATACCCCACTCCATTGGGCTGACAAACACAAGGGTCCCCATTCAAACAATGGGCCTCATTACAACCCAGGCGTTAAGGGTTTAACGGCGCCGTCAGCGCCGTTAACCCTTAACGCCTGATTACCATTTTAACGCCTGCTTTTAGCAGCCGTTAAAATGCAAGGCGTTAACCCGCCTTGGTGCTAATTATGGCACCGTAATTTACGGTGCCGTAATTAGTGCCTTCCCACTCCCATTATGCCCTATGGGGCAAAAATGGGAATGGGGAAGGGTAAATGGGGAATGGTGATTTACCGCCCCACTCACCTTGGAATGGGGCGGTAAATCCGCCATCCACCATGGTGTAAACAGAGTTTACACCATGGTGGTAAAGTAGGGAATTTACCGCCTGGGTTGTAATGAGGGCCAATGTCTTTCACCCTACGCCAGTTTCAAGCAGCCTACAACTATAGTTGTTGAACTCACCTTTAGAGAAACCTTTGTCCTACTCATCAATGATGCATGACGCTCCTTCAAACTGTATCTTCCCTTGATACTAACCGTCTGCGTCATGAATACATATCCATTCTACTCACTTCACTATGGACCCTTGAATTAAGCAGCCATGAACTCTCCTATTATAGGAATTATCAACCACTCTCCAAAATCTCCTTCCACCCCACACCGCACATATAAAGAACACCCTCTGGGCACAGGCATCTATTCTGAAGGCTCTCTCTTCCTGTTAATGGGGTGCAACATGACTGTCTTCTTCACTTATCACTATCTCTCCCTATGACTCCTATGTGTTAATAAAACAATGGGCCCAGACAAACAATCAATTTACATCTGTGAGTCTCTATTTAGACTGCACACACATCCCCAGTCCCTGACAATGAGATAAGGTGCTGAGATAGGCTTCATCCTTAAACCACCTCGCTACTCTGTACAATGCCCCATGGTCCATGCAATTCTCCAATAAATGCCTATCAGCCTAAAAGCTGTATCGGCCTAAAAGCTGTATCCTCCCTTATCATAATTATTCTTTACCACATATTCAGCCTACTGTACTTGTCCATATCATACACACCCTTGCAAGCTCACCCTTAATACTTCCTGACGACTTCAACGTCAAACCCAACAATCCTGCTCTTCCAATTCAGCTCAGTGCCTAACACTGTGTTCTGACACCACAATCTCGCCCTGCCCACACACTATGGAGCAGTCCTCGTGACACCACAATCTCTCCCTGCCCACACATTATAGAGAAGTCCTCATCCTCACACTTCTCTTTATCTCCATGCAATTGTAGCTGAATACTGTTGACTGCCACGCCTGATCTCTACTATGGGCCTCATTATAACCTGTCAGGTCTGTACCGCGGTGATTCCGTGATGGCGGTAACAAAGTTTCCGCGTTCGCAAGGTTGCGGAAAGACCATCCGATTATGTGCTGTCGGTTGCACGCACCACACGGATGCGGAAACGTTACCGCCATCACGGAAAAAGCCACGGAAATGGACATAGCACAGCCAGAAGTAGCGCAAAACCCGTGTCTGCCACCGTCGCCACGGACACGGAACCGGAAATACCGTGATCGCTAAAACAGGAAACAGAGAGGCGGCCATCATATAAAGCACAATCCATTGCCATCCAGAGTCAGCACAAGCAGAATCCACACTGTGAGAAGGCAAAAGGGACCACCAGCATGTCTGCCAGGATTCCAGCCCAGAGGCAGCGCAAAAAGCGCTTTAGTGAGGCAGAGCTAACTGTTCTGGTGGAGCACATAGTGGAGCATGCAGAGATGCTGTTCAGTGCCGATCAACGGCGTGCCTCACTGCAGCAGAGGAAGGAAGTGTTAGCGGAAGCAGCACGCAAGTGCACCGCTGTGGGCATGACTGTGAGGAGTGTAAAGGACTGCCACAAGCGGTGGGACGACCTCAGGCTGAGTGTTCGGAACCTGATCTCCACACACCGGCAACGCAGCAGTGGGAAAGGTGGAGGACCCCCTTCCCCACTGAGGCTGCAAACATGGGAGGAGCATTGCAGCAGTGTCCTCCACCTTGAGGGCATCCATGGGATCGGTGAGGCTGAGGCAGGAGTGAGCCCACCTGCAGATGCTAGTAAGTGGAAAAACATGAATGCCATATGAATATATGTTGATGGCATGACTGGGCCAAAGGACCCCCCATTAACAACCCCCCACCACCAGGCAGTGCATGACTGGGCCAAAGGACCCATTAACAACCCCCACGTGCCCCAGGCAGTGCATGACTGGGCCAAAGGACCCATTAACAACCCCCCCAAGGCAGTGCATGACTGGGCCAAAGGACCCATTAACAACCCCCCACCCCCCCAGACAGTGCATGACTGGGCCAAAGGACCATCACCGACATTCCCATCGTCTCCACGCTGCCTGACGCAACACAGGTGCCACGGGCACCCATCATGCCCACCCAAACCACCACAGAAGGCAGCTGCACTGCAGAGGAGGTGGCCTGTAGTGACAACAGTGCCCCGGAAGAGCAGTCTGATGCTGACCCACAGGGGGAGATGCCCACATTGGATGACCTGGAATCCTTCCATCAGCTGGAGTTCAGCCCCACATCACTCCTAAGTCCCATGAGGTCACCCACCCCATCAATGGCAGAGCTAAATTCCTGTATGCAGCGGATGGAGGAGCAGCAGGCTACCCTCACCCAGCTGGTGGAGAGGCAGCTCGAGGAATCTAGGCTGCAGAGGGAGTGCTACAGCACGTCAGCACGTCAGTACGTCGCCTCTCAAGGTCCATTGGACGCTTTGCCAGCACTATAGTCACCCTGGCACACCATGTGCGGGAGGGCAATGACAGCACCTCCAGGCTCATAGAGTCCATGTTGATTGGCCAACAGGCAAATATTGCACATATGCCATCTATTCCTGATTCTGTGCCATCCAATACCACCACCCCATCCAGCTCCAGTACTGCCAGTCCAAGGAGGCGCTTGAGTCAGCTAACAGGGCTCTCGGGCAAGGATGCACAGGCACAGAAGCGCGCACGGAAGTGATGGCATGTGATGGGGCACTGCAGGACACAAGGGGACTTGAAAGGTGTGAGGGGTGGGTACGTTTGGGTGGTGGGGGAGGTTGTTCGGGGGGTTAGAACATTGGAGCCTGGTTAGGGGTGGGTACGTTTGGGTGGTGGGGGAGGTTGTTTGGGGGGTTAGAACATTGGGGCCTGGTTGGGGGTGGGTACGCTTGGGTGGTGGGTGGGCACGGGTGTACAGCTTCCCTAACCATTGCTCCTCCTTCCCTGTTGTTAATTCATCAATATATCATCATTTAAAAACAAAACATACATGAGTGGACATCTATTATTTCATTTGCAGTACAACAATTCATTTATTGTCATCACCATGCCCATGCATTGCTGTGAATGTGCTGTGTCTCAAAAGTAAATGCGAATCAGCACATCCCGTGCTCTTTGGCTATCTAGTGGACCCCAGGAGGAGGTGGTGCCATCCCATCTCCATCCCCATCCCCATCTCCATCCCCATCTCCATCACCATCTTCTTCATCTGCGTCTGGGGGCATTGGGATGTTCCTGCGCAGGCAGAGATTGTGCAGCATGGCACATACGAGCGTGATTTTACCCGTCTTCACTGAGCTGTACAGCAGTGATCCGCCAGATCTGCTCAAACAGAGGAATCGGGCCGTCAGCAGTCCGAATGTCCTCTCAATCATGCCACGTGTGCGGACATGTGCCCTGTTGTACGCCTCTTCATGCCTGTTCCTTGGCCTCCGTACAGGTGTCATCATCCATGGCGTGAGTGCATATCCAGCATTACCTACATGGGATGTAGATGTAGATGGGGGGACATGTCAGTGTTAGTGGTATCATGTCTTCATCTGATGCTGTGCTATCTTGTGTCATTGTTCATTCATGCATATGTGCCATGCACTGGTTGGTAGTGTTTTTTGGCCATCACAGAGGACGTTGCCAACTGGACATTGACCTACGCATTGACATGCATGTGTACTCTGCCCTGCGGGTGAAATTTGATTGTGAGTATGGCATTGTGCAGTGATGTGCACACATGGCAGAGTCACTCCACTGTGATGAAGTAGTCGATGCAGGACGTCTCCTGTACAGGCATCATGTGCATTGGGAGGGCAGTGTTCGATTTGTGGGTGGGTGATTGCAGTGGCACAAGGTGTATGGGACAGTGATAGTATTGGCTGTGTGTGTCATGTGGCAGGGTGTGTACGGGCACACTGTGGTGACCTGTCATGTGTTGCTTTGTGATGTTTAGGATCGGCTGTCTATTCAGTTGATGGCAGGGGGGGCTGATGCATGTGCAGTCACAGCAGCACACTCACATTGCTCATTGGCCTGGACATACACACACCACTTCAACAGGGTCGGTGCATTGCCAGCTGTACTCACCCAATAGCCATGTGCTTTGTCCGGCATAGCGTTCCATGTACCGTGGCAACGTGGAATACCGCAGTACCATTGAGTCATGGGTTGAGCCTGGGAAACGTGCGCAGCAGTGTGTTATCAGTTGCATGGCATTACATACCATCTGCACATTCAGCGAGTGATACTGTTTCCTATTGCGGAACACCATCTCAATTGCACGTGGTACTGTCAGCTCAATGTGGGTGCAGTCAACTGCACCTATGCAATTTGGAATGCCTGCTATGGCATGGAAGGCCAACTTGGCGGCAATGACCTTGGGGAGGGTACGAGGTAGGGCTATCTGTTCCGACACATGGCGCAACAGGGCATCCAGTACCTGTACCAGGATTTTTGAGAAACAGGGTTGTGATATGCCGTGCAGCTCACCAACCGTGTGTTAATAGGTGCCAGTGCCAAGGAAATGCAGTACAGACACAACCTGCAGGAGGGGGGGTGGCGGTGCGGGTGTCTATGTGGCTGCTGATGTTGTCCTCAATCATGGTGGTGATGTACAGGATTGTTGGACGGTCCAGCCGGTATAGTGTGTGGATCTGTCCTGGGGTAAGGTTCCAGGGTGAGGCCCTGATGCGTGGTATTGCAGGCTTCCTGCGGGGTTGTGCCGGCTGGACAATGGGGTTTGCCATAGGTGCAGGGTTGGCTGGTTGCCGCCTGCGCCTCCTCCACCTCCGCCTCTGCCTCCTCCTCTGCACCATTACTGCCATCATGTGCAGTGCTGCCTGTTGGTTGAGTAGGCCCAGTCCCAGTGCTACTAGAGCTGCTGCCTGCATGGTTCTGTGTTGTGTTGGGCTGGGTGTGGCCCTTTTGTAGGCTCCCAGTGGGCTGCTGGGTCCAGCTGGGCTGATTTGGTGCACCTATGCCCTGATTGAGTTCAGCAAGAACTGTTTAACGTCATGTTCGCGGTAGCGGTGGTACCGCCACCGTGATCACGGTTTTAACACCATTTTTCAGGCGGTGTTTCCATGTCCGCGCTAGTTGTGATGCTCGCGATGTTTCGTATAGCTGGAAACAGAGGGGTTCCTGTGCAGGCAGACTTTACGGGACCCTTAACTCCGCGGTGGTGGTTGGGGGTGCTGCTATTTCTGGGGCCGCAGGTCATGATTGGGCGGACGCGGTAACGGTGCCGGTATGGTTTTACTGGCGGCGTTAACTCCGGACCGATGTACTTGTAATGAGGCCCTATTTCTATATTACAATAACAATTCCATTGTAAGCCCTTCTACTTCCCCACACCACTGTTATATAAAAAAGCAAATTACTCACCGAATTGATACTTATTTCCTAGTCTACATCAAATACACATTCTCTTGCCTTCAAACTTCTCAAACCCAACACATTTCTGACATTTTCAAAACATTCAACAATGTTTTTAATGCATCCTACCATTGTGACAAATTTGTACACAAACTGGGCCTCGTTATAAGTGTGGCGGTAAGGTAACAACGGTGCCGGTAACGCTACTGGCACCATTGCTACCGTACCGCCATACTACGAGCTGTGCTTGCGGGTGCCTGTCAGCCCGTCAGGTCTGCCGTGGCAGGCAGAGTGGCACCCACGAGCACAGCAAGTCGGATGCACGGTGCATCGGACGTCCCCATTCCCATTGAGCCCTATGGGGCTGAAATGGGAATGGGAATGTACCGGTTCCGGCACACGTGAAAGGGCAATAACTGGGTCCGTTGGGGCCGGAATACCCCCGTAATTGCCCATTAGCGGGTGCTGGACCAAGTTGCGAGTTTGGAGGTAGCCTTGCCAGTTTTACCGGCAAGGCTACTTCCCACCTCGTAATAAGGCCCACTGTGTTTTGAACTCTGTTAATGGTGGAGAACATGCGTTGACAATTTGTTTAGCGCACATACATTCTACCTAAACATCTCCCAGTCCTACCTCCTCCAAAGATTCATGCCTTCCAGATTCTCCTCTAACTACTTTGCATGTCAGTCATGCAGACTCAGCTCAGGACCTCAAGAGCAAGAACAAGCCTATCTTGGTGGTTGGCTCAAACCTAACATGCATGTCTTCAGAAGAGGACAATGCCCCGCACCATGCGTTCAACTACTGGATCTGGACGACTCAACCATTCATCCTCCTGAGGTTAGAAAAGTAAGTAACATAATTGGGTAATACAAAATAACCACATGCCTACTGATGGAATAGTCTTGCCTCACTCCTCTTCCAATGAACATCCACCCCCCCTAATAAGGGCCAACTCTTCCCTAAACTCCGGATAGGAGTTATCAAATCCAACTCCATCCCTGTAAGATGTGGAGGCCCATGCAATGTCTTGTACTGCCTTACAACCAGCCTCTCGGTAAACATGGCATCTTTTACCTCAAACTCTACCAATCCTTTGGCGCAGGGGTTCCCTGTGATTCCCTCTGTCCTCTTCACCACAGTGTACGATTAGAAATGTTTCCTTATCATTTTTTTTCTTTAAATGCATTAAACTCAGAAAGACCCTCATTTCCTGCTCTTCTCATCCTCTTTTGTACTCCCTCTACCCATTTTTCCTATGTGTCTTTTTTGGTGTGTGTGTGTGTGTTTTATTTGCTTTGCCCTTTCCCTGTTGAACATTCACTGATGTAAAGGAACCAAGAAAAAGATATCTTGCCATACCCGTTTAAAAAAAAAAAAAAAAAAAATTATATATATATATATATATAAACCCTACGTGATCAAGCGGTTTGCGTACCGCGAAACGCGTCGTTCTTTTTTGGTTTCCTTTCCTGATGCATTTATATTAATAAAGAAAACGTGCTGCCAGGAAATACCGAGGTGTTTTCTCCACTTAATTGCCGTAAGGATATTTTTCTCCTGTTGCAGCTGCTCTCTGGAGTGCATTCCACTCGCTGTCTTTCCTTTGAAAAGCTTCATTTCATATATATATATATATATATATATATATATATATATATATATATATATATATATATATTGGCTCAGGTGTGCTACTTTTTAATAATGAGTTAATGATGGCTTGATGCAGCAATACAATCTGCTGAAAGCTATCTGCTATTATTTCTTAAAAAGGAAAATAAAAAAGCAGATGTGATTTGCGCAAATTTAACCATGTGCATTAATTAAAATTTGACTCGGTTACAGTAAGTAGATATTGGAATTTCTTTTATTGACAATTTTAATCTTGCTCTTTGTTAGATCCATTTTTTATTATTTGTTAATCCAAAATTTTCTTTCTCTTGAAATCATTTTTCACATTTTTGATTTTTGGTCAATCAAAATTCTAATCCTCGTGAATAATTCAAAAATGTTCTTCCTTGCCCTATTAGACAGTTCACAATCTTTCTCTTCAATAATTGCATTGCACTGGTGCAACATTTCTGCAATACGGCCCCTAAATTAAGTTTCTTGGGTGCTTATAGGGAAGGAGGGAAAGAGAGAACAGAAAACAGTGAGGGTTTCTGCCTAATCTATGTCTGACCGTGCCCTAAAAGTTCAACTGTAAAAGCAGAGAAAGAAACATTATTGCAAAATAGAGGAATTTAAACCCAGAGTTTTTGAGACCAAAAGTACATTGCTATTCACTGAATGCATATATTACCAAGGAGAAGGCGATTAAGCCGGAATTGTAAACACATAAAGCAGTTTGGTAGATATGAATACCATCTAATTTGCATGGAAACACCCACCCTGCAGACGACTGCTGTAATCAAACATACAAATGCACCTGTGCACAAACACAAGATTTTCAATTACACCCTCAAAGGAAACCCACCATGAAAACATAATTATATTTAAAGCATATTTTCTACACCAGCCTCCATTGCAGCAAAAAACGCACAAGTATCTGCCAATTTGGCCGCCATGCAGCAGTCACGGAATACAGTTATATCGAAAAAATGTTAATTTACCATGCATTTAAAGCCGAGGGTACAGCAAAGGGAGATGTGTCCAACAGCACATTTGCAAATGTTACACAATTCGGGCAAAAATGCACAATATCTGGGAAACTGGGAAATGATTGCCAGCTACATGATGTGTGATGACACACTGTGACGATGTCCCCTGCCTTGTCATGGCTGCTAGTGCGAGGGTGACACAGGCGGTTGGTCCCCACCACCTGCTACATGATGTGGTGCCCCGGGGTAATTTGGAGAGGCTTCTGTGGCCCCCCTCAGAGCAGGGATGGGCAGAGGAGGTAACCACATTGTTAACACTACACATACTGTCCGTATGAAGGTATCTTTAAAGAATGGCCAGTCAGATAACACAGCAAGCTGAGTTCTCGTTCTGACATCTGCGCGCAGCCTTTCATCCTTCCGAAGCCGATAAATTGAGATACCTTGCCATATACAACTATATATCATTAAATCTACAAAGGGGTCTGATGGCCCTTCAAAGTATGATCCACCGTGTCAGACCTATGTAAAGAATACAGCCGAGTGTGCAAAGCTAGGATGCATAAAACAAATGATTACCGCTGTTACCAAGAGAGAAAAGCTTACTTACTACTACAACAACGGTGGAAAGGGAAGAGCAGAAGGGACTAGAGAAATGCATTTTTTTCCTGCAGGAACCAGCATCTGTTCTGCATCCTGCATGCACACCTCAGGCAAAATGAAGTTGGTGGACTGGCATTTTAAAAGCCTAGTCTGCTACCAGGGCAAGGTACAAACTATTCAGTCGGATACATCTGATCAGAGAATTCCATTCGGCACTGCTAAAGCACAAATGAGTAGCCCCAGCTGCAGCCCCTTGGGAAATGCCCAGTGAAGGGTATGGGGGGGTTATTGAAACCCACAGCAAGGGAGAACCAGTGTGAGGAGTTTGAGTAGCAGAACTGTGAACAGTTCAGAGACAGAAGTGCAGAGAGAGCTGAAGGTGCCAGAAAATTGGAGGTGCAGAAAGAGATGGAGGCGCAGTGGAAGGTGGAGGAGCAAGGCAAACTGGTGGTGCAGGAGAAGGTTGAGGGGTGGAGAAGGTAGAATACAACAGGAAGAGGTAGAGTCAGAATGAATTGCAGGGGCAGTAGGAGGGGAGAGAAGGAAGGTTGGAGGAGGGTAACAGTAAGCAAGAGGATGAGAGAAAGGTGGTCGGAGGTGGTAAAGATGAAAGAGGGGGAGGAAGCAATAGAGGTGAGAGGAGGTGAGAATTAATGAGGAGAATGGAAGAGGGGAGACAAGGTTGGAGGGTGTGGCGAGCTAGGAGGAGGGCAGGCAGCATAGATTGGAGGAGATGCTAATTAAGAAGGAATAGAGATAAAGCATCTGGATAAAGGAAGGAGATGGAATGGGAAGTTTGCTAGGTACATCAGAATATTGGAAGTCAGAAGATAAGACAATGTAGCTCTATTAGTTGTCTGGGAGGAGTGGAAAGAGGAACGACCATATGGTGTAATGTTGATGTGGTTTGTGATTAGTGTGCTCGCAGGTGTAGAGAATAGTATACTTTACTTATTTATTGTGCATCTGTAAGGCGCTTATACAGCAAGTAAATTGTGTTTCAACGCGAAGAATAGTATTCAAGGAAAGAAAAGCGCCAGTTTAAAATCAAAATGTGATATGCAGCCTGAGCCTAGCATCTGAAAAATGACACGTACAAGGAAATGTATGAGTTTACTATCCGAGCTGTAACAAGAGCATATGTCCAAAGCAAAAGATGGGCAAACTTAGGGGCTGATTCATGGAATTATTTGTGCCGAAAAATGGGGATTTGTGTGCCATTCTGCCCGCAAATCCCCATTTGTTAAACAGGGATTTGCGGGCTGAATGGTGCACAAATCCCCGTTTTTCAGTGCAAATAATTCCATGAATCAGCCCCTTAATCTTTTGAGTTACATGGAAGAATCCAGACTTGTTTTGTTAGATGGATAAAGTGTCCAATCTGGAATGAAAAGCACAGCATTTCATAGCACAGCCAAAATCAAGTGGGCTGCTGGTGTTTGTTTTCCTTTCCTTACAGGATTAGGAATCAACATTGCAAGACCCAAAGCTATAACTGTTGATTAACGTTTGGTTGCAAACATTTTATAATGTTGCTATGTTTAAAGTGACCATCACAGTGACAAGAACAACTGTACAGGCTACTTTGAATGAAACCAAACTAGGCATGAACCACCAAATGGTACTCCTTCCACAACCACAGCAACACAGTAACAGGACTGAGGGATGGCTTGCCTACCCACAAGAAAAGTGTAAACAGTGGCATTGAAGCTCACCATAAAAGCTGGTGACTCTGTGTCAGACATCAAAGGTTGATAGCAGGGGCCAGGCCCCTGTACGCTTGGTGGTGCCTGCCCTGGAGGACTCAACAGCGCACATGGCACGGGAAATACATTTCCCAGCAAAGCCATGCACCCCAGCCTGGATCCATGTGATCTGTAACGTCACTGCAGCAATGCATACTTCACCAATGGCATCCCAGGATGTGGCCTAGCAGGGAATACTGCATATTCAAAAGACTTGGAACCCGTGGTGCTGACGCCAACATTTCTTGTTAGTGATGTGATTTGGATGTTCTCTGGTTGTCCCCACTGTTCTTGACTACCTGCCTGCTTCTCATGCCTGTGAACTCCTACTGTTTGGTTGTGACACACTGGTCAGACAGACTACCTGGCAACCTGAACTTGCCTCGTTTTCTGGACTTGTCTGCTTTTCCTTGGCTTTGGAGCATTTGTCATTTTTTTTGTTTTGGAAGAATAGCCTCTCTGGGCATTTCATTCTATAATTTGTGTTGGATCCTTGTCTTTGGGATAGGCCCTTTACCTGCTGATCGTGTGGAAGAATCTGATTTCCCTTCCTGGTTCACCTTTGGAACTCCACGTTATTTAATTTAATTTATTTATTTTAATTGTTCATTTATAACTCGCTTAATACCGACAAGTGGTTTATGAGCGCTGGACCGGGATTCAAACCTGTTTTGTGCTGCATTTTCTTTCTTCCAAGACACACGCGCTGCCCTGAGCTATCCTTCCTCCTCTTGATAAATCGTCATGCATCGTGCCTATAGACATTTGGGCAGGTTACGTCGGTGCTTGGAGCGGTTGCCTGACCTATCAGCTCATCAAACCTGTGTTTCCTGGGAGATTCGAGAGAGAAGTTGGAAAAGATCGTGTAGGTGTTGTCGGCATGGATGTTTTGAACTGCATCTGCTATACCTGGTGTTAACAGTCTGTGTGTTCTTTCCTTGTAGTTCGTCACTATCATCCACACTTACCTCCCCTTCTGAGATTCTGGTGAACAGCAGTATCCTGGTTCTCTTTCTGTCTGATTCTTTGGTGGAGTGGTTTGTTGTTCCCCTTTCCACCAGATTATTGGGAGAAAGGTATGATATGTCTACTGGGGGCGCTCTGCAGGCGTTGCCTAACCCTTTGAGGTTTTACTCACTTGTCACTCTGCCTGGAATTGGTTTCAGAGAAAACCTGCTTTAAAATACATTTTATTTGCTCTTGGAAGTGGTAAGCAGGGGTCTCTTCTCAAATAATCTGATCTGTAGATCAGCCAGGCCATTCTAGAAGGAAACACTTCACAGTTTTGGAGACTGGGAGTCTGGCTCAAATGATAGAAAGATCCAGGACTGTTATGTTATGTTAGGGCTATTTCTATAGCGGGGTATCATCATTCTGCCACTGAAAGGAGAAAAGAGCTACAGAAAGGGGGTTGAATAGCCATAATGGATCAGTGAGGAAAAAGGAAAGTTTTGAGCAATTTTCTGAAGTGGGGGAAATCCTCAGTTAGTCTGAGGGAGAGAGGGAGGGAGTTCCAAAGGTGGGGCGCAGCCACCAAAAAAGCTTGACCACCCACTGTGGCCTTCTTGAATTGAGGAACCACCAGAAGACAAAGATTTGACGAGTGAAGAGCCCTTGTGTGCCGAAATCTTTTCTTGAAGGAAGGCCGCCCCATGCCGATTTATGTATTCATTTATTTGTAGGGCGCCGCAGCCCACAGGCATCAGGGTGCATCATTTAGACAGAGACGAACATGAAAGGTAGACAGGACAAGTGGGTTCAGGAGGAAGGCACTGCCTACCTCCAGATTATTTAAAGCGCAAGGTCTTCAAGGATCTGCAAAATGCCAATGTGTTTTTCTCTAATCTCAGAGCCATGGGAAGTGAATTCCATAGTTTTGCAGCTCTTACTGGGAAGGATCTACTCAGCCCCATGGTGCTTTTGAAATGTAAGCAATTAATCTGTCCGATGTTTCCCAAACGCAGGGATCTGCGGGGTACATACTGGGAAATGAATAGTAGGAGGGTGCTCTTCCAAAAAGATAGTTATGCACGATGATGCTGTATTTGAAGGTGATGCGCTCTGTCACTGCCGACCAATGTTGGTCCCTCCGGTCCGAGTATATGTGCTCACCTATTGGTTTAATCTTAATGATATACACTGCGTTCATCTGTATTGTCTGGCATCTAGCCAGGCAGGAATGGTTTGCCCCTATCAGCAATGCATTGCCGTAGTCAATCCTCGATAGGATGATTGCATGTGCAATGGTGGCACAATTCATTTTGTTGATGAGAGGTCTCTTGTGACTAAGCAGCAAAAGGTAATACTGGCAGTTCCTGCTGATCTGGTTCACATGTGCCTCTGCACTTAAGGAGGATTCCAGTGTGATGCCTAAGGATTCCGCCTTGCCCTGTACTGTGATGACGCTGTTCTTGGTGCTAAAGTATTTGTAATCTTCACTCAGCTTTGCGCGAGCCTGCCAAGATCCAAAGATGAGCAGTTTGTTTGTCTACTGTTTAAGAACATCCAGTTCCTGCCCATCCAGGACTCAATGGTATTATAAATGCTTATCAGGTTGTTTAAGTCTTGAAGATGATTCCCACTCATCTCCTGTACCAGCTGCGTGTCATTGGCGTAATTTGCTAAAGCATTTGTAATCTTCACTCAGCTTTGCGCGAGCCTGCCAGGAGCCAAAGATGAGCAGTTCTGTTTTGCTACTTTTTAAGCACACCCAGTTCCTGCCCATCCAGGACTTGATGGTATTATAGATGCTTATCAGGTTGTTCAAATCTTGAAGATGATTCCCACTCATCTCCTGTTCCAGCTGCGTGTCATTGGCATAATTTGTAAAAAAAAACACGCCAGACTACTCTATCAGAGAGCACAGAATCTGAGATTTAAAATGAAAAGCAAAGTGGACAAGCTAGCTCCCTGTACCACTCCGCACTTAATCCAAGCTACAGGGCAGACAGTTTCACCCCAGTGGATTCTGGACTTATGATTGGATAAAAATTATTGAATCCAGTTGACCGCTCCCCTGGAGCAGTTAATCGAGTGTTCAAGAGTCCGAGGTAGCTGGTCATGATCGAGCAAGTCGAAGGCTGTGGATAGCTCGAGTAAGACCAGTACACCAGTCTTCCCTTGGTCCATAATCTGAAGTAAATGATTCTTTAGATCAATGAAGGCTGTTTCGTACTGTGTCCTGGCCCAAATCCTGATTTTTGTTTGTTTAAGATGTTATTAGCCTTGACATAGCGTTGGAATTGAATCATGGCACACTTATCGAGAATTTTGAAAAGAAACTTCCAATTGGTTATTGGTCTTAGGTTGCTTGGATCTTTTAGGTCCAACCCCATTTTGTCATTTTAAACAACGGGTTCACAGTGACAATCTTAATTGATTCCGGCACAACATTATCTCGGAAGGAAGAGTTAACCATACTGGTTAGAAAAGGGATTAACAGTTCTTGGTGTTCCAGGACAATACTAGGGGGTAAATGTTTTCTAGACAGCATGTGGATCGCATAGTGGACAACAGGGTCCTCATATCTGTGGTATTAATTGGTGTGAAGCAGAAGTTAATCGTGTCAGATCGCTTAGAATGTTCTGTCGGGGATACCGACTCCTCTAATGGCTGGATTTGTGTTCCACTGATTGTATCTCTGGCTTTCAGAATGTTGGTTTCAAACTCATTTTGTACTTCTATACAGTCAGCCAGTGTAGGCTGAAACTTGACAAATAATGCCTTTGGCTTCTCAAGTGATCTAAGGATCTCACAGAGTTTGTCCATGGAATTAGCTGCTCTGCTAATTTGGTCGTTATAGAAGTTTTTCTTTGAATCCAAGATATGGCATTTATATGATTTTTCTGCCTTCTTCCAATTGTTCTTATTTTCAATTAAGGGGCACTTTAGCCTTTGTTCCTCCTCTTTCCTTTGGGCTTCAAGTGTGGGGGTGAACCATTTATGGTGTCTTGTGTTCACCCGGACCAATTTCAATCGAGTTGAGGGCAGTTCTATCCACCAATTCCCAAAGAGTGGATGAGAAGGCAGACACCAGAGCTTCGCATGAGTCAATGTCAGATGTCTGGCCATTAGGGTGTCAAGGGTAGATGCCATGTCAGAGGGAAGGACCTTGTTAAAATTCCTACTTAGAACTTTTTGATGGTTGTTGTGGCCCTTAGACCCAGTACCCTGAACTGGATGCGGAAGTCAATATGATAATGGGCTGACCATATACAGGGCAGGGTTTTGGCAATGGTGGTCTCGAGTTTGCAAGACACCACCAATCCAACATGTTATTGTTGGCAGTAGTTTGCTCCTTATTACAGACTACATAGTTCAAGTTGTTAAGCGATCTTTCCAGATCCAGGGCATCTTTGTCCAGAGGATTGCCACTCCACTGATTCAGCTGCCCAAGGAAGAGTGTGAGCGGTTGGGTCTCTCAAGACTACTCAGCAAGTGCCCAATCTCTTCGTTGAAGTCATGCAGGAAGTCTATAAACTAATATAAAATGGACACAACTATGGTCAGTTGGAGTTAGTTTGATATGCAGGATTTCACAACCCTGGCAAGAGCAGAGAGACTGAAAGAAATTGTACTTGTCCTTAGCGATAAACGCTACTCCTCCCACGTGGCCCTGATCCTATTTCCGCAAAAATGGAATACCGTTTTGGGACGGCCATATCAATCATAATTCGGCTGGAATCCAGGAACCATGTTTCGGTGAGGCACGTTATATCTATGTCTCTTTCTAAGATTAGGTCGTAAACATTTCATGCATGCTTATTCAAAGACCTTGCATTTAGAAGGCTCATCTTTATATCTTCGGGGCCCCCCCAGGCCGGTAGAGATTTTCTTGTCCGGTCTCTTCATAACTACTGCTGAGTGGGGCCTGATTTGTTTGCTACTACTATCCTGCTATCTATGCAGTGTGAGGTGTGTCATGCAAAGGGTTGTGAACTTAATACAGCACTCGACGGACAACCAGTGGAGCTTGGTCAAAATGGGTGAGGCGTGGGAAAATCTAGTCAAGCCCACCACCAACCGTGCAGCTGAATTCTGCAAAATCTGGAGCCTGCAAATGCCGTATTTAGGCTGGGTGAGAAAGACCGCATTGCAGTAATCGAGGACTCGCAAAATTGCAGTAGCAATCACAAGGTCCAGATAATGCTGAGGTAGGAACGGGATCACTTTCCTGAGCAATTTGAGTTTAAAGAAACCCAATTTGCAGATGGCACTGAACTGTAGCCCAGGAGATAAAGAAGAGCTGATTTCCATGCCAAGGTATTTTAGGGAGTCAACTGGCACTGGGTTATTCCCTAGGCTGACAGGCCAGAGGTCTGGGATCCACGCCAGACTCTGAGCTAGAGGGCTGATGATCATGGCCTCAGACTTCTCGCCATTTAGCTTGGGCCAGTTAGAGCTCATCCAGCTGCCGATTGATGCAAGGCACGATCGCAGACACCTGGCAGAGTCATTCGTATCCTGGTCCACTCTCAAGATGAGTTGGGTGCCGTCCACATATGAGTAGAAACAAGACCCATGGTAGCGGATCAGCTCTACAAGGGGCCTCACATAGATGTTAAATAGGAGGGGCAAGACTGCGGAGCCCTGGGGGATGACATTCAAAGGGGGTATGACTGAATAGTAAATGGCCCTGCCACCTCTGTACTTCAAAGAACATGCACCATGATGACTAGCATTCTCCAGAGTCATAATATGCCCTAGCTCAGAGCTCAAACAAACTTAAACCAGATGTTCTGTTGTCAGGCAGATTAACTGGAGATGCAATGTAATATTTTAGAAATAAGGTGGAAAAAGCCTGTTGAATTTTACTTTGGGAATCATATTATCATTTGTACATTTTGCACGGAAGTTCCTATAGAATTAATTGTTTTTAAAATAAATGTTAAAAAGCTATATCAGCTGAATTGAAAACAATACCTTTTAATGTTTATTTAATTATGAAAATTAGGCACATGTGGATATTTTAACACAGAAACGGCGTTTGCCTGTTATTCATATATCCTAGTGGTGAGCCTACTACTCTGAGCTGGCAATACAATGTTTGTGTAATCATATCAGATTTTAAAAAGCCAACATGTGTAGCACACCCATCCCATGTCGTGCCGAGATGAAAATTGCATTATTTGATTTGTGTAGGTCAGGGTAATCTGATTAATTGAAAAGTAACTTTATACCATGTGAGAAACATGCCCTTCCAGGAAACTATATCATTACATCACATCAAATTGGAGGAAAACTCGGTTTGGAAGTTACTTCCATCCAACTGCACTCTTCATTAATATGCCCAGTGGATACACAGTGGATGGTTAAGCTTATGTCACTTTTTGGTATACTGTCCAATCACGTAAACTGAATAACTAGATTTGAGAAATTATACCCACCTCTAAAGGGAGTGGTTCCTGCTCTATACAAGTCCAAACCCTTCGATTCCACAAACTCACTCCCTAGTTCACTCACTGTAATGCTTTTGACTAAAACATGGCACCTGTGGGCAGTGCATTTTGGGTAATCTCAGAGCCATAATGGACATTTTCTTCAGGCCTTAGCAAAATCTGCACATTTTCTCCAGGCCTCAGCGTAAGCTGCACTTGAAGTGAACTCTTCTCATTTTATTCCACTGGTAAACGTGTATTCAGCGCTGCCTAATGCTCATGTCATTCCGCATTTCTCAAAGGACATGTTGGAGAGAAGATACATGCATAGGCTGAGCCGGTGCCAGCTGGTACCTGATAACGCTGTTATGGAATTTGCTAAAGTCGATGAGAAGTTAGGTAGTTGGTTTTACTGCTTTCTTGAGAAGCGGAAGAGTTTTGCCTCTTGTGGTTACCAAGGGTCACTCCTGCCAGGGGCCCATGGTAACTGTCAAGAAGTAGAGACTTGGAAAGCCAGAAAGTTCTGGAAAAAGCCATCTCGCATTTGTGGATGGCTTAAAACAAGAGGCACCAGAGCAGTCAGACAGAAAGCTTCACTGGCGGATGGACACATTACTTCAGGCCCATTGATACCAAGAGCTCTCTGCCTGTCTATTTGGGAGCTTTTCAGAAAAGGTCTGGCGAGATGAGGCTGTGCTTTGCAGCTGTGTCACCAGTGATTTATTTTATCTAGATTACTTTTATTAATTTATTTACTTATTATTTGTGTTGCATTTATTCACATATGTATGCTTTTGGTGAATAAAGAGGCCGTATAAGAGCCATTTTACAGCCTAGCTCTGTGTGTGTGTGTGTGTGTGTGCGTGTGTGTGAATAAGCTTTCATTCAGTGTACTTGGTAGAAAACAGAAATATAGCTGTGCTTTTTATGAAAAGTAAAACACTCACTGACTTGGTGACTGAAGGAGGAAAGAAAGGAGAATTGGAATAGATTCTTTTCCATTGGACCTATTTTGGATTATCATCAAAGCACTGTAAGTGAGGCCTACCTGAGTTAAAGACACATGACTTCTTCAGTGAAAAGACAACAGACAGGTCCCAATCCAGAAAGAGGGAGATCAGGCTGTGGAGGGAAGCTGGCAGGGGTGGACTGGCTTTTGGGAAGGACTGGAGATTTCCCTGTAGGCCTCTGCAGCCTGGGCCTCTTTTGTGTGGCAACCTATTTTATTTCTACATTTTCTCATAGGAAAAGGGGTAGGCTTGTTAAAAATGTGTAACATGGAGCCACTTTGAAAATCATTTTCAGGGCCTCTTTTGATTCACAGTACACCCTTGGAAGCAGACACCACCTTGTTGACTAATGCCCACCTGTTCATGAAGGGAAACATTTAGCCAGTCCTTAAGAGGGTGCCCACCAGTCTGAAAGACAGCCAAAAGAAATTCATATGTAAGTCAAATATTAAGGGGAATACATCCTGAGGGAAAAGATGCCCTAAAGCGGAATTGATTAGACCCTGCCACCTGTAATTACTAAGTACTGAGGGGTTGAAGTATTTAAATTGACTTAATATCCTTAGAAGTTATGGAATATTTCAAAAGTGTATGTGCTTTTGGAAAAATATATAAATGTTTGATTTCCACTTGCAATCAGGTTACGTTTCTAATTCTTAAACTATAGTACATTTCATTAGGACATATTTACTCCAACGCTACAGCACTTCGGAAAGCTACTTCTATACTTCCACGCAAAATGATACAATTGCTAGACAGACTGAGAATCACTTGTATTTCACGCATGCATCTGGAGAAGAATGCTTATGCCTCTAAAGCGGGCACGCAATATACACATTTCTGAAATATTTTCAGCTTGAGATCATAAAGGCAAGAGAGAAACCATATATAAACGGTCCCCAGAATTAGATGTTGCCCGATTAAAACATCCAAAAGGGAAAAGAGTCATGTTCTAGTGCCAAGCCTTTAGGTATTAGTGAGAAGTGAATCAGTGAGGAGGAATGTAAAGCAGGGATGCGTGACAGCAGGATCAGGACGTGAATGCAATGAAGCCATGCCAAACAACTGCACTTACAGATCCTCCTAGTTTCCTTCACCTCTGAGAGATGGACTGAGTCTTTCTGCAACAGACATTGGACCTTTAACAGAGACTTCTACACCTCAGTATGTATGAATGTATACAATCATTAAGGGGTAGACAAATGTTTTCTAAATACTGCAGAAGTCTGAGTCTGGGAACCACGGAAGACCTAATTTGTTTTCTAGGTGCGTAGTCTTCCCAGTCTGACTGTGAGAAGCCAATCCTGATTGGTTGTAGTTTCTGTCAATTATTTTCGATCAATATCATGAATTTGCTAAAGGAATACGCTTACCAATTATTCTTTCTAAAATCCAGATTAATATTATTCCTATGGGGTGTAGGTGCGGGTGTGTCCATGTGTTTGTTTGTATGACTTGCTTGCCTGGGTAACGAGGAGCAAATAAGGTGAAGAACAGACTTGCAGTATGTTTGGAACATGTGGAAGGAATACTCAACGTGAGATTTGTTTCAGGAAATAGCCCAAATTATTTGAATGTGCCAACACCCCAGTTCTGGTCGGCAGCTGAATGTTTAAATCTCAAACACTGGGTTTTTGGAATATTACTTTTACCCAGTGCTCCAGATAAGATTTGGAAGCCAGAGTATTTTACTGCCTATTTTTTAAAGTTGGGAGTAAAATGATTTTTTAGAAAGTAAAAATGTAAGTCTACTTCCCAATGAGAGAATTTTATAAGCTATTACAAATATGTTTTAACTGAAAAACAGAATTTTTGTTATCGTTATTTTTTTGCACATGGTTATTCATGTACATTAACATTATATTAATCATGTTTACTTCCTCCAATTAGGCAATTAAAAAAAGTAGTTTCTTCCTGTGGTACTACATGCACTACTGGTTCAACTATATCCATGGAGCTGTGAGGGTAAAAGCAGAGGCGCAAGATTCAACATGTCTTTTTCCTATTTTTTGTTGGGAGAATTATTACTCCCTCCTTTTATTTTCTGGGAGGATTTGCCAATTTTTAGGGAGCAAAAGTGTTCGATATGCCCCTTATCTGTAGGGCTGCTGTTACCTCAATTTTCCATAGATATTCAGTATAAACAGTCTGCTTGATTTTTGTTTCTTCCTCATCCCCTCTCGCATGATGGAACTTGGGTAGCATTATGAAGCCCAGTGGGCAACAATAAGAATATGTATGGGAAATAAAATAGAGTTTTAAAGGTGTTTTATTTCTAATCTTCAAGTTAAAAGGATCTAACTCAAATCTAAAGCAGGATATCTTCTTCTTAAGTAAGGTGGTAGGTCAGTAGAACGACAAGGACGGTGATTCGATATTCTACAAAGGTGTTTATTAAAGAATAGGAATGAAGCCTATCTGTCCCTATTCTACAAGGCGTCCCTACTTAACAAAACTAGCTACGGTGCTTGTCAGTAGTCAGTGACCATCTATAAATGAAACTGACCACCGCCGAACTCTAACGTATCTGACCCTACTTCTATTTTACAACCCAGTCAGGAGACTGGTTCCTTTCTCCTTAGGTTCAATTCACTTTTCAATACAGGATCTTTTGATGTTCTTTAGTGATCACTTTTATCACTTTATATATATAGTTTAGCGTTCTGGTCTCCTGTTCTTCTCTTGTCATTTAATATAAGGGTTGATCCTTCTCTTCTTCACTAATAGACTTAGCTCACAGCCTTCTGGGTTACTGACCAGTTCATAATCTTTGTTTCTCCATTTCTCCTTCGTTGGGTGTATTTCTACAAAGTCCAAGCTGTTCTCAGATTTCTCAGATTGGGCATGTTCTTTTATTTCTCTTAGGCCTTCCTTCCTAAAATATCGCTCTTTCTCTTCTCTTGATATTGTTGTTACATTATTCCTCATTTAACTAAGACAAGTATAAGGAATCCAATAATGTGTCTCATTCACTTTTGTTATAGTCTCTCTCTTTTGATTGTGATGAGTATGAGCATGCCAATAATGATTCTCATTCACTCCTATTCAATTTTCTCTCTCTTGACTATGACTAGTATGAACATTCCAATAATGATTCACTTTTAGTAGGTTTTTTCTCTCTCTTGACTGTGACAAGTATGAGTCTTCCAAAAATACTTCTTATTTACCCTTCGTTCAGGTTTTATGTTATCACCTATCTCATAACTGTGACGAGTATGAATGTTCCAACAACCATTATCACTCACTCCCGTGGGTCTCCAGTTAACCCTATTACCTTCAGTTTGTAGGGTTAACGTCACTGGGTTTCTCGTTTGGTGAGGATTGGCTTCCTTTCTTCCCAGTTGAGCATCTCGTTTTCCCTTTCCGTTTCTTCTTCAATCATTCGACTTGGATGGCGCTCCAGTATATATGTTACTGGCATATCTCGAATGGTCTTGGCATTGTTATATGGACCCCTGGTCCACCACAAACCTCCCGTTGACATGCCACCAATCTCGTTGCTGTTCTACTCCTTGGTTTTGGGATGCCGTGCATCCCGCTTCAGTTCATCTGGTGTCCTTGCTGCGGGCAGTAGCACACCTGACACCTCTCGGTTCTTCACAGCCATAGAACGCTGCACGTCTTGTCTATGCTCCTGCTCTGTAACCAGCGTGTGTCTGCATATGAGGTTTCCAGGCTGTGTTTTCATTTCACCAGGCTCCTTCCCATTTGAGATTCATGTAGTCGTGGGGCTTCCCCCGCATAAGAATCTGTTGCTTTTCCTCTTTCTCCGGTGGATTCTCTTCTTCTCACCATGTCCTCTTCTTTATCCCAGTGAAATGGGAGTTATTAAGGAGTTTTCCATTGAAGATTTGAAATAATTATTGGCCTTTTCTTCACAGATTTTGTTATCAGGAAGTCTTAAAGGTGGTACTTTGGCAGGTACTCCAGGGGGGTTCCTCTTGGGAACAGGGTCCTTGTCTACTAATTGGGAGTCTCTCCTGGTAAGGTCCCACTTGCCTCTACACCTAGGGAGGGTATTACGGTGGAGACTCACCTCCCTAGCCCTTGGGGAGAAGGGATGCATTCCCACAATTCGTCACAGTAAGCAAGCAAGCTAACACATGTTCGGATAGCATCTCAGCTTTAGATCACTGGGTAAATAGTCACTCTCTCTGAAGTCCAATAGTTTTAATGTTCGGGTATGTGACAGGGTGATCCGGGAGGGACGGTGGTCCTTTGTACAGTAAAAGGTAGTTTTCCCCCAGCATCTCTAGACTTTCAAAGGGGCCTATTCTCCACTAGGCACAGACAATAGGGTTCTCAAGCCAACACCAGACATTCCCTTGGGTGGTTATGGTCAACAGGGCTTTGATTGCCCATGCTCAGGACAGTCTGGCTTACTTCTGTTCCGCTTCTGGTAGGTTGGATGGGTGTCGTAGGGTGGGGCCTTGCCTCTACTTCTGGGCATAGGTGATCAGTCCTGTGACTCTCTTACTGGCTACAGAATCCTTTTTAACTCCTGAACACTTTGAGCTCTGCTTGAACCACTTTTAATTTCCACTGCTAACCAGGTGTAGAGTGTATAGGTGGGACCACCCCTCACTGTGTCAAACTCTCTGAGGTACTTCTCTGTTTTAACTATTCTTCAAACCAAGTTATTCTCTCTTCCCTGGACTCCATGATATCTGTCGCCCCACTCTTGGGTCATTTCTAGCTCAAGTCCTTGTTTTGTCTCTCTTACCAATCATAGAAGTCTCTCTCCCCATTACTAGGGGTGCCTACTCCCAATCAAAGGGGTGTCTTTCATCCCAATTCTAGGGGCGTATCTCTCCCAAATCCTAGAATGTCTCTCGCTCCGATCCTTATGGTGGCTATTTCCTCAAACCTCTGGGTATCTCTTTCATTAATTATATGTGTACCCCTCTCCCCAATATTAGTGGTGTCTCTCTCCCCAAATCTAGGCATGTCTCTTTCTGCAATCTTAGGGGTAACTTTCTCTTCCACCTTCCTTTGTTTCTTTCCCTCATCCAAAGGGATAAAGACAGTGCTTTACAAAAAAACAGGTTGTCCAGTAAAATGATGTATATTCCACTTCACTCTACAACCACCTCTAAACCTAATTAGGCTACTTCAGCTAAGGGAGCGAGTTGGAAATTAGTGGTCTATATACAGATTATTCCCAGAGGAGCCCAGTAGCCATCTAAGAGGGGTCCATCTACAAAGCATCCCGGAAATCCTGGAATGTTTGCTAGTAGGGCCTAATGACTACCCAGGCAGCGTTCTTAGAGCTATATCCTCACCAGGGAACCTTCCTTCTGAAAGCCACACTAACTTAGACATGTCTTCATGGTCATCCACCTATCCCTTCTATAGAACGGTGCGTTCCCATCCATTCTGGTCTGAGTGTCAGTTCAGTGCTATTGTTTAGGCTGACTGATGCTTTGAATGTTGGCTGAAAGAGTCCCTCCCTGCTCTTCTGTGCTGTGAGTGGAATTGCTGTGGTATAAAGTGCTATTCAAACAGCAAGTGTGCCATAGCCTTATGAGGGACAGTCATGTAACACACACAGCTCCCAGCACAGGAATACTGCCCTGTACATCAACAACACTTTCACGCAATATATTATCAGAGTATCACATTATCCCCACTCTTTTTGAGTGCCAACATAAAAACCTAGAATGTGTCCATAGATCTAAGGCAGCCTGTCCTATCCTTTGGTTCTCCAACCACATTCACACTTGACAGAGTCTGTCCCAGATCAGGCCACATCTGTCCTCCCACCTTAGTTTTTTACCAAATTACTCTTCCAGAGTTTGTCCCACTAAAAAATGTAAAAGATAATTCTGGGTTAAAAAGCCACCATGATTTCACTGGCCGGCTGGAGCACACCTTGAGCCCATCACACAGCGAAACACCACATGCTATTAACTACTTATTGCTCTTCTAAACTGCTTCTCATAGAAAAGACTATTGGGTTAATGCAAAACATGCTTAGAACATACCAATGTTTCTACAAAACCAATACATTGTTCACCTTAGGAATCGACACAACCGAGCTATCACAAAACATTATCGTTGCCTTCTAAATCACGCAATCCCTTCTATTTTGCCCGCTTTCCTGTCCTCTTAATTTCTCGCTACTCCATTCCCTCCACAGACTAAGATGTCCTTACCTTGAGTGGGTGCACAATAAACCAACAACCAGACAAGCCGGGCACTGTGAGGCCTTCAAGTTGATCATTTGGTGCAGTATAAAAGCCTTACAACATATTATAACATAACATCTTTCCTGCTCCTCTTCAACTCTCCCATTCCTCTTTCTCCTGAGCTCTCCCAATAGTCTCCTTTTCTCTCCTCCTTCTTCCTTATCTCAATCACCTCATTTCGGACTTATCGTGGACCTTCATGAGGTCAATCTTTGGCTATGAGCTGTATCAGGCGTCCACCGAAATCTGTGTGGCAAATTGTGAAAAGTTTGGATAAAATGGACCACCTAATGGTCAGTAGTACTGGTTTTAAAGGCAGATTGTGTTAAAACTCAGCAACAGTCACAATCTCTGCATGCGCCAGCCAAGCGCAATTATAGAAATGAAAGAAACTGCTGTTTCTCGCTTTATGATTGCATTGGCCTTTCTTTGTCTGCTTCGCCGAAATAGAAGATCAGGTGTCTACATTAAATTGATATATTCTATACCGCCAACTTCATTTGTGTGAATATATGTCTTCATATCTATGAGAACATTGCTGTAGTTTTTACTACTTAGGCTTAACTATCTTCAGGGTGTTGCCCGGATGTGGGCCTGGTAGGTTGGAAAGAGGACGCACAGTCGGAGGGATGCAATATAAACTTCTTTATTCAAAGGTAAGTAATAACTGGCGCCAACCGTGCCTCATCCCCCAACTCCCCCAATATACGCTACTATTCCCGCCTCTTAGTGGGCGGGGCTATTTCTTAAAGGTGCAGCGGTCTGTAACACCACCCCCGGACAAATGCTCAAACATCGGGTTAGCATTCTTCAACCAGCCGTACTGGTCTCTTGATCACCCACTGTGGCCTATCGTGTCAGGTCACAGCTTCTTCTCCAACTGCAGTGTCTTCGCTAGATTCCGTCCTGCTGACGGTTCCCCCAGGTGGAATCCACAGGTCATCCCGTAGCTCCCACGGTACCGGGCTGCAGGCCCGCGTAGGAGATTCGCTCGCTTCTCTTTTGAGGTAGTGTTTGAATTGTGAACAGTTCCTAGTAACTGCCTTATGTCGGTCCTGGGCGGTCACCATTGTGCCCATTACGGCCGTGACTCTTATGGGGCTAGGAGCGAACCGTGGGTCAGTCTTTCTTAACATGGGCTGTTCCACTAGGACCTCATCTCTGATCTGAAAGTCTTTTGGCGCCGCTTTGCATCTTGCGTCAGTGTCCTGTTTAGCTTTTTCTTTCACTTCTGCGTCTCTGTGAGCCACTTCAGCATCGGTGTCATCTGGGGTGGATGAGCTCCGTAAGATTCGGGTGTGCACGGCATACCGGACCATAAGCTCTGCAGGAGTTTTGTTTGTGGCCTCGTGTGGAGTATTTCGATAATCTCTGAGGAGCAGGCACAGTGCTTTGGTTGGGTTGACTGCTTCAATGCAGGCTCCCTGGACCATCTTCTTTATTAACGCCATAAACCGTTCTGCCATGCCATTTGCCTCTGTCCATCGGGGTGTTATTTTCATATGCTTGAAACCTAGGTGTCTTGCTACAAACTCCTATCCCTTAAAAGGTGGTCCGTTGTCAGACTTGATCACTCTGGGAATGCCCCACTCAGTGAGTACTTCTTCTAGAACGGCAGCTACCTGGGGAGATGCTGTGGTGGCTAGTTTCTTGACGATGGGGAACCGTGAGTACTCATCAATCAGGAGGAGGAAGTAGTCTCCTGATTGCATTGGTCCATAAAAGTCAATGGCACTCTTTCCCAGGGACGACCTGGTATTTGTGTGTCTTGCAAGGGAACAGGAGGTTCAGCGGGCGACGTGCACTGGCAGGCGTGGCAGTTCTTTATCCATTCGTCCACTGCCGAGTCCAGAAATGGGAACCAGATGTGGCATCGTAGTTGCTTTTTTGTGTTCTCAGTGTCCTTCATGTGCAGTGCGGATGACATCTGCCCTCAGGGCAGCGGGGATGACAATGCGGCAGCCCCTGAGCAGTATGTTGTGGTCTTTCACGGCCAGCTCATTATGTACTCTGGCTTGCCTATTCTTCTTTACACACCCCCGGGTGAGCCAACATTGCACGTTGGTAGTCTCTCCACTTGTTGGCCGATGTGAGACTGATGGCGAGCGAGGTCGTGGGGTCTGCTGCTGAAGCCGCAGCAACCATTTCCATCGATAGTGCGGGTGGTAGTGAGTTCGCTATCACATAATTAATGTATGCAACATCACCTCCTCGGGTCAGTGGGGCCCCATCGGATGTCTCAATAAGGAGTCAGCAGGGTTCAGGTCGCCTCCGGGCTGGTGTATGATGTCATAGTCATATTCTTGAAGGCGAATGCCCCAGCGCTTTATCCTTGGAGGCATTTTCGTATGTGGATTACCGAACAGCGAAAGCAATGCCTCGTGGTTGGTTATTAGGGTTATTAGGCTTTTTGCAATCAGGAAGTTGTTAAAATGTTCACAGGGCCAGACTACGGCTAGGCTTACCTTCTCGGCCTGCGAGGAGGCTGCCTCAGGGGCTGACAATGCCCTGCTTGCATACAACACCACGTGTCTGGGGTTGACATCAGCACCGCTCGTCTGTGCTAGAATGGTGCCAAGGCCAACTGGGCGGGCATCCACTATCACTTCCGTGTGCCAAGACAGGTTGAAATAGGCTAGACGGTGGGCCTCCATGAGTGCTTGTTTGATCACGCCAAACGTGCGTTGGCATGCTGGGGACCAGTCGGACGTCAAGTCTTTCTGTAGGAATTTCCTGAGTGGTTCCGTAAGCGGGGCATAGTGAGGTACGTACCTGGTGCAGTATCCGGCCATTCCTAGGAAAGAGCGGACGTCGGCTACCTGTTAGGGTTCTTTCAATTTGGTGATGGTGTCCACTTTCTCAGGGTCAGGCGTCATCCCCTCGCCCGAGAAGATGTGACGAAATAATTTGAGCATCAAATTGCTAAAACAACATTTGTCGATGTTAAGTGTGAGGCCAGCAGCTTGTACTTCTTCGCATGTGGCGAGGAGAGCAGCGTCATGACTCTCTTTGGACGAGCCAAAAACAAGGATGTTGTCGCTGTAGTTCAAAGCTCCCCGGATAGGTCTGATGATCTGTCTCACAGCCTCCTGGAAGATTTCGGCTGCAGACGAGATGCCAAAGTTCAGCCTTCGGTATCTGAACAGACCGTCATGTGTAGCAAATGTCGTTATTACTCTGGAGTCGGGGTGTAGTTCCAGTTGGTGGTATCCCTGTATCAGATCGAGTTTGGAGAACATGCAGGTGTTGTTCAGCTGCACTATCATATCCTCAATGCATGGGCCAGGGTGTCTTTCACGCTGAATGACGTTGTTAGCCACTCTCATATCGACGCATAGGCGTAGTCTGCCACCCTCTTTAGGTACGATGACCAGGGGAAAGAACCATGGTGTTGACCCCGTAGCAGGCTTGATAATGCCATCAGAGAGTAGCTGATCGAGTTCTCTGGAGACCGCTTCTTGGAGGTGGAATCCGACCCTTCTTGGGTGTTGTGGTACAGGTCTCACTGATGGGTCTATGTGCAATTTGATTGGGGGACCTTTGAGTTTTCCTAGACCGGTGCACAGCTGCAGAAATTTTGCATAATGTCTGCTTTGGTGATGAGGCTTTGGGATTGTCCGCGGAGGATAGCCCCGATCTGCTCCTTTGAGTCCTGGCGAAATGTAGTTGAGGTGATTGCATCGCCCGCCCTCACATGGATGTCGATCACCCCCAGGTGCGAGGCGGTGTAGTAACTGATGAGGCATCTCCCTTTGGTGAGGGATCGAATGACATGATTGGTGGTGTCCATTTGTCAGCCTTTGAGGAGGAGGCGGCACGTGAAGTGTCCGATGGTCTGTAGAGGTGTGGCTGCCCCCCACTGGAAGATTCTGGATTGTGAGGGTTCGAGCGCTGGTGGATTAGGAATTCTCAGGTACTCTTGCTCGCCCATGATGTTTACGGTGGTGCCCGAGTCCACTATGAAGTGAAACAGACTGCTGTCCATTTTGATTGCTATCTGCGGTGCTTCTCTGGCTTCTTCGCTGTCGAGCACAAGGTTGACGTACTCATCCTGAGAGTGTGGGTGATAATATATGGTTCCTGATGTTGTTGTGGGGTCCTGGTAGTATACCTGCTCTGTATATCCTTCCTGTGGGTTGTCATATTCATCCGTGAGGTAGGGTGGTTGTTCCACGTAGTCCTGTGTTTGTGGGTATAACTGGAATTGGTATTCGTGGACGGCTCTCACGTATTGACGTTGGTTTGGTTGTTAGTATCTTTGTGTCCATATTGGGGAAATGGCGGACGGAAGGGCGTCCTGATGGGTGCCTGAGGCCACATGGTGGGAAATGGTTTTCCCTCTCTGCACACTGATTGGAAGTGTCCTTCTCTTCTGCAGTTCGTATACCTTTGTGATAGCGCCGGGCAGGACCCGAGTGTGGAAATGCCATGCCACAATGGTAACATTGTCTCTGTTGTCATGGTACTTGCAGGGCTTATGGCCTGCACGGGTAGGTTCCTCTGTTGCCTTGGCAAGGTGGAGGTGGCTGAACGGCTGCTATGAGTTCATTGGTATCCTGTTTTGGTGTATTGGCGCCTGTCATGGATGCGGCTTGGGCATCTACCCTCTCAAATATTCGAGCAAGTTCACTGACCTCAGTGATTGTGAGGGGCTTTTTCCGCAATTACTTTTTGAGCGTTGGTGATAGGCAGCCTTCGCTGATCCTCAGGCATATGGCTTGATCTAAGGAGAAAATGTCAAATTGGCAGTGGGCGCCTTTTACCCTTAAGCAAGTTATATATTCATCTACAGTCTCTTGTGGTTTTTGAGAGCACTGGTTGAAAAGATAACTCTCAAAGTCACAATTGGGTTAGATTATGAGCAATTTGTCAAGGGCTTTGATTAGGGCTGCAAAGTCATTTTGTTCAGCTGCTGGAATGGTTTTAACAAAAGTCTTTATCGCCCCCCCACCAGGTTGAGGGAAATGTCCCTTATGTGGGGAGAGTTGCCATCCCCTGATCCCCTAACAAAATGGTGGAAATCCTCCATCCACTCAGTCCATCATGGGCCTTTTGTGGCTTGCGGAGTCATGGTAAATGGCAACGACATCCGCAGTTGAATGGATTTGGCCGCGCGCGCTGGCTGGGGCGATGATGGATTCCGGTGGTTGCGCTTTTTGGGGGCAAGGTGTGTCTGCTAGGGGTGTAGGCATTAAGGGCCCCTTTACAGCGGGTTGTGCCACCCCTGGGCAGATGGCTGTGTTGGTCCAGCACAACCAGAGGGTGTGGACCCGTAGACTGGGTGACTTCATCGATTGATGCAGTGCCCCAGGGTCTGAGAATTTCCTAGCAGAATGGATTCCCTTTGGGGAACACAGCATGGAGAGGCAGCATTCACAGGGTGCTGGAGTGCCTGGTCCAGCTTGCAATATGGCACCTACAGGAGGAATAAAAGTGCGAGGCGTGTGTTGAGAAGAGGAGGAGCTGCCTTCTGCAGTATGTGTGCTCACTGTGCTGTGTACGGCAGATCTGCGTTGCTGGTGGTTGCATTGGGCCTCATGTAGCCTGGGGGTGGAGCGCCTCTCCATCGGTCAGCGTGGCGCTGCTATTCCAGATGGGGTCGCGTGAGGAGGCGTGCCGCGTGGAGGTGCTGGAGGTGGCTGAACGCAGGTGCAGGAGGAAGCGGAGTGCTGGAGGACGCTTGGTGGACTGCCAGCGGTGACGGCGTGCAGCGTGGAGGTGCTTGAGGCAGCTGAATGCGGGCGCAGGAGGAAACAGAGTGCTGGAGGATGCATGGCGGACTGCCAGCCGTGACAGAGGACCGGCACAGTGGGATCACCGGCCGCACAGGATGCTGGACGCACGGCGGACTGCAGCGAGGAGGACTCTGGAGTGTAGAGAAGGGCCTCACCGACATTGTTGCCCGGATGTGGGCCTGGTAGGTTGGAAAGAGGACGCACAGCCGGAGGGATACCATATAACCTTCTTTATTTAACGGTAATTAATAACTGCCGCCAACCACGCCTCTTCCCCCCAAACCTCCCCAATATACGTCACTATTCCTGCCTCTTAGTAGGCGGGACTACTTCTTAAAGGTGCAGCGGTCCGTAACACAGGGTATAATCCATTCTGTTATTTTTTCATTTAGGTTACCATCTATGTACATCAGTGGTTATAATCATAATTAATTATAATTGTTCTTTTATAAAGTGCTTAATACCGTTATCCAGTTTCTAAGCGCGAACCCGGGATATAAAACCTGTTTTGCTATGCGCTGTCTTGCTTGCAAGACAAACGCGGTGCTCCTGAGCTATCCTCTCAGTTCGTAGGTTGACACCAGTTTACATACAGTACTATTGATAATTGTTTAAAGTTAACAGTGGTTTCCATTCTTTCCCTGTTTCATAGCAATTCAAATACTGCCAGCTTTTTCTGTCCATCTGACGTAAGTAGCTATTTATTATGATATAGACTGGCCCTTAAATTCGCTGACATTTTTACTTCTAAAAACTGATAAAACATTTTGTTTCTTTTTTAGGCAAAGTGATATACTCCGAGGAAGAAATCTGCAGAGGGACCCCAAAGAGATGAAAAAGTGGGTATCTCAGATGCCCACTTGCTAACCTCCTTTGCAGCGCAATACAAAGGAGGGTCCATAAAGGCCCGTCTCTGCATAACTTTGCATTTTTTTTTTTATTTGTATAAGCTTTATTGTGCATTTCGTTATTAAAACAAACCTTAAAAACATTAGTAAGCAAACATTAAATACAACAAATTAAAATGCCTCTATTGCCGGGCCTATAAATAGGTTAAGAATATAAACAGTTAAACGAAATTCTGTAATTCATTTCATTAAAATATAAGGTGGGATATTATTGAGTCGAGTGAGTCACCACATCAATAAAAATGTACAAGAATGTGCATAAAAAAAATAAAAGGGTCACTGAGTATCGATCAGCGTCAAAGTTTTTTCCAAATATGATGAGCAGCGGCAGTAATAACAACTGATTCGGCACAAAATAGCGTGCTCCAGAATTGATTGGATTCAATATACCCAAGTCATATCCGGAACTGTACACAATCCATTTACATCCTCAAATCAGGAATGGCAATAAAATACAAAAAAATAAGAAAATAACACGTGCAGAATTTGTGTTACACTCCATGTTGTATGTAGAAAAACAAACTTCCATCTACGCCTTCCGGTAGTATACTTACAATCAAACAAATGCTCAGAAATAATGCATGCAGTTACAGTAGTTATTACCATATGAGGTAATTCCAAGAAAAAATCTACCAACGCTATGATGAGGCCCATGGCCACCAAAACGAATGTTTGAGCTTTTAAGTCCCAGCATCATTCTGTTTTTCCTTATTCCAGTCCAGACTCAGGGGTTTTTCATGTGTTGGAAGAGTATACCATGTGTTTTGCTATGATTACTAAAGAAAGCAGAAATTGAGCAAAAGGAGGAGAAGAGAAAAAAAGGTGTTTGCTTGATGTCTTTTTTTATAATGGGCTTGATTTTGTCACAGTCACCCTCACCCCACATTGTGTTCCAATAACCATGCATTCCCTTGTGTGTATCCTCCTTAGATTCATAGTCTGTGATACTCTGAGTTCCCAGACATTCTATTAGTCCACTGTGCAATGAGACTTTAATTTGTTCTAAAAATGTAAGCAAAATCAAATTTTGCACACATAATGACCAAACGTAACCTGCAAATATTAACATGTCTCTTTATGAAATGTTTGTCGACATGCAAATGCCACTGATGACGTAGTGGCTCTGAAATGCCACCACACACTACTATTGGACTTCCTGAGGCAGTCTGAACATGTTTTTTGTTTTGCAGTGATAGAAATATTTTCCCTATTTTATGAGTGGGATTGTGGGGTCTTGAAAATTGAATTATTGTAATAGTTATTGCTGGCAATGTAGGATGGAATAACCCTTTCATGTGACTTGTATTAAAAATAGTTTTTTTTCTCCATTCCTAGTGCTTTTGTATTATTTAACAGGCTGCAGATTAGTACAGGCCCAATGGAAGGAGCAGCCCGCACTCCAACTGTCCATTTTGAAGTACCAGGAACATTCACGCCGAAATATGTGACGTATGATGAGCAAATAAACCAACAGAGAGCCGCAGTGGGGCTGTGTCCAGTACCTATCAGAAGAACAGCACCTATTGAAGTACCAATACCAAGGAAACTATGGATAGTAAAGTACCCATTGAGAAAATCATATCAACAAATTAAACGAAATGAAGATCGTCTAAGTACACTCCCTAAAGAAACCAAAAAGGTCTTAATCGAAGACGAATGGTGATGACACGAGAACCCGGACTGACTCACATATAGAAGAATTAACGATCAGAGTATGACGTAAAGAGACGAAACTCCATGGACCAGGGATATCGTGAACCTAAAGTGAAAGGATGATGTCAAATTTAAGTAGCTTAAGCCATGAGCATGATGAAGATATTCAACCAGTTTACGCATGTCCATATGCTTGGAACCGCAAGAAAGCTAAGAAAATCGTGAGGCTTGCTATGCTTAGTAGAAAGATAGTGCGGCATACACCACCTATACATATCTACCTCAAAGGAAGCACGTTATATAAGTATACATCCACTTTGCACAAGAAGCAGAATTAACCAAATGTTACCAAAGGCCACACGAGGAGAGCTTCATATTTAGCAAAATCGAAAATAAGCGGCAGAAATTAAACTCAGCAGAGGCAACTTGCGCCAGGAAAACCAAGGTCGTATCAGTAGAATAGACAAACAGTAGCGACAATTAATTGAAGCGAAGAACAGAATATCCTGCTCTGAAAGGTCAAGAAAAGAAAGCGAAGGCAGGTGGTGGGTGAAATGAAAATCAAATACACAAATAACATAAAGAATAGGCAAATTCGCGGTGTCTGAATCACGTGACCAGCCGAGCAAGGAGAAGTGAGACCTTCACACCTATGGATGGCAACAGGCCAGGCGAAGATATCAGAACTTTTCCAGACAGGAGATGCAGTCTCGAGGCCAACCACAATGAAATAATTGATACATGGCCACTAAAGTGTTGATTGATTGTAACAATAATTGGAGGAAGGCCAGGGAAGCTAAGGGGCACCCTTTACCTGGCCAACCATTCTGCTTGCTGCTAAGCAAAGTGGAAAAGTATGAGTGGGGTTGGTGACAACCCAATCACAATGGACCAAGTAATCTAGGGTCCTAGAGTTAGTAGAACCAATAAGACATCGTACTTTTAGCGACTTCTACAGTAGCCATTTTGAAGGACGGGCTTAGATGCCCCACCTGACAGTGTTTACCCAATCCCCTTACTCCGTTACCATATACAGATATAGTACCTGTATTAAAGTTACTTTTCCTGAAGCAATAGAATTGCATGCCAACTTTTAAGTGTTACACTTCAATGATGACGAGTTTTCAGTATAAAAGTTATGTTTTTTATGAAGTTCGTTGGAGTTGTGAAGCGAGAGAGAAGATCACACATCTGCTGATATTCATGAGCCTCCCCGTTTTTTGTACTTGTCATTAAACAGACTCCCTTTGCCAAACCGTCAAGTTGTCATTATTGATTTGGTGTTGGGCTATTAATCTGCACCCCATCTATCTCAAGGGTGCTGCTATCCTGTCTTAAACTGCTTCTGGGCAAACCCCGACTCTATGGGCCTGTTGGGGGTCCTCAAGCACACAACCTTTCTCTATAGCTTTCCCCAAGCAGCATGTCTGCTTTTTGTCTGGATTCTGACTGGTGTCTGGGTGGGTGAGGCACTTCTGGCTCAATCTTCTGCTTGTCTCATTTCATTTAGGGTGCACTAGTCAGTCTCTTTTGCTACCAGTGCAGGGTCTCACTTCGTTTTTCACCTTTATTTTCACAGTGTAGCACAGGCCACCTTCAGTGAAGTTCTGAAGGGAATGCTTCTTTACATAGCAACCCAGTTACCTTTGTGATGTGTGCTTAACAGGCTTGTGAAAGGTAGGAGCTTCCAATAAGGACAGCCAGCCACCCCACAATCCTCCAAGCGCTGTTTGAATGTCACAGGTCCATTCCACAGGTTAGCTGAGTCAGCCCTAAGCCAAAAATCTGGTTAAAAAGAAAGGACTGGAGTTTTTTGAGATATTTAGGGATAATTAGGACACGCATATCAACCATGCACTAATTTTAACAGTTCCACTGACTTCAAAAGGGGTAATGTGTAGCATGCACAAATGCTGCTAATGTTGTAGCACATGCTAGGTGTGTGTCTTAGTGCTGATGTGAGGCATTGTGGGTATAAGGAGGGGTGATTTTGGATTTAGCTTAGCACAGTGTAGTGTAGGATGCTAACAATTAACATGATTAACACTAACACTACTAATGACTAATCTTAACAAGACTAATATTAGTAATTATTGGTTATTAGACTGTGGTTGCTCAGGCCATAGTCCACACCGCAGGCTGTGGGTGCAGGGGCATTTGCATCACAATGTTGGCCTAGAAAATAAATACGAGAATTGAAAGCTGAACTGCAGTGTGCTTTGTAGACATGAGGTTCAGAGCGCAAGGAGACAGCAGATTGTATTGTTGCTAAGACAGCTTCTTTGTTCAAACTGGTAAAACACAGAGGATGTCAGGATGCTATGTAGCACATTTGTTATTCGGGCTGGAGAAGAGTGCTGTACAAGGATCATCTAGGAAGAACAATCAGAAGAACTGGAAAGTTACTGGGTGTGGGCTAAAGATGGGTGGTATTTGTCTAGAAATATTACTCATGACATTGCAAGTTATGCAGGGATGATGGAAAAAGCAGTAAAGGTTCTGTAGGAAAATATAGGCAAGGGTGAGGTGAAGAGAGAAAGGCTTATATGCCAGAGGAGGAGGAAAGAAAGTGGCTGGCTAGAAAATGGTGGAGTAGAGGAGCAGGAGAGAGCAAAAGAAGAAACATCAAAGAAATTGGAGCGCTGGCTGTACTTTGCAGGGAGAGGACAGATGTAGCAGTGCTGGGCTGTGCAGAAAGGAGGGAGACTGGCCAGTGGACCTCGCTGATCTTCAGCAGGCATCTGGGAGTGGGAGAGATTGTGCACCTGAGTTAGAAAGCATCCCTCATCCAGGCTGAATCACCACCTCACAAGGCTCTTGTGAGCATGAGTTTAAAACAAGAAGAAAGAATTAAACATTTAATTAGGATAACCCCTGGCCTGATCTGGGCAGTGCTAAATTGGGATAACAAATAGAAGCGGACCTGAACACATGTGTTCTTAGTTACTGAAGAGCAGCTGTATTCTCCTGTGCGAAAAGATAGATTCATGAGAAAGGGGTATTCTTCAGCTAAAGGCTGTCAGTTCTACTTCCAAGATTACAGATAAAACAAACACGTCTTCTGCTAAGTGCTGTTTTATAAATAGTTTTGTTTGAAGAAAAGAAAAAAATTATTGCCTGTGGTGGGGGTGTATAACAGGCAAGGGAGAGAGTTGTTTTCTTTCCCAATGGTAAAATTTGAAATTGCATATTGTGGTTTCCTTTCGCTAAGAACGTGCAATAAATATTCTGGTTGTCTGACCTTAGATGAGTATACCATGACAAATTGAATTGGTGGGTAGGTGCTTTACATGAGCTGGAATCTCTCCAATGCTCGAGAACGGGCCTGCTTGCTCAGAGAAGGGAAACTGGGGTGAAGATTATTTGCAGTCTAATGCGATCAAAATCACGTTTTATCAAACCAGTTAGGAAAGATTCAGGTATAAGTAACACTTGGAAGCTATTGTCAAGCTATTTCAGACCTTGGGCATCCCCAAGGCTCACTATGCAAGGTTTTTCCATCTCAACATGGACCCCAGCTCTGCTAGCTTCGTACAAGGTTTGAATGATATGATTATGATATGATTGATTATTTATAATGCACTTAATACAATGAGGTTTCTAAGCACGGACTCGGGGACCAAACCCGTGTTGCTCTGCGTCGTCTTGCTACGAAGGCGAGCACATTGCTCCTGAGCTATCCTCCTGAGACTAATGAGCAGAGGAATTTACCATAGGGTAACTTGCAAAGGGAAATTAGAAAACTGTTCCTGTCATATCGCTCCCTTCAAGATTCCAAAAAGGCATCATACACCATAACAGCTCAGTTAGATGAATCTCCATGCCATTTCTTGCTAAACCTAAAAAGAACTTTTGCACGTTTTGACACTAGCTGGGACACAGTAGAATTCAAGATGATTTTTAAGGCTTGCAAAAAGAAGCGGTCTCCCAGCTCACTTGTGAATTCACTGCCATGCCTGTCATGGATTCTTGAAAACTTAAACGAGATTTATGAGGTCATTTAACATGAGGGTAAAATTAAGGAATCAAAACAACAAAAAACAAAAGAATCTGCCTGTGCAGTGTTAGAAATAAAGTCTGGAAAAATGCCCTTGGAGACTGCTCAAATAAAGAATGACAGACCACATAACCGGAGGGGCATGGTCATGCAAGGGAAGGCAGCATCATCCCATGCCACTTTGTTTCAATCCACAGAAGCTCATATATTAGACCTAGGTATCTTGGTAATTTGCCAAAGGTGGGATTTCACTATGATATGCTAGGTCTTAATAACACCCAGAGTGTTAAATCTGGCAGTAGGCAGTGGTCCCTTCCTGCATTAAACCCTAATTGCAAAAGGCTTATCGGTCCATGGCTGCTCATTTCTGGCAGCATTGGTGTTTGCCATGGCAACACACCATTGCGTTGCATTGTGCCGCGCAGAAACGAAAGAAACTTCATGTGATCAACCAGCTGATCACGTCTCAGTGTGGGATTGTGGAGGACACGCCTCCTTAGTTCAGTTTAAAACTGGTGCCTTCATGCAGAGCGCTGCTTCTGTTTGTAGCGTTTTCTCATACAACCTTTCCTGATTACTTGATTACTCGTTATTAACCTCGGCTGCCTTTCAGACTTCTACCCTCTCTCGCCTTGGACTAATTGATTACCTGGTACTCTGACCCGGAACTCCTCTTGGATTGCCTTTCTACTCGTCTGGTACTTCTATGGTCTGCCTGTTGCCGAATACAGCTTGTCCCTGGATTTCCACGTAGTCTCCTTACTGCACCCTTCTCTCACGTGCATTTCACATGGTGTGCTTGCTGTCTATCATTCTCCAATTCACAGCTTCCTTTTCAAGTAACGCCGTACTCTGTGATAAACAGCGCTTCTACACAATTATCGCGAGTAAACTTCCTTCTTTTTCTATTGATTCCATACAATTGGGGAATCTCACCAAAGTGAAAGAACATACCTTCTTACTGACAAAGTACATTGCTGCCCAAACAACTGCCTACTATCTACATAACATTATAAGGTTTCAGCCTATTAGGATTACTCTTTATTTGTTTCTTCAACGTCAGTGCACTCTGGTACGCTCTGCTGCTGATAGTGTACCATCCCGGACCTAGTGCAACCCTCGTGCCGCTCGGGGTTACTTACCTGTACTAACTTCCTATTTTTTATTTTACCCTCTCTTTGTATTCCTAGACTGCCTTGACTTGGGGAACAAGTGAATCTAGTTGTGGCATGACTCTGTACTTCCTTTGACACTTTATTATTATTTTGAACTTCCTACACTAAGAGAGATAGTTTTGCCTTCCTTGTAGGGTTTTCCAATCAGCAAGTCCCTGTCACCCTCATTCAGAAGGTATATATATATAGTAAAGAAGTAGCATAGCATTTGATCATAAGTTGGCATCTGTATTAATCTTTCATTTTTTCCCTCCTACTGCATTGTGGTTTGACGGTGTGTGGTTTTCCGACGCCCTTTAATTTGATCAGCACCTCTGTCTGTCTAATCTAGCAGAGGGGCATATCATAGTAAAGAATTCCCTGAAGTTGAGGAGGCCCTGGTATAGGACAAACCTTGGCTTTTCAAGACCACCGGATATCTGTCATCAGCACTTCATCATTGTCGGGTTCTGTGCTCAACCCCCCGGCCTGTGTGGTGAGTAACAGAAACAGAAGCCTAGAAATCTCTGATGGAGTCCTCAGATGCCCTGACTACCATCATGCAGATGGTTTCCGATCTTCGTATGGATCTTACGTCGGCTCATGACGCATTGCGGCAATGCATTCACTCCCTTCAGGGCATTATGACTACACCCCCATTCCAAGGGGATGGTGTTTCAGGGGTTTCCACTTCGGGATCAGGGTATCCGTCCCCCAACCAAGCAACCACCCCTGTATATATGATGAATCAATTCCCGCTGGCAAAACCCGAAAGGTTTTTGGGTGACCCTAAAACATACAGGGCATGTATGAACCAGTGCAGATTGCACTTCCTATGCCGTCCCGCATCCTTTTCCAACTCTACCACCAAAGCGGCTTTTATTTTGTCTTACTTAGGGGGCATAGCTACTGCTTGGGCGAATTCTTTACTGCATTCGAACAGCCACGTACTGTACGATTGTGACACTCTCATCGTCACCAAGAATCGTGTTTTTGATACATGATAAACTACCCAAGCTACTGACCTCGAACTGCTGAAATTAAGACAGGGTAATGCCTCTCTTCTGTCTTATCTGGCAAAGTTTAACCAGTTGGCTGCTGAAACTGACTGGCCAGAAGAAAAGAAATCAGCAGTCTTCTACCAAGGCTTGTCAGATGAACTAAAAGATACTCTGTCTACTGTTCCTTTGGTACCCAAAGAATACCCAGCACTGCTCGATTTAGTCCTACAAATTGATGCACAAAGGGCAGAAAGAAAGGGGGAGAAGAGAACTATTCCCATCCATGTATCAGGGGAAGCCAGGACTGCACAAGTCTCTGTTCCAGAACCCATGCAGGTTGGAGCCATACAAGGTCCTTTGACTCTGGCAGAAAGGGAATACCGGCAATCTCATAATCTTTGTATGAACTGCGGCTCACTTGAACATCAGTTACAAGACTGCCCTAAGAAACGCAAGAGAAAGGCGGGAAAAGCCAAATCCCGACAGTAGTCCGAGTCCCTACTTCGGGAGAGTCATGTCTGGACTCACATTTGACTGGACACACAACACTGTTCCATTTACCTATCACATTTACAGTTGCCACAGGTGTTCCGTTCCATGCCACTGCTATCATAGATTCTGGAGCCACTGGCAATTATATGGAACACCTATACACGCAGTTGGCGGTTATCCCAACAGTGACAAAAGAACAGCCTGAGGTTAATGCCGTAGATGGCTCTGCCTTAGTCTCAGGTCTAGTTACACAAAGGACAGTTTCTATAACTACGTGTACCCAGGATGGGCATTCCGAGGAGATAACCTTTGATATCATTAAGGCTCCTCAATATAAAGTCATTTTAGGCCTACAATGGCTTCAATACCACAATCCAATTATCGACTGGGCCTTGCACTTAATACAGTTCCCTTCTACTACCTGTAATAGCCAGTGTATGCTTGTGCACGGTATTACAATCGCAACGCCATGTCAAGCGCTACTGGCTAATACATCCTTCATTGGTTCTATCTCCTATGCAACTGCTACTGGCATACCTCAAGAGTACTCTGATTTTCATGATGTTTTTGATAAATGCATGGCGGAAACACTACCTCCACATAGGGATTATTACTGCCCGATTGACCTCGTTCCTGGAGCAAAGATACTGTCAGGTCGGGTATATTCATTGACCCTAAAAGAAGATCAAGTTCTCAAAATATACATCAACAAGGCACTTGCGATGGGATTCATTCGTCCTTTGAAATCTCCAGCGGCCTCTCCCCTGTTTTTCATTCCTAAAAGGAAGGGGATTTGAGGCCCTGCATTGATTACAGGGCTTTAAAAGCTGTGACAGTGCAGAACCAATATCCTTTACCCCTTATATCTGTTCTCCTTGACCGACTAGGTTCATCGCAGGTATTCACAAAATTGGATCTCAGAAGTGCCTATAACCTTGTATGCGTCAGGAAGAATGACGAGTGGAAAACCGCTTTCAAGACCAGGTTTAACGTGTACGAATATCTGGTGATGCCCTTTGGGCTCTGCAACGCACCTGCCACGTTCCAGGCCTTTATGAACAATATCTTTCACGACATCATGAACCCAGTTCTGCAATGGCCTGTCCCGATAAATGTGAAAACCTTGCAATCATTCCTGGGTTTCGCAAACTTTTATAGGTGTTTCATTCACTCATTCTCAACGATTGCTGCCACTCTCACTGCACTAACAAGTGCTAAGATTCCATTTACCTGGTCTCCGGAAGCACAGGTTGCGTTTGAGGCATTGAAGGCTGCCTTGTCTTCAGCTCAGGTGCTTCAGCATCCCAATCCTCACCTCCATTTCTTTTTCGAGGCTGATGCTTCGGGTTTCGCCGTTGGTATGATCCTCTCACAAGTCTGTTCTGAATTGGGAGATATACGCCCGGTTGCCTAATATTCCAGGAAATTATCAGTACACGAAAGGAATTATACTATCACAGAATGCAAACTCTTAGCAATGAAGGATGCGTTTACGGAGTGGACACATCACCTTCTAGGCGGCAAGCATCTGGTCACTGTGTACTCTAATCACCAGAGTCTTATGGCATTTCAGTCTATGAAATGCCTGACCTCTAGGCAAGTGCAGTGGCATCTATTCTTCTCTCAATTCCACTTCTCCATTACATTCCGAGCTGCTAAACAACAGGATTCCGCTGATGCTCTTTCCCATCTACATTCTGTGGACCAGCCTTTACAAATGGAGCCTCTTCTTATGTTGACAAACAGAGTGGTGCGTGGGTGTGCGGTAATGCCATCCCTTCGTTCCCTTCTTACACACTGGGCGGCTACTCATCTGACCGAGGTGAAGAAGCTCAACTTGGATGTTATGCAGGGTCTGCCTTATATTCAAGGTCGAATATTCATGCCTCCTGGACAGGTACGCACTCATGCCTTCAAATGGGCCCATGAATCCATTCTCGCGGCTCATCCTGGGCAGCAGAATTCTTTGGAATCTTTCAGAAGATAGACTTGGTGGCCGTGTATGTCACAGGATGTCAGTGATTACCTTTCGACCTGTGCTGTTTGCGCTCAGTGCAAACCCTCTAGGGAAAAACCCATGGGTCTTTTACAGCCTCTGCCTGCTCCGTACAAACCATGACAGATGTTACCCATAGACTTTGTGATTGATCTGCCTGAAATCAATGGGTTCACCACCATTTGGGTGGTAGTGGATTACTTCTCTAAAACAGCTGTTTTTGTTCCATGCTTACGACTCCCTACCTCCCCCGTTCTCACCAAACTCTTTCTCGAGAATGTTTTCCGTCATTATGTTATGTTACTTGGCATTTATATAGCGCCTTATGTATCATTGGTATGACCTCAAAGCGCTGGTAGGTTGAACGCCCTCGGGAACTGCAGTTCAAGTCATTAGAGAGAGAGAGAGAGTCGTATAGTGCATGGGCACACCGGAATATGTCTGCAGCTGGTGTGGTTGTGGCATGGTAGCTGCTTCTTAGCGGTAGATATGGTGCTGAGGCAATCAGTTGGATGTGTTCAGTCTGGATGGTGGACACTCAGTCTGAGTTTTGGCTGCGTTAGGCCTGAGGAGATGCCTAAGCTAGCGGTATGTGCTCAGCTCGCTGTGTTTTATTAGGATGATGGGGAGTTCGTGGGGTCATGTTAGAATGAGAACAGCTATACCAAATGTGTCATAGTATAGCTGTGTTCTAGTTGAGTGATGGTGTATAGGAGAGAGCAAGTGCATAGGTGGTTATCAGTAAAGCACATGTGACCAGGTACGAGGGCAGGACAGGGGGCGTACATAGCGGTATACATATACAAATGGATGGATAGGGTACACATGTGATACAGTAACATTCAATCCACTCATACATTCCATCCACTCCATCGTCTCATCCCTCCATCCACTCCATCGACTCATCCTCTCCCTCCACTCTATCTACTCCATCCACTCATCCACTCTATCTAATACATCCACTCATCCACTCTATTCACTCATGCACTCCATCCCCTCCATCTATTCCATTCATCCCCTCCATCTATTCCACCCGTCCACTCCATCCAGTTCCATCTGTTCCATCTGTTCCATTCATTCCATCCACCTCATCCATTCCATCTACCTCATCCGTTCCATCTACCTAATCCATTCCATCCACCTCATCCGTTCATCCACTTCATCCGTTCCATTGACTCATCCCCTCCATCCACTCCATCCACTTGATCCACTCTGTCCACTCCATCTATTCCATCCACTTATCCTCTCCATTCACTCCATCCACCCACTCCATCCTTCCCATCTACTCCGTCCCCTCCATCCACTCCGTCCACTCCATCGACTCCATCGACTCATCCCATCCATCTACTCCATCCATTCATTCCGTTCATCCACTTGATCCACTCTGTCTACTACATCTTTTCTTATCCACTTATCTTCTCCATTCACTCCATCCACCCACTCCATCCTTCCCATCCGTCCGTCCATTCCAGCCATTCCGTCCGCTCCATCCATTCCATTCTTTCTAGCTGTTCCATCCACTCCATCTGTTCCATCCACTCTATCCCTTCCAACCACTGCATCCGTTCCATCTATTTCATCCGTTTCATCCATTTCCACCGTTCCATCCACTTCATCAGTTGCATCCACTTTATCCACTCATCCATTTAATCTACTCATACACTCCATCCATTCCATCGACTCATCACCTCCATCCACTCCATCCACTCATCCTCTTTGTTCACTCATCCTCTCCATCCACTCTATCCACTCTATCTACTCTATCTAATCTATCCACTTATCCCCTCCATCCAATCTATCCACTTATCCCCTTCATCCACTCCATCAACTTAACCAGTCCATCCACTCATTCCCTCCCTCCACTCTATCCACTCCATCTGCTCCATCCACTCCATCCGTTCCATCCACTTCATCTGTCCCATCCACTTCATTTGTTTCATCCATTTCATATGTTCCATCCACTTCATCCATTCCATCCACTTCATCCACTCCATCGACTCATCCCCTCAATCCACTCCATCCACTTGATCCACTCCATCTATTCCATCCATTTATCTTCTCCTTTCACTCCATCCACTCCATCCATTCCATCCATTCATTCACCCATTCCATCATTCACATCCATCCCGTCCACTCCATCCATTCCAGCCACTCCAGCCTCTCCATCAACTCCATCCTCTCCATCCTCTCCATCCACTCCATCCGTTCCGTTCACTCTAACTGTTCCATCCATTCCGTCCACTCCATTCGTTTCATCCACTCCATCCGCTGCATCCACTCCATCCGCTCCATCCACTCCATCCGTTCTATCCACTTCATTCGTTCCACTCAGTCTATCTTTTTTAGTTACACTATCAGTTTTGGTCTTTCAGTATGTACAATCGTCTCCCATTGCTCTTTTGTTTTCTTTGTTTACGGCCCTCGGTTTCTGTTTATTGTGGCAATGTATTCTAAGCGTCGATTCTTTAAGGGAAGAGCCACGTTTTCAGTAGTTTGCGAAATGACATGTAGTCTTCGGTGAGTCGAATGCGGGGTGGAATCAAGTTCCACACAGTGGGGGATAAGGCTCAGAATGATGATCCTCCTAACCTGACTGACTTGGTGTTTGGTATCACTAGGAGGAAGGCAGAGCTTGATCTTAGAGTGCGCGGTGGGTGGTAGGGTTTTAGCTTGTCCTGTAGGAATAGAAGTCTGGTTTTATGCATTGCTCGGTGGGAGTTGCATAAGGTTTTGAAAGTCACCCTTTGGCCAACCGGGAGCCAGTGGAGAGTTTTGAGAGCTGGAGAGGTGTGATCTCTTTGGCCAAGAAGTGCTAGAAGCAATTTGGCTGCAGCGTTTTGCACTCTTTGTTTTTTGATGAGGTAGTATGCTTGGACACTGAGGTAGAGGAAGTTGGCATAGTCTAGTCTTGACATTACAATAGATTGGACTGCGGCAAGTCTGTTGGGGAAGGAGAGGTACGGGAAAATGCATCTAAGAATTTTCAGGTGGTAATGGCAAGACTTAGAGACGTTGTTGATTTGGCGAGAGATGGTTAGGTCAGAGTCAAGAGTGCATCCAAGGTTTTTTACTGTTGTAGAGGTGGTCGGTGGATTGCCCATGGATGATGGCCAGGGTAGAGGGTGGGGGAGAAGCTTGTTGTTGCCGCACACCATGATTTCAGTTTTGGTGGGGTTTAAGAGAAGGTGGTTTGTGGTCATCCAGAGATCAATGGCAATGAGGCAGGCAGCGAGGTCGGGCTGACAGTTGGGGTTTGAGTTAAGGAGTTTTAGGATTAATTGGGTATCATCTGCGTAGTTATAGCACAGGATATGCGCGAGCAGATTATTCCCTGGAGGGTGGACATGTAGAGATTGAACAGGAGGGCTGATAGGCACGATCCTTGTAGAACTCCGCTATTGACTGGTCGGGCGGTGGAAGCAAAGGAGGAGAGGAGGGTTATTTGGTTCCTATTGTTGAGGAAGGATGCTATCCACTTGAGAGCGTTTCCACGGATTCCTAGGGAGTGGAGGCGTTCGAGGAGGATTGAATGGTTGATTGTGTCAAAGGCGGCTGATAGGTCTAGAAGGATTAGTGCAGCACATCCCGTAGAGTCTGCAGTGTTCTTAAGGTCATCCCAGATTGAGGTCAGAGTGGTTTTGGTTCCGTGTTGAGGTCTGAAGCCTGATTGTGCAGGGTCTAGGAGGTTGTTGGCTTCAACAAAGGCATTTATTTGGGAGTATGCAGTTCGATCGATGAGTTTAGTAAGGAACCTGGTGTTTGAGATGGGACGGTAGTTTTTGTGGTCAAGAGGGTCGAGGGAAGGTTCTTTTGGAAGAGGTTTGACATGGGTAGTTTTGAGGGCGTCGGGGGGAAATTCCTGAGGAGAGGGAGTCATTTATGATGGTTCTTGCGTGCTCTCCTGTTCAGGTGGATGCAAATATTTCTTTTAGGGTTGAGGCGGGGCAGGGATCTAGGGGGGGAGCCTGATGGTTTCCGGGTGGAGAGAAGTTTGAGAAATTGGTCTCTTGATATTGGTGTGAACGAGTCGAAAGTGGGTTGGGTTGCAGTTGATGGGGCAGTTGGGGGGGTGACAGGTAAGGTGGATGGATTACGTGGTGGGACATGAGGGCCAGTTTGTTGTTTAGAGAATTTATTTAGAGCAAAGTGTTGTAGAAGTGGAGAGAGAGTGAGTCGCAGAGTGACTGAGATGGGGTCAATTGGGTGGTAGAACAGGATGTTTTGGTGAATTCAGAGATGATTTTGTGGAGTTCCTTGCTGGGGTTTTCACAGTTGAGAATTCGAGAGTTGTAGTGGATGTTTTTCGCTTTTCGGATTTCGGCTTTGTAGTGGCGATGGTGCTGGACTAGGGTGGATCTGCTCAGGTTGGTTTTTGCGTTCGAGGGATTTATACAGTTGTTTTGCAGTTTTCAGTTCTGGTGTAAACCTTTTGGGAAAAGGGCCACAGCGAGCAGAGGATTGGCAAATGTGGGTGAGTGGGATTAATGAGATATTGAGCCATGAGTGAAAGGCGTCAGTGGTTAAAGGTTCATTGTGTGGAGTGGTAGGGGGAGGAGCTTGAATTAGCGCATCAGCTAGGTCGGGAGGATTTTTAGTTTCTTCCAGCATTCGCGTTGATTCAGGGGTTCTGGTTCGAGTGTGGGGAGGGGGTGGGCGAGCGAATGGTGAAGGGCACAAAGAAGTGATCAGACCAGATGAAAGGTGTGGGGGCGCTTAGATGTATCTGGTCGTGGGAGCTAAAGATGTCATCAAGGGTGTGTCCTTTAGAGTGAGTTGGGCCGTTTACCTGGAGGTGGAGGTTAAGCGCATCTAGGCAGTCAACTAGTGAGTGGGTCATGGGGTTGGTGGGAATGTCTAGCCAGATATTGAAGTCTCCTAGAAGAGTGAGAGTGGGGTGGGGTATTTGGATGGTGGCTATCAAATCACAGAGGTTGCTTGAGAATTGTCTGTCATAGCCAGGAGGTCTGTAGATGATTAGGAAGTTGTGGGAGAATGTTGGGGGGGGGATAGTTTGGTGAGAAGCGATTTGCAGTAAAGGTATTATTGTCTAGCAGTCGATGATAGAGGCAGAGAAGTGTGATTTGAAGGTGATTGTTACTCCTCCTCCTCCTCTAGAGGGTCGGTTGAGTGGGATGAGGGAGTAGTCTGGGGGAAGGCCTTGTGGGCGATAGGGCCTAATTCGTTGGAGAACCAGGTTTCTGTGATGAAGAATTGGGGCCTCATTATAACATTGTAGGTAGCCATGCCGCTATTTGCGGCATGGCTACCCCCATTCCAGGTACCGGGTCCCGGTTCCCTGAATGGGGAAATTCTGGGCCATTCCGACCTTGGATTGCCCGGTATTTCCCCATTCAGGGAATCCGGACCCGGTACATCCCCATTCCCATTCGAGCCCCCATGGGGCTCAATGGGAATGGGGAGGATGAAAGCAACGGGTCCGTTAATAATGGGCCCATTGTTTGCATCCTGTTCTGCTCGCGGGACCCACTAAGGACGCTTGGTTTTACCAGGCGTCCTTACCGGGTCCCGCGAGGAGACCTCGTAATGAGGCGGTAGGGGGTTAACGGGGCCGGCAGCTCTACCGGCCCCATTAACCCCCTACCGCCTAACGTGTAATGAGGCCCTAGGTCTGGTTTGTCTGAGGCGAGGAGGTCAAAGATGCTGTGTCTGTTTTTTGCTACAGATCGGGCATTAAAGAGGATGCATCTTACTTCAGCTCAGGGGGATGATGTGGAGATTGTCGGAGTGGTGTTTGGGAGGAGTGGGTGTGTGGCTGGAAGGCATGGTGGGGAGTGGGGTGGTGTGGAGTGCGGGAAGTGAGTGGAATCTGGGGGATGAGAGAGGTGGGTTGGTTGATGGCGTTTGGGAAGAGCAGGAGAGCGGTGGAGGAGGTGGGTGTGGGATTGGGCGGATGTGTGAGGTTGGTCGGATGGGAAGACCGATTTGGGGCAGGGGATTGCAGGGTGAGGCGTAGGGGGTTAAGGGTTCTAGGTGTGGCTGGAGAAATTTCAAGGGAGAGGGGTTCAAAACAGGGTGAGGAAGGGGAGGAGGGTGTTGATGTTTGAGATTGAGAGATTGAGGTGGTGGGTCGAGACAGGAGGGGGGAGGAGTGAAGGGGGATTGAAGGAGACCAGGTCTGTTTCCTTTTTTTCAGGATTTTTTCAGTTGGTGTGTGTGAGAGGGTCGGGGGTCAGATGGTGATGGGGATGCGGCCACTGTTCTTGCCAGGGCGAGATGTGCAGTTTTTTGGGAGGGGAAGGTGTGGGGTCGGTCCAGGAAGTTGGAGGGAGTTGATGGGGGGAGATGGGAGGGGGTGGTGGTAGGTGTGTCTTCGGAACGCTGGAGGGGCTGGGGGTGCGGGCGTGATGGGGGCGGGTGGGTGTAGGGGATGAAGTGTCTTAGGATGGTTGGCTCGCCATCGGGCTCCTCTGGCTTGATGTTTGGATATGGGATGGGGTGAGAGCGTGGTGGAGGGTGGCATGGTTTGGGGAGGGAGAAGAAGGGAATTTGGGGGGGTGGCAGGGAGGCGCGTTAGAGGGAGTCTCTTTCTCTGGACCTCGCTGGGCGGGATGGACTCATGGCATGGCTAAGTTTAACTATACCGCAGTTAGGCACACTTTCTAAAATCAACTATACCATAGGATTGTATTATTCAGACTTCCTAGGTTTAACTATAACACAGTTTGGCACAACTTTCTAAATTCAACTATATCACAGGATGATATTATTTACAATTTATACATTCACTATACCACTGGATGATGTTATTCACTCTTTCTAAAGGTGGTTTGCCTTTCATCATAGTATCTGATAGAGGTACACAATTCACGTCCCGGTTTTGGCGGGCCCTCACTGCCTCTATGTTGATTGACGAAAGGTACTCCTCTTCATTTCATCCTCAAACAGTTGGGCAGACTGAACTAATCAATTCAACGATGGAGCAGTACCTCTGGTGTTTGTGTCTCCAATTCCAGAGTTCTTGGCTGTCGGTTCTATATCCTGCCGAATTCACCTTCAATAATTTGGTGCATACGGCTATGGGTGTTTCACCATTCTTTACCTTATATGGCCAACATCCGTGTTCCCTACCTCTGGAACCTATCGCTACCTACTGACAGTCCTGCTGCACATTCCTCTGTTCGCGATCTGGACCAAGTGCTTAGGGATGTGCGGTCGCATCTCCTACGGGCCCAAGTGTGTTCCAAAAAATATGCAGATGCACATCGTTTTCCGGCCCCGGAGCACTGTGTTGGCATGCTGGTGTGGTTGTCGACCTGTCATTTGCGTATTCTGAGAAAGAAATCGTTGCTCCCGCTCCTTGTGAGTCCCTAAAAAGGTTGTGTCTCTCCTCAATCCGGTGGCTGTCAAACGTACTCTACCGGTTTCTTGGTGCGTGCATCCTGTTTTCCATGTCTCCCTGATTAAGCCATGTCATATTGCCAATTGACTGCCGGTGCAGCCTGACCCTGTTTTGGTGGAAAGTGAGAAGGAGTATGAAGTAGCCTATATCTTGGATTACAGGCTCCGAAGGGGTTGTCCTTATTACCTTGGACTGGAAGGCATACGGTCCTGTGGACAGGACGTGGGAGCCTTTGTCTCATATTTACTTGCCAGATCTGTTGTGTGCGTTCCATGCTTCTAAGGGGTTGCCGCTGTCCTTGGAGGTGGATACTGTTATATCTGGCAGTAGGCAACGATCCCTTCCTGCACTAAACCCTAATTACACAAAGCATTATTATTCATTTTATCGACGCGTGGCTGCTCCTTTCTGGCAGCGTTGGCATTTGCCATGGCAACACCAGCTGATCACTTCTCATTGTGGGATTGTGGAGGACACGTCTTGTTAGTTCAGTTTACAACTCGCGCCTTCAAGCATAACGCTGCTTATATTCATAGCATTATCTCATACAACCTTTTCCTGATTACTTGTTAGCTCGTTATTGACCTTGGCTGCCTTTCAGACTTCTACCCTCTCTCGTCTTGGACTAATTGATTACCTGGTACTCTGACCCGGACCTCATCTTGGATTGCCTTTCTACTCATCTGGTACTACTCTGGTCTGCCCGTTGCCGAAATACAGCCCGTCCCCGGATTTCCGCGTAGTTTCCTTACTTTGCTCTTCTCGTATGTGCATTTCACACAGTGTGCTTGCTGTCTATCGTTCTCCGATTCACGGCTTTCTTTTCAAGTAACACTGTACTCTGTGATACAAAGCGCTTCTACGCAATTATCGTGAGTAAGATTCCTTCTTTTTCTATTGTTTCCATACAAATGGGGAATCTCGCCAAAGTGAAAGAACATACCTTCTTACTGACAAAGTACATTGCTAACCCAAACAACTGCCTACTATCTACTGTAAACTATAAGGTCGGCGCCTATTAGGATTACTCTTCATTTGTTTCTTCATTGTCAGTGCACTCTGGGACGCTCTTCTGCTGATAGTGCACCATCCCGGACCTAGTGCGATCCTCATGCCGCTCGGGGTTACTTACCTCTACAAACTTCCTATTTTTTATTTTATCCTGTTGTATTCCTAGACTGCCTTGACCTGGGGAACAAGTGAATCTATTCATGGTAAGACTCTGTACTTCCTTTGACACTTTATTGCTATTTTAAACTTCCTATACTAAGAGAGATAGTTGTTTCTTCCTTGTAGGATTTGCCAATCAGCAAGTCCCGGTCACCCTCATTCAGAAGGTATATATAGTATAGAAGTAGCATAGTACTTGGTCATAGGTAGGCACCTGTATTAATCTGTCATATCTCCATAGAAGTGAAAATGTTGCAAAGGACTGGTTGGAATGAGTTCCATGAGGAGTATCTTGAGCCACATATGTTCCATGAGGCATAGCTGACAGGTACAGTACAAGAAACAGTTAAGCTTCAAACACAAGATGCTCTGCTATGTTCAAGCTATGTTCTGCCACACGAGGAAAATGAAAATACAACAATTGTGCTCCAGAGTTGAGGTAGGTGACGAAGATGCAAATGATGGGAAAAAGCAGAAAAGGAATGGGGTGAGAATACAGGTGGCACCGATATAGAAGGGGAGCAATCAGTGGCAAGAATCCAAATGAATCCTCAGGATAGAAAAATAAAAAGAGAAATTGAAAAATAAATGAGTAAAAAGGGGGGGTAAAATGTAATTTCATATGCCCCTTTGCTTAGCAAGAAGCCAGGCAGGCGTAAAGAAAATAATCCCTGAGATTAGCAATAATTCACACTTTGTTTGTATACTTGAACAATGTGAAGACAGGTATTATGCCATTTTAGCATTGAAGAGAACTGCAAAATGTTTGCAATGGTGGAAACAGGTGCGCAGGCAACCGTAATGTCAAGGAAACTATTGGACAGCCTAAATGTAGTGAGGCCCCCGCAAAACATGCTGAGATGGAGACAGATTGGTGGCCCTGTGCATCATTTCAATGGGAAAGAAATACCAGTTAAAGGTGCCACTGAACTTGACATCAAGGTAGAGACACAGACTGAGCAAGGGATGGTGGTCACACCCATCGAAGAGACCCCGTTCCTTCTAGGAACAAATTGCCCTAAGAGACTGTCACCCCTCATTGATGGTGTAAATGGGGTGGTGTGGTCTTTGTGCTGTGGTCTTTGGCCAAAAAGCCTTTGAAACCTGAAAAAGTGATAAGTCAGAGTAGCAATGCAAAAGAATGCCACACAATTGCTAGTTCAGAGAGAGCATTGGAAGTGTATCTTCAGAATGGCTGTGTACATAGTGTCTCGGTTATTCTCATGTGCCACAGTGAAATACAAGGTGAAAAAGAAGAGCAGTCATTTAAGATTCATTTGGATCCCGAAGAAGAACTGGCAAAAACAGATAGATGAAAACACATTGTAATTTGACCTAAGTGATGAAGACTGTGAACAAAGCAAAGTGAGGTTTTCAGAGTCAGATCAGGAAAAGTATATTTCAAAGATTGCAGAAATACATGTGAAAGAAGGTCAGACCTGGACACCTGTGCATGTCAATGGGTATCCAGAAATGGTTGAGGCAGTTTTGGCCCCAGAGCAAGAAAGGATTTTCGTTAATGAGAATGGTTCAAACAAATGCTTGACAGAGAAGAGATTCCAAGTTTTAAAATAAAAGAATCAACACATTTATGTTTTAGATGGCCCTGATTTGGGACAAGGAATTGTGGGAAGACACATGTTGAAAATCACAATAGGGTCAAAAATAATTCATCACAATGGGGCTCATTGCAGGGTTTCCAGTAAAACCCACCAGTAGGTGTCCCAGGACTCCATGGAAATGGGGTCACTGAAGCACCGGCACCATTGCTAATGGTAACAGTGCTTCAGTAACAACCATGCCGGTAGGGGCCTGAAAACCCAGCAGGTCAGGTCTGCTGGGGGATCCGTGGCCCCTACCGGCATTGTTGTAGTATGGCGGTCCCGAAAGGGTGCCAGTTCATTGCTACCAGCACCTTTATTCCCTGACCGCCATACTTATAATGAGGGCCAATGTATGGATTGTAAGTGGAACCAAAGCTAAATTCTATTTGGGAAATGACGTCATGCACACAATGTGCATGGTTTTAGATTTCTTGAATCAAATGGTTGGGTCTAGGCTGGGTGGAGCAGCACCTGAATTTGAGGACAGAAGGCAAGCTTACCATTGTGAACAAATAATGCCTGATGCATTTGTATGTCTCAATGAATCCATGAGACAGCCGGAGATAGAATGTGAATATATGCTGTTGGTGGAAGTTGGGGATGGTCCCATTCGAATTCTGGTGAATAACAAAGAATGTCAGGACGTTCACTTGGAATCAGGGACACCATTATGGATGGCAATACAAAAATGACCCTACACTGCAGATGTAAACAACCCAGTCATTGGGAATATTCCTGATAGTTATGTTGCCTCGCAGAGTGACCTGCCTGAGTCTTTAGATTCTAAACCAAAGGGGATTTTAAAAATTCAGTCAGTATACCCTTATGAACCAAAGGATGTGATTTGTTTGCATCCTATATCAGTTGAATGAACATGAGGAGGAAGAACAGCAAATTGAAGTAGAGGCTGAAATGCCAAGATACTTCAGGATGGCGTCTCTAAAACGGGGTACTGGCACACAATTAGAAGAAATTACTGAAGTTCCTCTTTGAGATGAATTCCCACAATTCTCTAAGATGGTAGAGGATCAAATTCAAGCTGCATACACTTGCACCAATGAAGAGGAGAAAGATTATTTGAGGAAAATATTCATGGAATTCAAAGAGGTATTTACCAAAGACGCATATGATTGTGGGTGCACTTATTTGCATGTTTTGGAGGATAGTGGTAGGTAAAATGAGGGAAGGGTCCAAGGAAGAGCAATGTGGCATTCACCCTGATGAATGGGAGTCCCATTTTTCTAATTGGTACAAGCCGCATATGGGAGAAGAATGGTATGAATGTAAAAAGTCTCTTGCTGAAGGGGGAGGGAGAATGTGATATTCACCTGAGCATGTTTGAAGTCTGTAAAGCCCTAAGATCCATCAAGAATGGAAAGGGGGTTGGCCCTGATTGGATTCCAGTTGAGTTTGAAGAAGAGTTGAATGTGTGGGTTTCGGTCATAAACAGAGTTTTTAATATCATTCTTTTCAGAAGCTAAATCCAGCTATAATGGCACAAGGCAGTTATTATTTCACTATTTAAAAATAGTTGTAGAGATTGACCTCTGAATGACTGTCTTATATCACTGTTAGATGTGGTTGGGAAAGATTTTTCGAAGTCCAGACTCGGACACTTGCAATCGTGGTCCGATGCTAACCAAATACTTACCCCAAATCAAGCAGAATTCAGGAACAACATTGGCACTGTTGACCAGTGTTTTCTCCTGTTTCTTTTAATCCAAAAATATGTAATGGTATCAAGGACAAAGTTATACCTCTCATTTTTAGCCCTAAAAATTTAATTTGACTCTGTGTCAAGAGCAACCTGTGGCGTATACTAGAAACCTGTAAAGCCCCACAGAAGCTGATCTCCATAATTACCTCTTTGTATTCACAAAACCAGGCTAAAGCTCGCTATGGCTCAAGGGGGGAATGCACAAAGGAGTTTAATGTGAGCAGGGGAGTGAGGCAAGGATGTGTTCTTGCTCCCTTGCTTTTAAACATGACACGGCCGCGGTAGCGGGCGTGTAGTTATGGTTAAGTTGCTAATCTCATAGGCACAGCACTTTTTGGGTGGCTTATAACTTTGCGCCCCCCGGACGAATCGTCACCAAACTTTGCAAAAAAAGTATATGGCCAGCCCGGAATTATTTTGCATTTTTTGGTTAGGTTTCGTCCATTCTTTTTTTTCCCATAGACTAAATGGAAAAAAACTTTGCTCATGCCTACAGCCCAAACCGCTGGATGGATTTTCACCAAATTTGCAGCAGGATTAGCGGCTTGGTCCCGAAAGCGTGCTTTTGTAAATTTAGTAGAACTCGGTCCAGTATTTTTTTAAAAAAAGGAATAATGTAGGTAAAAAAGAAAAGTGTGATATCTGGGTTCGGTCCGCGGACCCAATTCCCTGTTCTGTCCGTGGTCAGGCATCTGATTGGCTTAGAGGGTGACATAATGTCCGTGGACATTGGACGCGTCCAATGACTGGATGGTGAAAAGCGTGAAGTGCATCAGATTTTTGGAAACATCCACCATGTTGGATTTGCGGACTTCGGCCAATGTCCGCGGACATCGCAGTAAAAACATATTAAAAAACACACTGTTACACTTGGCAAACTTATCAGATAATCTCTGGGGAGGTGAGGGGTAATGTGTATGGGATGGATATGGCCATAAGAAGCAATAAAACAGGTGCTTTTCACCGTAAAAGTCTGCAAACGGTCCGGGTGTTCGCGAACAGTTCTGTGAAGTTCGGGGACACTTCAGATGTTCGGGGGCATTTCTTGGATGGCTTATAACTTTGGCACCACGCAATGAAACCCTATGCAATTTTGGAATTGTATTGTAGACCTGGTACTGAAAGGCTTTGTAAAGTTTGGTGGGATTTCCTCAAGAGGGGGCTAAATTAGAGGGGGTCTTAACATTTTTAGATGGTTTATAACTTTGTTGCTGTTTGACGAATGTGGACACACGTTTTCAGAAAGATCATGGTCCCTACCTTGAATGTTTGTGTAAAGTCTGAATGGATTTTGTCAAGTTGGGGGCTCAGTTATATGACTATTGTATTTACATACATTTTCACAATTTTGAAGAAAAACAAACATGGGTGGATTTCAAGCAAACTCGTGTAAGGAGCATTGGCAAGGACCTGAAAGCATGGTTTTGCAAATGTGCTTGTGTTTTATTTTTTGACAAGTGTCATAATTTAGGTACAACAAATAATAATATAACTTTGGTGAGTGAGGTATAGCCTGTGGCCATGGGCAGTGGCCAGATTCTCCGGGTCATGGTATAAGGTCATGACCCACACAATCTGGCTACTGGCCTTGACCGCAAAGGATGAAAAATTGTGTTAAAGGGGCCATGTTCACCTGGGACTGGCTACATGATAAAGTTATTCGAAAGTAGGATAGGTTTGAAAGGGGAAAAAATGTGATCATGATAATATGGTCATAGGGTTCGCTTTTGCAGGCTGCCATGGAAAGAGAAGATGGCCTCTGTACTGTGCCCCACCTTCTTTTTCCATGGCGGCCACCTTGGAAAAGGATTTTCCTTCCTACAGCAGGACGCCTGAGGCAGGGGCTGCAATGGAGGATAATGGTCCGGAGCCCTCGTTATTTATTTATTTATAACACGCCTAAGCACACAGGCATCAGGGCGAACACATACATACTTTTCTAGGGCTGATATCTTGGGCTGCCGGGCCGTTATCCCCTGTTCCAGTACCTGGAACGCGGGATGAACGCCACATTATTCCCATTAGCATAACACAAAATGCTAATGGAAAAACATATTTATTGAGTCTATGTATGCTCACGTGGCACTGTCCGGAAGGTCTACAGTGATGTCAGACGTTTGCGGACATCGACGGAAGCAAAAACAGTGGAAAAAGTATAGAAGTGTTAAAAATGATGCTAGAAGATGGGAAATGGTAGAGTTTTAAGGTGATATGTTGTAAATTGGACACAAACGTTGCTATAGTGTGCTAAGTATGATATTAGTAAGTTGTAGGAAAATAGCATGCACTGGTAAAAACCCATGGAATTCTCAGAAAAAAACTTTGCTAAAGAGACATTATGGTTAAATTGCACCAATAACAACCTGTACAATTCAATGAAAAAACTTTTTTAACGGGACTTTATGGTTAAGTTTCACTAATAAAAGCCTATGAAATTCAATGAAAAAACTTAGTTAAAGGGACGATATGGTTAAGTTGCACCAATAAAAAACCTATACAATTCAATGAAAAAACTTTGTTAAAGGAACTTTATGGTTAAGTTGCACTAATAAAAACCTATGAAATTCAATGGAAAAATGTTGTTACAGGGATGTTATGGTTACAGGTAAAACTGAAAAACCTCAGAAATTCGCTAGTTATGGTAAGCTAAGCAACCATAAATCGCACCACCACCGTGCACTGTTAAGACTAACACCCAGGACATCAAAGATGACATCACAAATATCTTGCAATCGGCTGAACTGAAGTTTTAAGAAAAATGATACTCTTGCCATCAAGCAATGAGGCCTTCCTCATTAATATATGTGGAATTAGGTGTGTTATCTGTGATGAAGAAGGTGAGTTTTGATCACCGTGAAATATTGGATAAGACTGTGGCACAAGGAAGGACTAAGATCCTACCATGAAGTGCTACTACATCTTCTAAGTTTATAGGGTGGCAGATGCTCGAAATGGCTGAGTTATGTAAAGAAAGGCCAATCCAAGCTGAATTTGAGCAACCTTTGGACTGATCTGATCTCTTGTAACATGAGTCGAAGAGAGACAGTAAGCTTAGCCATTAATAATTGGGTGACTATATTGATAACAGACTGCTCAAGTCCGGAATTGCATATATTGAGCTAATTAGTACGGCCTACAAGAAATCTTTATATTTTCTCTTCCATTTAGGGACGTTGGCTGTGGCGAGATTTACAGCCCTTTGGAAAAACCAGGAGTCTTCTCTATGCCCAATGTGGTTTTAAAAAAAAGAAGACATACTGCACTTTTTGTTGATCTGCAATAATACCTGGAGGCTGAGGCAGAGATACTTGAGACCAATTTTATTTAATTTTGGGATTCAAAGCTCAAGGGAGGCACTACTTTCTTTAATTACAACAAATATATTTCTGTTGTATTGCATACACAGAACTTGGTTGTTAAAGGCAAATGCCCTTAACCCATTAACTGCCATGGGTTTTCCCCCCCAGTGCCAATGCTTTTTTGGTGATTTCGGTATGTCGCCATTCAATCCCTTGTAAGTTTTTGTTACATGAGATATCTCTGCCAAATGTGGAACCTTTTTTCCCAAATGTAGGCGGTTCTAACGCCACAAAGGAATCTTAGCTTGCTGTAGGGGGTGAGAGAAAATAACCAAAAAGCAAGAAAATGCTGGGTTTTTTCAGAAAATGCCAACAAAATGTTGTACAAAGCCTGTGTTTTTTTCCTAGTAAGTGCTAGGAACAAATGGTTTGCTGTGCTGAATTCCCCGTTATCAGGGCTTTCAAGAACAGGTTCAGTAGAAACCAAAAAAACATATTCTGATATAGTTCCCAACCATTTTGTGAGAGGTAGGCGATTTTGGCCTTTTTTTCCAATAGGACATGCATGGACGGAATGGAAGAAAAGGGTAGGAAAGCTGAATGGGAGGACAGAAAGGCATACATTTCTGAAAAGTAGACAAAAGTACAAGTTTAGGAAGGGGTGATTTGCGCAGGTCAGGCAACAACTATGTAGGGAATAATACCATAGTTTGGGGAAAAACTGGGAAAATGACAGAACAAAAGGTAAGTGGTGGACATGGTTAGCCTGGTAAAGAAATGGCTTCTGTGAATTTTGAGAAAAGCAATGCTCTGCTACATTTCACTGACTCTTCCAGTTTAGGAAATCACAAGTTTTTTGTAATGTTTTACAAAACAAGCAATACCACAAGCCAAAAACGGAGCCATGGTACACAGCTTTTTTATGATTGCGGCCTGAATAGACGCAATTAGCATGTGTAAGTAAAGAAAACAAATGTGGTGAGGAAGGGCACACATACATTTTCTGAAAGAGCACAGGGAGACCTTTTGAAGGGTAGGTGACTTGTGCAGGTTGCAAAAGTGTATAGTGCCTAAAGCAGTGACTAAATGTAGGTCACATTTGGGAAATGGAAGGGTTGTGTGATAAAGTGCAGCAGCAAATGGACGATAACGTTATGAAAACCACGCAAACACAACAAATGTCCTACTTTCCCGCTTTTCCACTGGTGTCCCAATGAAAACGGTACCTCACATGTGTGGCTGCACCTAGCAAACGAAAAAGGCTAAACCACTGTTTGGTAACCCCAGGTCTTTCGGCAAAGCAGATTTTGTGGAATTTTGTTCTTGTGGACAACTTAGAGATTTGGCCGTGGGGTATCGCAGCCACCAAGGAAAACAGGGAACCCCATGCATTTCCGAAGAGAGGACACCTGTGGTAATCCACAGAGGTCTGACTTGTGCAAATCCTAGCAGAATGTAATACCCACAATCCCCGGCAAACTCAGAAATGTGGCCAAAAAAACCACAATGTTCAGTTATTTCACTCTACCCACCCACCGAAACACGCCACCAACAACACATGTCCTACCGTTACGCGTTCCGACCGGGGTCACAATGAAAGCGGTACCTCATATGTGTGAGTGCACATACCTGAGCGCAAAGGGAAAAGGTTATACGACTGGTAACCCAAAGTCTTTCGGCAGGGCAGATTTTGAGGAATTTTGCTCATGTGGACAACCTACAGATTTGGGACTAGGGTGTCGCAGCCACCAAGGAAAACAGGGAATGCCATGCATTTCCAAAAGGAAGACATCCGTGGGAATCCACAGAGGTCTGTCTTGTGAGAATCTGCCCCAAATGTATTACCCACAATCTCCAGCAAAGTCTAAAATGTGGCAAAAAAAACTACATTTTCAGACATTTCACTCTGACCACCCACCAAAACACGCTGCCAGCAACACAGGTCCTATCTTCCCATATTCCCACAGGTGTCCCGACAAAAACTGTACCTCACATGTGTGGGTGCACCAACGTGGGCGCAAAGGGAAAAGGCTAAACCACTGGTAACCCAAAGTCTTTCGGCAGAGCAGATTTTGAGGAATTTTGCTCATGTGGGCAACCTAGGCTGTCAAAGTCACCAAGTAAAACAGGGAACCTTGGGCACTTCCGAAAAGAAGACACCTGTGGGAATCCACAGAGTTCTGACTTGCGCAAATCCGCCCAGATTGTATAACCAACAATACCAGGCAAATTCCGAAATGTGTCGAAAAAAACAAAATATTCGGACATTTCACTCTGCCCACCCACTGAAACAAGCCGCCAGCAACACATGTCCTACCTTCACGCGTTCCCACAGGAGTCCTGAAGAAAATGGTACCTCACATGTGTGGGTGCACCTACCTGAGCGCAAAGGGAAAAGGCTAAACCACTGGTAACCCCAAGTCTTTCGGCAGAACAGATTTTGAGGAATTCTGCTCATGTGGACAACCCACAGATTCGGGCATAGGGTGTCGAAGCCACCAAGGAAAACAGGGAACCCCATGCATTTCCGAAAAGAAGACACACGTGGGAATCCACAGAGGTCTCACTTGTGTGAATCGGCCCAGAATGTATTACCCACCATCTCCGTCAAAATTAGAAATTTGGCGACAAACACAAAACTTTCAGACATTTCACTCTGCCCACCCACTCGAAACACGCCGCCAACAACACATGTCCTACCTTCCGCGTTCCCACAGGTGTCCCGGTGAAAACAGTACCTCAGGTGTGTGGGTGCACCTACCGAGCGCAAGGGAAAAGGCTAAAGTACTGGTAACCCAAAGTCTTTCGGCAGAGTAAATTTTGAGGAATTTTGCTCATGTGGACAACCTAAAGATTTGGGCTTAGGGAGTCGAAGCCACCAAGGAAAACAGGCAACCCCATGCATTTCCGAAAAGAAGACTCCCGTGGGAATCGACTGAGGTCTGACTTGCGAAATCGAGCCAGAATGTATTACCCACAATCCCTGGCAAAGTCCAAAATTTGGCGAAAGAAACATAATTTTTGGACATTTCACTCTGCCCACCCACCAAAACACGCCAGCAACAACACATGTCCTACCTTCCCACGTTCCTAAAAGTGCCCCGATGAAAATGGTACCTCACATGTGTGGGTGCACCTACCTGAGCGCAAAGGGAAAAGGCTAAACCACTGGTAACCCCAAGTCTTTCGGCAGAACAGATTTTGAGGAATTCTGCTCATGTGGACAACCCACAGATTCGGGCATCGGGTGTCGAAGCCACCAAGGAAAACAGGGAACCCCATGCATTTCTGAAAAGAAGACACCCATGGGAATCCACAGAGGTCTCACTTGTGTGAATCGGCCCAGAATTTATTACCCACCATCTCCGCCAAAATTAGAAATTTGGCGACAAACACAAAACTTTCAGACATTTCACTCTGCCCATCCACTCGAAACACGCCGCCAACAACACATGTCCTACCTTCCGCGTTCCCGCAGGTGTCCCGGCGAAAACAGTAGCTCACGTGTGTGGGTACACCTACCGAGCGCAAGGGAAAAGGCTAAAGTACTGGTAACCCAAAGTCTTTCGGCAGAACAAATTTTGAGGCGTTTTGCTCATGTGGACAACCTAAAGATTTGGGCCTACGGTGTCGAAGCCACCAAGGAAAACAGGCAACCCCACGCATTTTCGAAAAGAAGACTCCTGTGGGAATCGACTGAGGTCTGACTTGCGCAAATCGAGCCAGAATGTATTACCCACAATCCCTGGCAAAGTCCAAAATTTGGCGAAAGAAACATCATTTTTGGACATTTCACTCTGCCCACCCACCAAAACACGCCGCCAACAACACATGTCCTACCTTCCCATGTTCCTAAAAGTGCCCCGATGAAAATGGTACCTCACCTTTGTGGGTGCACCTACCTGAGTGCAAAGGGAAAAGGCTAACCCACTGATAACCCCAGGTTTTTAGGCAGAGCAGATTTTGAGGAATGTTGCTCTTGTGGACAACCTACAAATTTGGGCCTGGGAATCCACAGAGGTGTGACTTGTGCGAATCGCCCCAGGGAGGGCTAGATGAGTTACCTCCATCCACTTAGGGTGGGGGGAGAGGGCCACCCCCTTTCATTTACCCAAAAATTCCTGGTGGCTAGTGGCCCCCACCCCACCCAAAACTCTGTTTTTATAATTGATTTTTGTGTTTGCCCCTTCCATTGATGAAAAGAGGTCTGACACTACCCTGGACAAATAATCAGCCCAGGAAAACAGGTACTTGTTAACAGTTACCTATTTAATGTCGAAATGGTTGGAGTGCATACCAGCAACTAACTGCAATACACAAACAGGGGCTACCTTGCTAGTGAATCATAACTTCGTTAAGTTTGGCTTGCCTCAAAGAATAGAATCAAACTGTGGAAGTAATTTTACTAGTGCAATGATAACCAAGATGTGGAAGATTCTGGGAATGAAAAGGCAGGTACATATCTCCTATCGGCAATCTTCTTCTGGTGGTGTAGAATGATTCAATAAATCAATAATTGACATCTTGAAGAATTGTGTGGATGAAGCAGTGTCCAGTTGGGATTTGCGTCTTCCCTTGATCCTAATGGCCATTAGGTCAACACCATCAAGGTCCACAAGCCTCGGTCCAAATTAAATTATGGCAGGTACGAAAATGGTTCTACCTTAACATTTGTTATACAGCACCAATGAACAAGTCTTGGTAAATGCAGCCCCAATTCTGAATATGTGGAAGATTTGGGAAAGCATTTGCAACACACATTTGTTTTTGCACAGTGAAATCTGGAAAAGGACAGCTGAGGTTGCCAAATCATACTATGATAGGAAGGCATCTGTGAGGGTGTATGACATAGGTGACCAGGTGTTAAGTTTAATTTTGCAAATGGCAAGAATAAAAATGTTACATTTCTGGCATCATGACACAGTCCCTACAAAATTGTGGACACAGTTTTGCCCGTTGTCTGCAGGATTATGATGAAGGATGGTGATCTGGTAGTGGAACAATTTTCCTACATCAATCAAACAAAGCCGTTTCACCCGAAGCATGAGGTCAAAAGACTGTAACAGAAAGGAGAAAACAGTAGGGAATAAGAGGTGTAACAATTCCATAAAGATTAAGGGGAATAGATCAGTGAATGGCAGTGAGGAAAGTAGCTCATAACAGGGATGAAAAAAATACATCGGAGTAGGAAAGAAGGTGTGTGAGGCGCGGTGTGTATAAATACTTAAAAAAAAGAAATTTAGGAATTATACAGGTTTATTGTTGTTAGAAATATATATGTTGTTAGTATTTCATTCCAGGTTTAAAAAAAAGGATTGTAACTCTAAATGTATATGATACTAACGTTCCTTTCCAGGTAATTGAAAGGGGAGTTATACAAAATGATTGTGCTTGATACTTAACCTGTCAGTTTCTCTTCTAGTTTACATTGCTAACTTGTTTCACTCACCTGTGCCCCTGGAGCAAGTTGTGTCAATGGAAGAGGCCCCTGGACCTGAGTCCCCTGGACCAAAAAGGGGGAGAAGATGGAGAAACTTGCGAGGAAGGAGCCAGATGTAGGGGAAGGAAACTTACATTAATATTATGATAACATTTGTGTCATGGACATAAGACTCTCTGGCAAACAGACGCATTTTGCATAATTGCTGGGGGCGAGTACTCGGTTGGGATGGATATGCGATTGCCGGTCTAAAGGAGTTTTCACTTTACATTCTTTCTCTACAATGTATCCAGGGTTTAACCTCTGTCTATCCTTGACCTATGAACAACTGGTTCAAATGTATTCCTAGGTATGAACAATCACTGCTACATATTCTTAGGCATGGACATGTATTGACATTTATCCCTTGTCATTTATTGACTGTATACACATATATTGCTCATTTTTGAATTATCATTCATATACAACATATCAACATATTCCTATCTGTCACTGCGATATTTAACAGACCAAATACTCTCATGTATGAATTAATAGCTTATTTTTAAGCTTGGTAAAAAGGGTGCTCTAAAAAAAGAACAAATAAAGGTGTTTTAATAAACAAAAGAGAACGAAAAACCTATTTGCAAAACATGCACAAAACGGGTATCTGCAAAACGTATATACCTTATGTTTAATGCTATGAAAATTAGCGAATGATCCGTTCTTTAGACAATTGTGTGTGGAGCGTTGCTGGTGTTGTGCCCAAACACTTTTGTTTTGTTTTTGGAGTCCGCTTTCTGCTGCTGTCTGAAGGGAGGAGGAGCCTGCAACCTTTAAAAACACTTACTGGGAGCGGAGCAAGTGGAGTGTGTGGAGTGTTGCTGGTGTTGGCGGTGGTGGCAGGAGATTTACTCAGAGGAGCCTCTGTGCAGCATTAGCCAGAACTACTATAAATGCAGCAGCTCAGCGCAGAGTCCTTGGTGGTTTTGGCAGGACTGGTGCCTTGTTAAGAACACCCCCCAATGCCATCGGGCGGTCCCCTGAGCTGTCAAAAGTCACCAGTATGGATATAGACGTGATTGCGAATAACAACCTGCAGCTCGATGTTGATGAGGTGAGTCTACCTTTTACATCCAAAAACCAGCCAATTCTGTTATAACAACACCCCTTTTGGCACTATTGCAGTTGGACAATCTTCCACCCCTCCCAATCAAGCCCTCAGCTAACTAGATAACTCCCCCTTGCATCATATACTGTCCCAAACACATCAGCTGACTCACAGAGCCATAATAAACATTCTGAGTATCACAAGACGCGATGAACTTTGGAAATAATAAAAATATTGAGGACAATGAAAGGCAAACAAATGCAAAATTTGGGCGAGTAAACATCCACATTTTGACTACATCAAGTCATGCACTCCGAGAGCACCAAACCATAGTGCCCACGTCAGAGTGCGAGAGAGAGTGCGAGTACATCTCTACAACATCTGTTCACATCTGATAACTCACTATTCCTGCTAAACGCTAGTCTAGTTGATCTACTTGCTACTAACTCACAAATGGGCCGCCCCAGAACCCTTGAAAATCTAGAATTGCAGCACTAGCACAGAGAATGGTTTGAGATATCGAAGTCAATAAATCCCATCTGGCCGTGTACAAGAAAAATCAAAGCTTATACAGCACAGAAGCAAGGACAATGAACATGACGAACATGCATGACAAAACAAGCCTAGACAAGGCCAAGGATAGATCAAGATCCAATGAAGGACCCCTCCTGTGGTCAACCACCGGAAATAGGCTCAAGGAAAGACAACCATGAGAGTGGGCATAAATATGATGGTACAAGCTCCTTAATTTCGGAGGCAAATATGATCCACAATCAATCAAGTCCCAGCATGTGTGCCTTGTTTAAATGGACAAGCCATCTCAATTGCATCTCTGAGGAGAGGTCTGAGTACTGAAACAGAAGTGACTTTGAACATGATTTGGTCTTCATGTTCGACCAACCAAATCAGAACTTACAATTATCCATGGAAGTATCTACCCAGCTTCAAAACAATACTATGGCAGCACTCACAATCTCACTGGCACCCTGTACTAAATGATATGAAGCCTTAAACAACAAGGTAAAAGATCAAGCGACCCTACTCGCCATTACAAACACTAAATTCATTTTGTAATAGATTAGACACAGAAGCCAAAACATCACAAATATGGCATAAGAGATTATGTGACCTGGTGAGATGCGAGGAATGTGACAAGTCCACATTGATGACCACCTTGTTGGAAAACTGCAAATGGATGAGAGCACAGACAACAGACACAAAATAATTTATCCAACAACATGAGACACTCAATGTTAATGTTAAAGATATTTATATAGCGCACCGTCATCAACGGAGTTGGTCTCCAGGCGCTAAGGCGGATCTGTAAACAAAAGGTGGACAGGGTGGGTTAGTGGGTGAAGAGGGCGTAAGAAAGTGAGAGGTGGAGTACTGTTGGCAGCTTCAGTTCGGTTTTCACTGTGCGCTGAGCATGGGTGTGCAAATAGGATCGACACAGGCCCTCGCGTTCTGTTGTTGCGATCTATGTGTTTTTTGTTTGTTGTTGCAGTGTGGTAAAGTCTGTGCGGTTTGCTCTGAGAGAGGTGGTTGTGTGCGTTTTGTGTGAATTAAGTAATCGGAATTTGGAGGTTTTTGTTAGTGGTTTGTGTGTCTCATAATCCCTGTAGTTTAGCTTATGTATCGGTAGACAAAATGGGTCGGTATATCTCTCTCTAGGTTTAGTGAGTATCTAGTTTCTGAGGCGATACTGCAGCTGGTCCAATAGATTGATTGGCATACTACCCCAGGTTCGGTGAGCATAGTCCTTAGATCGATAATGGTGTTTTATTATCATTACCCAGCTTCTTTCTATCTATTTACTTTGGGTAGTCTATTGGGTGGTATAAGCTTCTCTTCCCTTTCCTGACTGTCTAGTATCAGGCCGGGGGAAGAGGTTGGCCTCCAGCTAACTTATTGAGCTTGGTACACCCAGGGGCAGGCATAATCCTGCTTAGGTAGTGGAGTTACATTATCTTTCCCTGTTTTTCCTATGCATTACTGTCTATGGTCCACTGATCCCCGTGCCCTCGAGGGTGCCATGTGCCATTGCTGGGTAATACCTTGTTCTCCATTCCGATTGATCTATGGGTGTTCTTATTTATGATTGGTGAGGTTTGTTTTTAATTGATAGTGAATATGTTACATTATATAAATAATAAACAAACAAACAAACAAACAAACATGTCTGTGTGTCCTTATATAATAAGGGTTGATGATTTAGGGATTAAGGGTAGCTCTTCTCTCAGCCTAGTTCCTCAGTGTATGTCCTTATGGGCATTCTTTCTGGTTATGGGGTGAAGAGCCATGATATGAGGAGTTTCCTGAATTGTGGGTTATGCACATTGATTTGAACTTACTCCTCTGTTTGATGGGTAGACAGTGTAGCGTTTTCAGCGCTGGTGTGATATGTTCTCTTCTGAGTATGTTAAGGAGCAGTCTGGCTGCTGCATTTTGTATGCGTTGGAGTTTATATAGGGGTCGTTCAGACAAGCCTAGATATAGTCTGGACATGATGATGGCGATGACGGCAGTTGTTTTGTTGGTGAATGAGAGGAATGGTAGGATCCTTTTAACCGATCGCAGGAGAAAGAAGGATTTCTTGATTAGGGCATTTACTTGAGGCTCTAGAGTGAGTTTGTTGTCCATCAGGACTCCCAGGTTTTTTACAGTTGATGATGGGGCTGGAGTTTCACCAATTTCAGTTGGCCATGGGATGTAGAGGTTGTCTTCTCGGTTTTTCGAGATGATCATTATTTCTGTTTTGCCTGGGTTGAGTTTGAGGTAGTTTAAGTTCATCCAGTTGTATATTTCACAAAGGCAGTTCTCTAGAGTTGCGTTGTTTTCTTGTGAGTCTTGTATTTTGTATATTATTTGTGTGTCATCAGCATAGTTGTACCAGGTGACCCATGTATTTCGATGATTTTAATTAGCTGTGACAGGTAGATGTTGAATAGAAGTGGCGAGAAGGATGATCCTTGTGAAACTCTGCATGATGATTCTCAAGGGCTTGATTTGTGTAAACAATGTTTAAGAGTGAAAGAATAGATGGAGAGAAAAATGGAAGAGTCAACCAAAATCTAGGAAGTGGAAACACTGAAACTCCCAATCAAGTTGCATCGAGTCAGTGACCGCCAGGAGATACCTCATATCCACATACTCATAACAGTCAAATATTCAAGAGAATACAAAACCTATTGACGGAAGACTCCAGCAGAGTGGACTCAAAAAGGAAGCTACCAAGGGCGGCAAGAATTACCGTAATGGAGCCCCGTGAATCTAAGACACAAACACAGAACATCTGTGTAGCCAAACAGAATTGGCGCAAAAACAAGTAGTATCATTTCACATCAACAACAAAATAAGAAATCCAAAAACCAACCAAAGGCAAAAAAAAACTAAATCTAAAGGATCAAGAGCCTTCTTGCGAAATATACGAACTCCACCACAAATCAAGCCAGAGAGAATAACACAATGTGAATTCTAACTAGAACATCAGATGAGACAAGGAAAATAACAACTAATGAAGGGCAACATAGCAACTTTCTAATGCTTGAATAAAAACGGCGGTTGCAGAAGCCAAATCACACTTCACAAAAATCTATAAAAAAAACATAGAGTTGACCACAATCCAACCTTCAGATATACAACAACCTATTAGCGGTTGAAAGAATTTTCCGCTCCAAAGGAAATTTGATATTAAATTGAAGAAACATCATAAAATGAAATCACAATTGTCCAAAATTGATATACAAAACTTCACAAGATATCAAAGTTGTTCGAGCATAGAATGGACTGGGTGATTCTACACAGAGTCACCATTAATTAAAGAAGCACTTTTAGAACTGGAAAGGAGCTTCCTACTGCTAGGGTTCGAAATCACGGACTACAATAATGAAGTGCAGCAAGCAATACCGAAGGCAATATGTGATATAAGTTCATCACGGAATGCAAATACAAATCAAATAATAAAAACAAAAATCACAAATCAAAGAGTCATAAATCACAGACAAGCACCACAAAGCTGCCGTCCTTCAAAATATGATTGAGCAATGATACAAGCAGTGCACCTACAGCAGGAAGACAAGTAGAGTTAACTTGTTCTGCAGCAAATGACCAAGACTGGTCATGGTTATCAAAGGCCTTATATAATATTGACCAACAATAGAGCCATGAGAACCCTAAAGAATGGCATCTAAAAATTGGATCGTGGAACGCCAGAGGATTCAAACATCTTTTTAACTATAAACAACTAGGACTAGAAAAATATGATATCCCATGTCTACAATAATCATGGCTCAGGACGACCCCCCTCTGTGAAGGATACAATTTTTTACATCAATAAAGCAGAAAAAGGTATATCTGGCAGACCCTATTCTGGGCTCCTCACAATTGTGAAGAGAGGTGTGGGGCTGTGTGTGAGAGAGACCATGCCTCTTCAGACAAATAGTGGTCATTGAACAACAGACCAATGGTGAACAGTAAAAAAAAAAAAGGTCATTTTTAATCTCTACTTCAATACAGATAAATACACTTATAAGACTTTAGCTTAATAATTCGGGATACATTGGATCAGGTATTGCTATCGCATCAAGATTCCCACATAATTCTGTGTGGATATTTAAATATGAGAATCATCAACAAACAAGGAAAGCCAATACTAAAGAACAGTTTACAAAAAAGAGCTAGCAAATGGGTTGAAGAAATGACAGAATACAATTTACACATTCTAAATGCCCAAACCATAGGAGATTATATCAGTCGAGTTGACATGGTTGCAAGGAGAAACAAGCGCAGTTTTAGATGACATATTTTTCTCTATCAACTGCTTTGAATTAATAGATCAATTTAAGGTTGTTCAAATGACAAGTGATCATAACTTACTTGAAGCCACAGTTAAAACTGTGATGGCAAAACTAGACCTTTGCCAAACACATCTGTACATATCTCTCAAGGAGGAAATAGACTGAAATTGCACACCTCGGACATCCTCACAATGACCAATTCCCTGGAACATGCCTCAAGGGGTTCCAATGTAACCCCAGAATATACATGGCTACTTCCGTAATTCCTAGAGCCCTCAAAAACTGGCAAAAAGGATAAACACATCAAAAAACATACATATGATATGTTAGTTGTGCAAGCAAAAAAGATTTTGCGCACAGACCTAAAAAAAGATAAAAATGTGCAACCAGCCAGAGATCAACTGTCCCTTGAAGAAACAAAAACAAAGGTATCAAAATAGGCTAATCGCCACAAAAGCCATTTCATACCAAAAGGATGCTGAACACATGCTAGAGGCCCCCAGGAGCCAGAACACAAGAAACCTATGGGAACTCATTAACTGTGAAGGTGTCCATCAATTGGCCCTACAATCCTCTAAAGTATCAGAATCTGCATGGATAACACATTTCACAAACATATTTGCACTTAAACCGGGAACAACAAAAATAAAAGCCTTGCAAATAAGAAAAGATTGGGACAATAAGTTTGACAGAGAAGACATTGAAATCTGTATTGGTACACTCAACTCATCAAGGGCAGCAGGCCCTGACAGACTAACTAATATCATGCTGAAAGAAGCAAAGGGCCCCTGAGCACAATTTATTTTGGTCCTATTTAACCAAATCACAAAAACCAAATGGATTCCAGATTCTTGGAAACGAGCCATAATCATACCAATATATAAAAAAGGTGATTGTGAAGATCTGCGCAATTATCGGCCCATCGTCTTATTGGATATCTTGGGTAAAATCTTCGGCTCAATACTGATGCGGGATTTGAATAAGTGGGCTGTGTCAAGTGGGCACATGGATCCAAGACAAACTGGATTTGTAAAAGGCGTGAGAATGTCTCTGAAGCTGTTCTTACTGAATCTTCTAAAAATAAGGGCAGTACAAACTAAGTCGACCCACTATGTTGCCTTCGTTCATCTCAAACGTGTGTTCGATAGTGTGAACAGAGAAAGACTATGGCAGGAACTATCCAACCGCCTTATTGGATGCCATAATGGCCCTATATTCGGGAACTTCTTTTGAAGTAAGACTCACTAGACAAGGAGACATTTCCCAACAAATCCAAATGTACCAGGTTTAAAACAAGGATGCCCACTAGCCACATCACCGTTCAATCTATACTTATCGGACCTCCAGGAATATCAGACTAAAATCCAAGCCTTCCCACTAAAAATCCAGAATCAACATCTTGCGTGGATCATCTATGCAGATGATTTGGTCATAATTGAGCAAACAGAAATTGGCCTCCAGCGGAGATTGAACAATTTCATGTCATATACTATCGACAAAGACTTAAAAGTGAACATCAAAAAGACTTGCATATTGGAACCTGCTGCCCTGAATAAAAGGAAACCTGGAGCCAAAAAGAGATTCATTTGGAAAATTGGTGGTGAAAAGCTCCTACATGTAGAGCCAGTCGTATATATAGGAATTCTCGCGAATCACTCCTAAATGAAAGCAAATGGAACAATGTCCTAAGACAAAAAACAAAGCCACTGTTAACCCAGGGTCAAGCAATCCTAAAACGATATGGGAATGTACGCTTATACCAGTTATAACATTCTATAAACAAAAAGTACAATCAATACTAACATACAGGACTGAAACGCTTCATAACTTGGAATGGCAGGCATGGGTGTCATTGGAAGGACTCTTTTGGCAGATCTCAGGTACGAGTTTGGCCTGCAATCTTTGGAATATATATCTCTGGAAAACCCTATAATTTTACAGGAAATGTATGATGACTGATCATCATGCACCTTTCGACATAACCAATAACCATATTGTCACGGCATGAAAAAACACAGAGCCCCTTCTGACGATGTGGAAAATAAAATGTGCATGTTCGCTCGAGAATATAGGATCTACAGTGGACATCTTGTTACACAACCCAAACTTGATCAAGAAAACAATAAAAGAACAAGACTGGATAAATAACACTGCAAATAAGAGAAAATCATGCCTTCGACATTCCATTTGCACATGAAAGACGAGCCATCAATTCCATTCCAAAATACTTGAACAAACAAATTTCCTTCCAAACAATATCGAGATTTATTCTTGAGGTTCAAGCTGAATATGTTACCGACTGGTGAAGTACTTCAAAAGAAAAAAAAGCTTACCCATCTTACATCAACAGGGTAGATTAGGCAAAAAGGAAGACGTCATTAAATCCCTCTACCATATAATGATGGGGTGCCCGAACCTCAGGACATTGAGATCTATCCATCTGATACATTATGTCAAGCAGATGCAATACTTGAAACCACAGGAATGGTGGAACCTCCTTGTGATAGGTGAAAATGTGAGCATGATTTTAGCAGCAATTACATTTGTGGAAATTGCTCTAAATGAATGTCAAACCTAGATAAACATGACCCAGACACCAGAGAAAGAATAAGTCCCAAATCTGCAAATAATAACATCTGGAGACTAATTGCCAGGAATACCTCACAAAAGAACTGAGAACTAACGCGCATTGTAATTTCATCAACCGCGTGACATTATGTAACAATGTAACTTGCTTTATTTTGTTTGGCGGATTGTGACATAGGATGGTGTGATTTTATAAGGTTTATAACAAACCAAAGATAAACAAATTAGACAATTGTTGCTAATTTTAAGTCACAAAAAATAAACACATTTTCACATTGTGTCTGAGAATCAAATGGGTTGGAGGAGTAGCTAGGAATCATGTTTCTGTAGAGGTCCTTGTTTTTTGAAATCCACGCAGAAACAAGGGGGTGATGTAGGGATAATTAGTACACACATTTCCGTTGTGCACTAATTTTAGCATTGCCACTGACTTCAAAAGGGGTAATGTGCATCATGTACACATTGTGCTAATGTTTCAGTACATGCTAGGTGTGTGACATAGTGCTGATGTGAGGCATTGTGGGTATAATAAGGGGTGATTTGGGATTTAGTTTAGCACAGTGTAGTGTAGGATGCTAACAATTAACATGATTAACTCTAACGCTACTAATGACTAATCTTAACAAGACCAATACTAGTCATTATTGGTCATTTGACTGGGATTGCTTAGTCCACAGTCCACGCTGCAGGCTGTGGGTGCAGGGGCATTCAAATTGCAATGGTGGCATAGAAAATAAATATGAGAATTGAAAGCTGAACTGCAGTGTGCGTTGTGGGCGTGAGGTTCAGAGCGCAACGAGACAGCAGAGTGTATTGTTGCGAAGACAGCTTCTTTGTTCAAACAGGAAAAACACAGAGGATGTCAGGATGCTATGTGGCACATTTTCCATCCGAGCTTGAGAAGAGTGCTGTACAAGGGTCATCGAGGAAGGAGAATCACAAGAACTGGAAAGTTACTGTGTGTGGGCTAAAGTTGGGTGGTATTTGTCTACAAATAATATTCATGACATCATGATTTATGCAGGAATGAGGGAAACAGCAACACTGGTTCTGTAGGAAGATTTTGGCAAGGAGGAGGTGAAGAGAGAAAGGTGTATAAGCCAGAGGAGGAGGAAAGAAAGGGGTTGGCCAGAAAACGATGGTGTAGAGGAGCAGGAGTGAGGGGAGAAGAAGAAACATCAAAGAAATTGGAGTGTTGGCTGCGCTGTGCGGGAAGAGGTCAGACGTAGCTGAGCTGGGCTGTGCAGAAAGGAGGGAGACTGGCCAGTGGACCTTGCTGGGCTTTGGAAGGAAGCTGGGAGTGGGAGAGATTGTGCACGAGACAGAAAGCCTCCCTCATCCAGGCTGAATCCCCACCTCACTGGGTTCTTGCTGAGGATGAGTTTAAAACAAGAAGAATAATCAAACAATTCATTAGGATAACCCCTGGCCTGATCTGGGAAGTGCCAAATTGGGATAAAACACATGTAAGGGGACCCGAACACATTTGTTCTTAGTAACCGAAGAGCAGCTGTGTCCTTCTGTGTGAAAAGATAGATTCATGAGAAAGGGGCGTTCTGCAGGCGCGGTAAAGGCTGTCAGTTTTACTTCCAAGGTTACCGATAAAACAAACATATTTCTTCTGCCAAGTGCTGTTAATAAAATAGTTTTGCTTGAAGAAAAGAGAAATCATTTCCCAGGTGAGGGTGTATAACAGGCAAATAATAGAGTTGTTTTCTTCCCCTATAGTAAAATGTGAAATTGCATATTGTGGTTTCCTTTCTCTAAGAACGTGCAGTAAATCTTCTGGTTGTGGGCCTTAGCTGAGTACATCATGACAAATTGAATTGATTGGTAGTTGCTTTACATGGACAACAGCCAAGAAGGGGGTCTTGGATTGTGTTGCCTTACAAGCAATATTATTTCCTCCCAAGGAAAACTATTGTTTCTGCTTCTTTTGCAGATATTCAATGTGAAGGTAACTGCTTTCTATGCATATTTTCATGGTTTGCTGAAAGTTTAGAAAGTGCTTGAGGGCATAGCTTTAGAAACCGTGTGTGTTTTTAGTATTACAAAAGGCACATCCAGGCTGATGTTTTCCTAATGTTTTCTCATGCATTGAGCATGTAAATGTCTGATAGTGTGCATATGAAGGTACATGTTTATGAAAGCCTGTTTCCAGGTCAATTTTTAGTGTGATTTGTATATTTAGTGATCAGTATTGCTAATGTGAACATGAATGTACCTGGCATTATACCAAGTCTGGTACCTCCGTAGCCATGGATCCCATATGTATATTTAAAAAGGTATAATCGTGAGCTAGTTCCCCATACTTTACCAAAAATCGGGGAAACACATATCCGCACAGAGTGAGAGTGCTCTGAGTATATTTCCCAACAGATACAAGTATCTGAAGCTGAAGATCTGTCAGAGACCCACTTGCGCACTGCTTGTAAGCTCATCAGTGGCCATGCCAACCACCATGTTTCAGACATCCAACTTCAAACCAAATGGGACGGCCTGAACCAGGTGCCTTCCTCCTATCTAATGGAACGTACAACCAGTCTGGATCCCTTCTCTGCTCCCATCAATGTTTCAAGGTCAGAGTAATTGCCGGATATGTATTTGTCCTGCATCTGTCTGAAACAGGACTGCAGTTTTGCACAGCCCCTTCCTGCCTCATCACTGGCAATGTTGCTATCATCCTGAGAGGCCTTATGAGACCTAGCCAAACTGCTGCTCTCCCTTGACACAAGTTGGCACCTTCGGAAACCCGAAGTCTGACTGCGCTACTCCTGACGGCATTTCGACCTGGTTATGGGTCACATCAACATCCACCACTGCCTGATGCTCCCATGCATCTGGTAATACATTTAAGCCATCTTCATACTGCCCTATGATCTCTCACTGAGCTTGACCTAACTGTTGCTGGAAGTCTCGAACCTGAAGCCTGAGAACCTCTTATAGCAGAACCTTTGCTGGGCATCATTGTCCTCACTGATTTCCTGTCCCATTGAGTCTGTGGTCTTGCATGCCGGAGTCTGGAGGCGTAGATACCTTATATCTCTTTGATCGTCTCTATACCCTCTTGCCTTGCATCGGGCTTAAAGTAAAAAGTAGCTACGTTACCGGCCAAAGGCAGTGGAGTTTGGGTCAAGAGACTTCTCTTTAGTCATGTAAGGTTTGGGCAATGATACTCTATCCCCTTCATAGCTGAAGTATCCTTTCTTTTATCAAGAACATGGTTGATAAAAGCACATGCTTCCAACAGACTCAACTATACCAGGCTATGCATAAACTCCTAAAGTGTTGCTCTTGATGATTAAGTATCTCTAGCCTACACACGACTTGTCATGTTGTTCTTAAACAATGGATGTCAGGTTCATCGGACTCAGACAGGCTTCCCTGGGTGAGAGAGGTGGAGACAGGGAAACCCTCCTTCGCCAGTGTGAACCCCGCATCATATGCAAATTCAGAGCAACGGAGTTTGGTCTGAACCAAGACCACGAGATGGCGCATTTTCCTTAAAGTTTTTATTTTTTGTTTATTCTGCTTACAAACATACGATATGCAGTATATAGTATGACAGGGATTTTATATTAACAAAGCGCCCTATTAACATTCCTTTCACACCTTACTAAGGTATGTCTTATAAATCTGATATCTGTAGCTCAACAGGGATTTATGTATAATGACATACATTAATATCGGTTAACACGTAGTATAGGTTCTGTGTGCATTTCTCTGCCTGCTACTCTTATCTGTTACTAAAACACTTTGTAAATATATTGCAACCAATAAGCCCTTGAAAAACCACCTAAATATCACTTCAGGGGTGTTTCTGTAACAATGTCATCGGTTATGAGCCCAAAACATGATGCTCGTTTGTTCCTTGCCTGACTTCCTAGATGAGGCTCAATGGAAATAGTAGTAGGACTTTGGGTTGCCATGACAACCTATGTAAACTGTGCCAGTGCAGCGTTCTGCACAATCCAGACAGCAGCAGACTTCAGCGGACCAGGAGATAGGCTTCAGCGCTATACTATCTTTCTATCAGATATAATTATATCATGTCACAAGCGCTACTGCGCTTGGCTGCAATCTGACCCTGATTTTCTGCCGCTTCCCGGCATGCTCGCTCATGTTTTACTCTAACTTCTCTACTGCTTAGTAAAATGATTTAATAAGTGCACGGCAACTCATAGTTTCACATCAATGTCTATGGCACGCCCGCTTCGTGCGCACTCTAAGGTGATTTCAACCTATTTGTGTCAGACAAACTTGTTTTTCTGATAGGTACACATAACATTTTTGGCGCATATTTTGGTTTGAATAAATTACACTCCATAAACACAAATTCTTTCTGTTTAAAAGCTACGGCTTTTTAAACCACACATACCTGTAATGTGTTATTTTTGATGTTATCTTTGATTTGATTTCTCATAGGGGGATTTAACCCATGACTGTGTGTTTTACCCAATTGAAACCTTTTGACTTGAGATTTAGGTAAGGCCGACAAGGGCAAAAATCTCCAAAAATGTCAATCATTCAAGCAATTGTCTTTTTCTTTTGATTATTTATTTGCTAATAACGTTTTTGTGTTTTTTTGTCATTTGTTTTTGTTTATTTGTTTTTTCTCAGTATGACTTACCTTTGACTTCCCTACCCTTCACCCCTCCTTATTTCTCTGTGACTACACCACACCATGATTTGTTTTTTCGCTATGAGTCTTGTTCAATTTGATTTATCATGACCTATGATTGTAATGCATATCCGTCTATTTTGCTATATGTTCACTGTCTTTATGCTACCTATCAGCATTGCCACCAGCCCTGATTTGAAAAAGACACTGGTGTGTCGAAACACGTGTCATCCGTAAAGGGCATTTTCAAATTAATATAATAAACCAACCTACCCTTCACAAATACTCAGTGTGGCGCTTTTTTGAGTTGTGGAGAAGCCTTTTCAACTATTGTTCTTAAACCCGCCCCCCCATTTTAGCCATTTACAGTGTATTTTCTCTATTGACTGTGTTGAAACCTAAATAAGTAGGAAACATATTTACGTGTCACCTTACTGTGCTGTGTGTATATGCTTGATAGTGGCTTTATTTACGAGTAGTATGTTAATTTTACTGATTACCTGTGTCTAAATAATGGTATATTTGTTTACGCACATGTGTGGACCTTTGTTTCTTAACAGACCTTCCTCATGTTAACTGTAGTTCACACCAAATTCACCCCTTTCTGAGTTTAAACCTAACTGCCCTGCAGTGTTACCATTGAGAGTTTGGAATATAACTTAAGTTTACTCTGGTTGACCCTTTACATTTTCTCCTCAGAAGCCCTCACCAGAGTCATCTCTGAAAATCCCTCCTAACAACCCCTAGGTGAATGTGGGGGCTTCATTTGTTTGGAATACCCTCGCAGATCTGGCCTATGGAGACATGCCACATGGACCCATTAGAACCCGTCTTCCCTTGACGTCCAACACTCAATTAACATGTTTGCATTAATGATAGCTTGATTTTGGCGATTTGGTCGAACTCACATTGCCAAGGAATTTCCAGTGATTCAGGGTTGTGCTGGTACCTTTGTGACCTTTACGAAGCTGGATTAGGGTCCCAAAGAGATTGGACATGTGGCAATGTATTTGGAAGTGGGCGGTGGCAGTTTAAAAAATATATTTTGCATATTGGTGGCAGGTATGCAGCATGTGACAGCAGGGAATAGTTTGAATAGTGGATGCAAATAAGAATTCCAAATGTAGAACATGTAGACTTTCTGGTGATGGTGTCAACTTAGTGGTTTTTGGTTAATACTTGCATAGGACCTTCAACATCATTTGATAAAAGGTATGGGCTGCACTCTATTCTTGCTATTATAGCTGTGCAGGCTGGTTTTAAGGATCACGAGTTGCTGCTTGGCAGAGATTTTAATCTTTGACATACTTTTGCCCTTGAAGTATTAAAGAATTAACATTCAGGATTGTGACTGGGCAGTAGCAGAGTTTATTATTTTCAGAGACTTACAGCAGTCATGCAAATGCTCTAGTCTTTGCGCCAGCATGGATTTTCATGCTGGCTCAAATTCTGGAGATCCCTTTGTGGTCTGCCTGGTTTATGCACCAGCAAAAAGCAGGCAGACCCCATAGGGATCCATTCTACACACTCCCTGCCATGCGTGCATTGCAGGAAGCGTGTACAATCGAAATGAAACCCTCCCTTCCAATTGGGAACACGGGTTACCATGCGGCATGGTAAGCCGGGTTCCCAGTTGAAATTAAATCCTCCCCAACATGCGAGCATGTCGCAGAAGGTTTCATTTAATTTGTGAGCGCTGGCAAGTGGCGCTTACAAACAAAATTGAAACGCTGCCTGGCATGTCCGCGTACCAGGCAGCACTTACTCACTTTGAACTGCAGAGTGAAAATGTGAAGGGCAAAAGGTGCCATACACGCTTGGACGCTGCCTTTTGCCCTTTACACTTGCACTCAGCAGGGAAAATGATGAAACTTTGGCAGAGGGAGCTGTTTACATTACAGTGTAAATGTAATGGCTCCCCACTGTCAAATTAATCATTTATAGAAAATGAGCACCTTGATGTTCGCATTAGTAGTTTCTATGCCCCAAGAGAGTGCCGAAAGATGTGGATGAAAGTCACCATAGAAACAGACTGTTGGTGTTTATGGAGGAAAGCAATGCCAAGGCACTGACTCTGATTTGGGCAGAGCTGACTGCTTCTGCAAACAGTCACAGGTACCATGTAGCAAGATAAGAGGTAGCAAGCTGTAGGTGGTCTTGATGGTATCTGTTCCCATCCACCCATTGATATGATAGGTTATTTATAACACGCTTAATACCCAGAGGTTTCTAAGCACGGACTCGGGCATCAAACCTGTGGTGCTCTGTGATGTCTTGCTTCCAAGGCGAGCATGTTGCCCCTGAGCTATCCTCCCGAGATTGCAAATTGGAGCTTACCTCATCTCCAGCATGGTGCCCTTCTTCCTTGCCACCTGCTCTTATATCGCCCCATATGGTAACCAGAATGTCAGACTTCTTTGGCAGTCATCTGTTGGCCCGGGCAATAGCTTGCCATTCTACATGCTCTCCTGCCTTATTTTCCAGTTGAATTTCTGTTTCCTGCTTGATTGGCTGATGACTTATGCTGGGCAGTAGGCGACTTTGAGATCTTCATAAAGACCATTCCTATTTGTGTGTTCGTTCATCTGTAGTGCCTGATGGCTGCTGTAATATCAGCCAATGGTCTGTTTCTGGAGTATATCACCATGACCCTGGGCCTCATTACAAGTTTCGCGGAACGGGTTAACGAGCTCCGCTAATGGAGGTGGACCCGTCAAACCCGCTCTGCAAAATTACAAGGGCCCCTCGCGGGACCCGGTAACAACGCCTGGTAAAACCAGGCGTCGTTACCGGGTCCCGTGAGGGGAAGAGGGAGCTAACAACAGGCCAGTCGTAATCGGCCCGTTGTTAGCTCACTCTCCCATTCCCATTGAGCCCTATGGGGGCTCAGATGGGAATGGGCAAGGTCCGTGCCCGGGTTCTCAGAGGGAGGAATTACCGAGCCCTCCGGACTCGGAATGCCCCGGTAATTCCCCATTCTGGGAACCCGGTAAGAGAGCCCGGTTTGGCGGCAGCCATGGAGCTAATAGCTAATAGCTCCATGGCTGCCGCCAAACTCATAATGAGGCCCCCTGTTTCCTCCACCTGCTTCGTTCTGTGAGTCCATCGGTTATACCTGTTTGAATGATAATCCTACTTTTCTCATGGGGACCCAAATGCCACCCATGGAATGGATCTTGACAGACCACCTTGGACTTGTTTTCTTTTTCTTCAACATTGATCTTGTTAACTTTCTCAAATGTTCCCATGTTTTACTTTCATGGGTTCCGGTTTCCTCTTCCATACTTTTGTTGTAATGTTTACCTTCTCTTCACCGTCCTTCTAGCACTGTGAAACCTCTTAGGGGGCGGAGTGAGTGCTAGTCAAAATAATAAATCTAGCAATTAAGAAATATATACAAAAATGGATGAAATTATCGGCACTAAAATAAAACGTATATGCTGGAGGGCCAAGAGTGTAAACATATTTAACAGAAGAGTAAGCGCTCCAATATCCATTAACAGATGTATAGCAAACATCTAGCTGAATAGGTTGTTACGAGCAAACAATAGTGCAATTAAGGAGGAGGAAAATTAGGCAGATGCTAACCCTGACTCAAACAAAAGCCTTTTCGAAAGCAGCACCTTGATTTAACACCTGTAAAAGGGCTAAGTGTGATTTTCGCGCTTAAGTACAATACAGTCTTTATATATGCAAATGTGAAGTACACATTATTATCAATTAGTAGGCTGCGGGAAAATTATAAAAATACCAGAATACATTAGCCACTTTACGTGCTAATTACCAACAGAAAATTGGAGGAATTTAGAATATAATGCTGATTGTAATACAGAAGAAAGATTAAAGGGCTTTTCAATCCATGAGAGATAATAGTTTTAAGCATAGGCTATGGCCACTGATGACACCTGAAGTAACGGAGGCAGATGAAAAGCTCCATTTGGAGGAGAAATATAAAGGCGGTACACATTGTCAGGAGGGCTACAAGGAATGTCAAACAGACTCCATGTCGAATCTCGGAAAATCTGAGTTGTATTGAGTAGAATGACCAAATAAAAGTGCTCCTTGACATGTGAACAAACCATAACTTGAAACTACTCAGGATACAGGTTGTAAATGTCTATGTTTCCCAAGTTAAGCCACAAATTATGGGAACAATCATAGTATTTTCCCAAAGGCAGTCTTTCGGTGGAGGTTTTGTGAGGGGAGGTCCAAAATCCCCCTTTCAGTCCTCTTCGTAAGTGTTCCACAAAGCAAGGGAGTCTGGAAACTACATGAATTGAATTGAATTGATTGTTTATTTATATAGCGCCTATACACAATGTGTTTCAAAAGGGTAGGGCCTGTAAGGGTTCAGAAGGAGGAGACTGACACACAGGTGGCATGTTTGTTGGCATAAACATTTATTGTATGACAAAATAAAGAGGAAACCTCCCTCTCCCTAACACTAAGAGGGGTTTCCCTGCCTCAACTAAAATACTAAGGATTCAGTCAGGATGTCTGTAAATCAAGAGTCCACCGTGCTTCTATCCCTTACGATTGTAACTAAACTAAAGAGGTAGTGGATCTTCCTGGCCCAGAAGAATGACTCCCTTCTTCTGGACTATGGGTCACAGTTCCAATTGTAGGTGGGACTTTTACCTGACGGAATAGCTTCCTTCCTCAGGTCTCAATCCCATGTCAAGATACACAACAAAGTTCCAGGTTGAAATGTCAAACAAGCAGCACAGTTCTCATTTCAACTTAAAAGGGTAAGGCTCCAGCTGAAACATCAACATTCCTTATTGCCCATAGATACTTTTCACTACTGAGTTGCTGGGGAATGCTTCCCTTCTCCTGGTATCTTGTAAACTCGATTTCTAAGTGAATGACTCCCTGTTGCAGTGTCTGACTCTGCATTTTCCATTGCACTCAGCCAGGGGGAATGACCCTCTTCGCCTGGTCTCTCTCTTCACTTGGCTTTGCATTTTTACAATGTCAGGAGAATAAATCCCTTCCACTGGCCTTCCTTAGCTCTGCCCTCAGACTCTCTTGGATCTTACTTTCCCAGTTTACATCACAAGGGGGAATGTCTCCCTTCCCCTGGCATTTCTTAGCCTTCATAGTACAATTCACACCAGCCGTGGGAATGCCTCCCTTCCCCTGGTCCTTCTCAGTCTATTTGTTATATTTCAAAACCGTAGGGGGAATGTCTCCCTTCCCCTTGCCTTTCTCAAGCTTTGCCAGGCCTAATTTACTTTCCTGCCAGGTACTGCTACAAAGATTATGACTGACAAGAAGTTCTTCTGCTTTTTGACAGACCTGGTTCACTCTCCTGCCAGGTACTGCCATGAAGAAGATGACTGGAAAAAGTTCCTCTGGGTTTTTGCAGACCTTGTTAACTCTTCTACAAGGTATCGCCACAAAGAAGATGTCTTGGATGACTCTTCTTGCTTTTTGGGTGCGGGTCCCAGACCTGCATTTGGTTTTCTTTCCCAGGGTTTCCCTCCTCACCCCAGCTCAATATTCCTGGAGTTTTCTGCAGCTCCCATCCACCCTTGCCAACCTTCCCAGCCCCCCAGATACCTTTAGGGTTCTTTCTGGCCTCCTCAGGTAGGTCAGGGGCTCTATGAACCTTAGCTTCAGTCTTCCCCCGGCTTCTCAGGATTTCCGATGGGCTGCCGTGTTCCCACAGCATGCCTTTTCCTTCCTCGTGTGCTTTATGACTTGCAGACACCAACCAGGTTTGTCTCATGCCCGGAACTTTTCCTGGCCAGGCTTCCATCTTGTTCCTCTTAGCTGAAATGAACAGGGACGTCTCGGTTCCCTCAATCCTGTCGCAATCGCTGGCATCTTCCCAGTGCTCCCCCAAATAACTTCCTCGCTTGCGTTTCCTCGAGAGCTGGCTTTTTTCAAAGGTAACGTGTTTGGTTTTATTGTTCAAATTATCAAAACGACTAGGAACGCATGTGTAGGTTTTCTTGAGGGCCTCGCACTGCTCCACATGTCCTCCTCATCCCAGTACCTTCCAGAGAGATCTTTCAATAGTCACCCCTGCTCATCCTCATCCCAGTATCTTCTAGGGAGATCTTTCTAAAGTGAACCCTATTCTTACTCGTCCCAGTATCTTCCAGTATATTAATGCTACGCAAACAAATGAAAGCGTGGGGTAAAGAGGGTTGAGGGAAGGGATAGGAGGATGTGTAGGCGGAGAGTGGAGGTGATGAAGGATGGACATACCGTGTTCTCTTGGATGGTCATCTCACGCCTTATAGTGGGAGTCTCTCCCCATGTGACCTTCCCGCTGAGTACCACCCTCCGGGGGACTATCGGGCAGTGGCCTCACCTCCCTTGCTTCATGGGAAGGGGCTCCCCTTGGGGAGAAGTGATGACATCCAAGGATTTGTCAAAGGTCCCATCGTGTAAACTAGTGTCCATATCAGCAGATCTGGTTTCTGCTTGCAGTCTCTCATTTTAATAGTCACAGATGATGATCTAGTTCATGGTAAGACACTAGGTGTCTGCCACAGCACAGTGTGAATTCAACTTGTGAGTCCAGCTCTAGGGTTCCGAACCAACCTCCTTCAAACCCTGAGTTCCCGGCTGGTCCTGCCTCCCTTGCCATTGTGGCATGCTCTCATACATCCTCCTGTGGTGGGATCTTCACATTCAGATCAGGGACTTGCCCCGGTGGTCTCCTGGTCCCCTTCTCGGCATTATTCTGTAACTAAAGTCTTGGAACTTAAGGCTCTCCTACCAGCACCCGTTCAGTCCTTCTCCACTGCTGTTCCAACTTCTTCCCATTCTTCTCCATTAATCCTTTACCTTTACCTTTACCCCATAAGTCTCCAAACTCCTTCTCAGCCTCCTTCAATAGCTCTCCATTCTTTTCAAACAACTTGGCTTCTTTGACTTTGTGATGTTTCCAGTTCTCCTTCAGTAACATTCCAGCCTTCTACAACCACTGTCTAACTGCCTTTGTATGATGTTTCCCAATCTCCTGCAATTATCCTCACACTTCCTCAACTGTTTTTCAGTCTCCTCCTCCTGATTTAGCCCAGTTTTCTTAATTAACCCCCATCCTTCTCCAACCACTGTCCAACCTGCTCCTTCGGGTGTTTCCGAAATACTCCCAATGACTCTCCAGGCTCCTCCACCAACTGTCAAATCTCCTGCTTCTGATATTTCTCAATCATCTCTAATAACCTTCTAGCCTCCCCCACCAACTGTCCAATCTCCTTCTTCTGATGTTTCCTAACCTCCTCCAATAACTCTCCCAACTCCTTCCTCTTTTCTTGGTCAATATGTATATCTTAACATGTCTTCTTCCTCTCTAGCTCTCACCCTTCTGCCTTCACCACACTCTGTTCCATCATTCCCTGCTCTTCTTCCTCTTACAGCTCACCAACTCTCACCAAACACTTTCCTTTCTCTACTTCAATAACCCACACTTTGATTGGGGCTGAGGATCTTTTTATAGTGTCTTGGCCCTGGGCTGGTTTCCTATCTATTGGTTTGCATATGGAACCTAAGAGGGAGTTCAGCTGTGATTGGCTAGTCTCTGGTGCCTCTCCCTGTGGCCTGTTTAGTGAGACAGAGGCTACAAATGGGAAGGGGGAGGGTTAACTATCTTGGATTACGCAGTGTTGGTCTGGTTCGTACTGTTTGTTTGCAAGTGTAAGTTCCTTGTAAGGAGGTGAATGGGTAAGTACATTCCCTTGGGGCTCTGAAACATCACCACAAAGTGTTGAGAAAGCATGGGCAGCCTTGTCTGATTTTGAAGATAATGTTTGGGAACTCCACCTTACGCGCACACAGCATCGGGTTTGTGGACCCCGCACGGCTCAAACCTCATTATTTTCACTGGTGAAATCTTGCAGGTTCTGAAAAGTGCTTGCAGAGCACACGTGGAGTAAGGATACTCATATGAACCAGCAAAGGTGCTTCTAGAGGATTACTGTGTCCACATTCAATGACTCCAGATTCAAAAGGTCCTGGCTAATTTCCTGAGGGCCAGAGCCATGGGCCTTAGTTTCACAGCTCATATCTCTGAAGGGATCCAGGTCCCACAAAGCTAAAGTAGGTGCACTGGTAATTTGGATGGAATGGTTGGGAACCAGGTGCCTTGTGGGATGGGCAGTCTTCTTGTGAAAGACTACTGCTACCTGATTCAGAAGTATTGCGAGTTCCCAGGGGATCCACTGTATACTTCCTTCGGTGCCACCATCATAGTGCATAGGAGAGAGGGGTGTCCCCAAACCTTAAGACCAACCAATTTCCAGCACCCAATGCCTTGCAGGGGACCTTGTCACAACATATTAATAGTAGCAGAAAAAAAAGAACCCATATGAGTTTTCTTTTAAAAAATGGCCTGGAGGCCTCATGAAACAAAAATAAATTAAACCTATAATCTCAAAATGGAAATTTAGTACAGCAGCTGGTCAAGAGGATCTTCCCATCAGTGTTTTATAAGTAAACAATAATTGTGGAGCCAATACTTCATCATTTTGATCAAGTGGTAAACACAGGTAAAATTCCAGCATCTTTGGAGGGGGCAATCATTTCGCTCTCCCAATCCTAATGTGGTTTCTGGGAACGCATTACATTGTGACAGGCCCCTAAAAGGTCGGTCACTGTGAAAGGTAGTAAAAAAAGAAAAAGGCATTCCTATCTTTGTGCCAAAACACATTTTGAGACTCTGCTCCTATACTTTTGCTTTGAAAAATATATGAGCGTTTTCAGTGCAAAAGTATCATGAAAACCATGAAAATATCCCTTTATGGGAAATTCTAGAGCACATAATTTGTGCAATTAGCCCCTGCCCCTTTCTTGATGGACTCTCTAAACATCTAGTACACTGTGCAACATGATGCATGAATTTGTTCATGGCTATGAAGATTTGTGAGCGGTATTAATGAGATTTGTGCACAGAACATCCACCTCACAAACTTACAATGACATTTTCTGTTTGTGATCTTGGATTGAAGTTAGACCAAGAATTTATGTTTGTTTTTATGTATTTCTATATAGGTGAACACCTCACTGCATTGTGTTGCAAGTTTTATAAATGTATTTTATTATATTTTGTATGATCTTTTAGGTCTATACACTTTAAGAATTATGTTTTGGGTTGAATTTGACCATGTATAGGTGATGAGATGGGGGTATGGTATTTGTTTAAGACTCTCTAGAATTCCTTTTCTTTGATGAGCCAGAAGCGGACACACAATGGTATACCTTCCTTTGGTTGTGTAGTACAGTGTTTTATTGTTTAACGGCATGGGGTTAATTACTTTCTCAGCATTCCTTATAGAGATGATGTATTGTGTAGTTATAGCTGGAGTATTGACTAACAGTTTTGTCGAGTATTTTCAATGGAAATAAAGTTGAAATCTGAAAGAGGCCCTAAGACTCAGCTGATCCGATTTTGCTGCCAAGAAGAGCATTCTTGAGAGGGCTGACATTTCCGCCTCACTGCTATTTGACTGACGCCATGGAAGGGCTCTCTACCAGTGAGGGCTTAAAAAGGCCAACATCTATGTTTCACTGTTGAAAACAAGCTAATTCTGCCATATCGGTCAATAACATGAGTATCTTTCATCACCCTTGCCTTTTATGCAGGATCGTACCATCAGAGACGGTGTCCAAATAAATGTCCATACTTTATACAAGGGTCCTCTAATGTGTCTACTGGTGCATATGCACCAAGGCCAAAAACCCAGAAACAACTATGGCTGAGCCTGAAAGAGCTGTTAACCAAAGCTGCTTCATTTCTGCGTGGACTACAACAGATATCACCCAGCACTGAAGACACATCATTGATGGACTTCTCTCTTTCCTATTCTTTAGGCTTGACACATTCCTGCCAAGCCTAATTATGAAATTGGTGCTGCCCTGCTAACTAGCCTGATGCTTATTTAAAAAAATATGTTTTATTTTTATTGTGCTCCTGTTTAAAATAAATCTTGCACAAAAAGCAATTGAATTGCATTATTCATAAGAATATTCATAACAACAAAGCAAAAAAAGAACGAATATGAAGAGTCCAAATAAAAAATTAAAGACTAAGATAAAGACAAACCAACTTAAAACAGAGAAACAACTGAAAATAGAACAAAGAGAAACCGTGAAACAGGCTGCATCTTTACACATAACGAAATCAGAAAGCAACATTTTTAAATTCATTATTTGGGAATAAAGCCTGATGCTTATTGTTGGATCTCTGCGATTATGAAGAATGTATTTTTGAATTCAATTTTTTATAAATAATCCATTTGAAGTATCCATTATGAAAAATATTTGATTTAAAATTACGTGGATGATTTGGAAGAATCTATAATGATCAGAGAAAATCGTTAGTTTTCCATCCGGTGAGATAGACATGTTTTGGGGAAGACCATTACACTCAAATTGACTTATCTTCTAGGAAACCCACCTCATTAAGGCCCACTTTGAAATATCTGAACCCCTATCTTTTACAACAAAAATAGGCTCTGGATTCGTCTGAAGTATTTCTCCCTTCTGCAGTCCCTACTAAAATTGTCAAAAATCAGTTGACAGGTAGTGTTTATTCTATATTAAAAACACTAAATAAAGTACAATTAAAAAAGGGACTTTCATACTAACATGCTCTCATATACTTACCCAACGCATGACCAGGATAACTTGATCCACACATTTACAAACAAAATACAGAAGATTCAATCTTTAATTAGAAGACAACATCCCTCTAAAGACCTCATCACACAAGCCCCTCCCCTCGGGTCCTTTAACCAATGAGCCCCCAATGCCATTGCTAAACTAGGGATGTTCATGAAGTTGTCTGTTGTCTGTTGAACAAGATCGCCTATGCCAAGCACCCTTACTAAAGGAGTCTATGCCCTCCATAGCGAAAACCCTAACAGATATCTTTAATATTTCCGTTACATCAGACATAAACCCCATAACTTCAAAGAAACGACCATATCTACATTCCTCCAAAAACCTTTCATAGACCCTAACAACCTGAACAATTGCCTTTCCATTTCCAATTCCAATATACCATTCATGGCAAATCCTGTAGCAATGGGTCACCACTCAACGGACTGAGTACAGTGAATCACTATGATTATACGGGACAAAAAGTGAGGGTCCATGCACATAAACGGCACCACTTGTCATACAGGATGTAATGCTGAAATCCTTGAAGATCCTTATCCTTATCATTGAGAGACTATGCACCAAAGTGGTTTGGTTTGTATCTCAAAGCATGAACCACTAGGGGCTCTACTTAATCGACTCTCGTCTAAACTCCAACATTATGCAGTTAACGCTTAAATTGCCTTTCACTTGGACAGGATCCATTCCTCTCATGAGTCGATTGCTGATTGTGTTCAGGCAGTTCAAGAGTATATGACAGCGAATACCTATTGCTGAAACCCCGGAAAAACAGAAATTCTCCCTTTCGATGTTTACACTCCATCAACTCTCACTTAAAAATAGCCAAACTCCCTAGGCCTCCATGTTGCAAATATCATAACAAAACTTTGCACTTTTTATAATTACGTATTTAATAATTAATTTCGATTTTTATGATGCATCAACCGCAATGCACAGGCACCACAAATAAAAAAGGGGGAAGAGAAAGACGTAAGACAAAGGTGAGGGAAGGCTAGAACAGGAAAAGAGAAGAGTTCCGTGAGTACCAGCAGTGCTATAAAGAAACAGTAGCTTGGGGCTAAAAACCCAAATAATCATCCGTTACAGGAAGAGTCAAATGCAAACACCATGAGAGTCACAGTTGCACATGGTCATAGGGGATGTCATGGTCCGTAATCCAGACTGACCAAAGCGAGACAGATGGCATCTAAGAAATAAGACTCCAGGTTATGAGTTAGGGTAGTCCTGCTTGAAGAAGTGAGTCTTGAGCAGCTTTCTGAATTTCGGTGGGCTAGACCCCTTTGATAAATGGCTGTAAACTGTTCGAGACTGTGCTACCCCCTGAGCTGACGGACCCAATATATTTTTCTTGAATGCAGTGATGCAAAGATTGTTTTATGATACAGATCTAACAGACCTGGAAGGGGTTTATTTATATATTTAGAGATGTACACTCTGAGGTAGATGGGCCCTCTGTTGTTAAGACTCTTGTCTAGGTTGCATAAGATCTTGAAGCCTCAGCCCTGGTATGATGTGATCTAGAGGTTTGAGGCCAAGCACCAGCCAGGCTGCCTTGTGTAAATGAGCAGGGAGGTATTCTGTGAGCCAGAAGTACAAGCTATTGCAGTAGTACAGTCTAGATTTCACAGTTACTCTTGTAACTTTTATCTTTTCCTGCATGTTAAGGTAGGGGATAACTCATTCAAGCACATGGAAGTGTTAATGGCATGACATGCAAACCTTTTGATCTCTATATGTCGAAGGAGACCTTTTGGTCGAAGAAAACACCAAAGCTCTTGCTTTCATTCACTTGCAAAGGGGGATCCAAGGAGAAAGGCCCTTTGAAAGTAATGTGAGCAGGGCAATATTGTTGCCCGAAGATTATTTCCATCTTGGATTTATTTAAGCAGGTATGATTGTCAATCATCGAATCTTTCATGCCTACCAGGCAGAAGGAGAAAACTTGGGAGCTGTCTGGTGAATTTGAAAGCTTAAACACAATTTGTGTGTCATCAGAACATAGATATAGGTTTAGAGCTGAAGCAATTCAGGATATCTGCAGGGGTTTCCCATATCAGTTGAACAGCCACATGGATATAATGATCCCTGGGGGACTCCTGCTTCAAAACTAAAGGGTGAGAGAGCAGAACATGCCTATCCGACAATAGCTTTTCAGTTTTAGAAGAATGAGCTAAGTTAGTTCAAGACCGTGCCTGAAATGCCAAAACAAGTCCTCCAGTCTCTGTAGAAGGGTTTTCTGTTGAACAGTATTGGATGTAGCTGACAGGTCAAACAGGAAAAGAATAGCTGTTAAGTAAGCATCCATCTTGGCCAGCAGAAACTTCTCCAGATGAAATGGGGCAAATTAAATGCTGTGTCCTGGGCAGAAGCCAGACAGAGTAGGGTGAAAGAATGTAATGGATTCTGTGTAATCAACAAGTTATTAAGCACTTTTTTCTCGCAGCTTCGCATTGAAGGGATTGGCCAAAGGCTAGGCAGGGTGCCAGGGTCAGCCGAGTTTTTAGCAATGGGAAGATGGTGATAGTCCTGAGCATTGCAGGAACCAAGCATAGCCAAGGGCAAAGTTGATATTTATGAGCACAGTGAGGGCTGTGGCCTAGGTGAGAATATTTTCCTTGATGGTTGTAGTCGGACAGGGTGAGGATTGTTCTGTGGAGTGCTTCAATTTATATGCAATGGTTCTGAGCTTGTTTGGTGATTTAAGGCTGAAAGCAATCAGGCAGTTGGGGCAATGTTCTTTGTCAAGGCAGATTAGTTGGGCCTGGATTGAGTTGTGCTCCTGAAGAAGTGTGAGATTTTTTGTAGGGAGTAAGGAAGCAAGGTCGTAAGTGATTTGTTGTGATGCGAGGATAGCTAATGAGCATTCAGAGTGGACTGAAGATTTCTGAAGCTTTATCGCTGGACTGTAAAATATGGTTATGGGAGTACGCAATTTTATTTCTGGTGATTGCACATAGTTATCCTCCATCATACTGCACACAGGCTCTCTTGCCGGCTATTTACTTTCCACTATTCTGCCTGCCATTTTATTGAAAGCAAGCATGCCATCGTACTACCGATGGATACATTTAACATGATATTTAGGTGGTTTTGGATCGCAGGAACAAGGGTGTCTAGGACTTTAATAATGTCAGTGCTCAGATGCTCAAGGTAGTCAGATGGGTAGGGTTCCGACATCAGAGAAGACAAATGTACTTCTTAAAATGTGTTGTAGTTCTGCTATTAAATCGGTTAGACAAGTTAAAGACTTTGATGAGATTTGTGGACAGGTTAGTTATCATGATTAATCTGTGAAGATCTGGCCTGCTCACCTAGTGTGACCACCAGGGGGCCCAGTACACAAGGGCCACACAACCTCTCCCAGATAGACCATTTCTGTCCTTGTTGATAATCTTTAAATTAGCTACAGGAACAGATCTGTGATGGAGGTACAGGTATGTAGTGAACCTTGTTTTTGTGACTGTGAGTCTATCCAAGTTAAGCCAACCCAAAAAGTGTATTCAATGTTGACACATTCACTCCCAGATTGACAAGATCTTGCATTAGGCACAATTCCACTATGTATGCCATGAAAAACCACCTGCTTCCTTAAGAGAGGCCTCAGAAGTTCAATCTAAGCAGATGTCCGCGTAGACTACTAAAACAGGGTGTATTTATGCTTCAACAAATACAGAATGCACCACCTGAAACTAATGGAAAACAGGGCTGCCAGCTTGATCTTGGGTCTCAGAGTCTGGGGTCAAATCACCTCTGGTTTAAAGGCATTATGGAAGCTCCCAATAGTACAGCACATCTCACTCATAGTTCTTCATCAAACAACAAGGGGCCAAACTACCTCTCCTCTCTCATCAAACTCGACCCCATTGGCAGGAGCTTGAAATCCTTAGGAGAGAACCTAGTGATTCAAGCAATGTTCAAGAGGCAACATCATGGTGATAGGTCTCTCAGGGTGCCCAAAAAAGGAATGATGTGCTGAAAGCATTAAGATCTGAACTTTGTTTACTGCAGATTCAAGCAATCCATGAGGAACATTTTACTCAAAAAAGCCTTGCCTGATGCCCAGTGAGGGGTGTTTACCATTCCGAGTCTTCATTGACTTTTGGGAGCTTTCTTTATTTTATCATTACCGATCGTGAATGCATTCTCCGGAAGGAAGGCCTACAATCATCCATTTATAGGCTACAATAATGCATTTGTATTTTTTTTACCCACTGTTTTCTCCCCCCTTCACTCTCAATCCCCTACTGCTTCGTTCTCCTGCCTCCCATACCCCCGTACACCCTGTCCTTTGTAAGAGCTGGTTGGTAATCTGTTGTATTATAACGCAATAGTCAAATAAATATACATTTATTTTGTGTGGAAAATATCCAATATTTTTTACAGCCCACCTGGCCCTTGCCATTTATGCATAATAAGGCATTTTAGTCTTCAACCAAATCCTCCCTTTAAAGGCCTCGTGTTTCAACTTTATTTTCCTTATAAATACATTTTTTATTTGTTTAAATAATGGCTTTTAATAACATCTCAATACATACAAAAAGGAACACAATAACATACAATAAAATAACCCCTGTAACATGAGATTGGGCATATAACAGTTTTCAAAGACGGCCCACCATGCCCTCTTATGGAGCTGTAAAATTAAGATCATCCTCATCTACCAACTCTTATTAATGTCTACAAGACTTAACTTTATAATCAACCAAAGACGTTTTCAGTGATAAATCAGCGCAATGTCCTCCCTCTCATAAAGTGATACCACATTCTATTTTCAGAGGGAGCATCACTGTTACTATTTCCTACCACCCTAATGCACAAGTTCTATTCTCTTAAATATAGGTACATTGAACTAACAAAATGTTTTGCGGACTCCACCACATCCAACGGACAAAATCTATGCCTCTGTTCATTCCTCAATATTCCATGTGGGACTCCCAGCCCCTCTAAAGTGTTGATCCAATTGAATTTTGCTCTTCTATATTTAGCCCTCAACAGGGAGATAACCAGGCATTTTTTTTCGAAAGGCAAATCTCCCAGCAGGTAATTCTGACAGCTATTCCTTGTTGCAAGGACAAAACCTGGTGCAACAACATCCAACAAGCACTCTCTAACAAAATAACGCTCTTGCAAGCCAAGATAGAATCCAAAAAAGCCAAACTCTCTAGCAAAAACCATGCAAACTACTCACTTAACTCACCCCAAACTGACTGCCCTGTCTTCCATTTCTCACCAGTTACAGAGGAGGATGTTATCAAGATAATTGCTAGCCTAAAACCTTCTAACTGTCTAGGTGACCTATGCCCTGCATCTGTCATCAAGGTGGGAGCCAAAGAACTAGCCCCATTTATCACCACCCTGATCAACTCCTCGTTTAAAAACTCGAAAGTCCCACACAACCTCAAAGAGGCCTGGGTCCTACCCCTACTCAGAAAACCCAACCTCGACCCGAATACACACGCCAATTACAGGCCCATCACGACTGTTTCCTTTCCCCTAAAAATAATAGACATAGTAGCTTACCTCCAAATACAACAGTATTTGGAAGACAAAAACCTTCTAGGTTTGCTACAATCTGGCTTTAGACCTAGGCATGGGACTGAAACTGCCCCCTGGATCTAAAAATACAAATGGATGAAGCTACATACAAAGGCAACCTGGCCATCCTACTCTTGTTAGATCTGTCTGCGGCCTTCGACCTATTCAACCACCAAATACTCACCAAAAACCTCTCTTCGGCTGCTGCATTCTCCCAGGATGCCTCCAATTGGATTCGTTCCTTCCTTTCAGACAGAACTACCAGGGTCTTCGCGCCGTCTAGCGGAGCTGCGGCAAACCCCGTCCCCATTCAATGTGTAGTCTCCCAAGGTTCCTGCATCTCCCCTACACTTTACAACATCTTCATCAAGCTCCTCTTTGACAAACTTAACGACCTGGCAGTAGTCACATATACTAACTATGCCGATGACATGCAGATCCTCATTGCGCTCACGGGGAGTTACAAGGAAGATGTTGCTAAACTAAATGAGATCTACCTCGAAATCCAAGGATGGATGGCCACCCACAGCCTCTGCTTAAACGATGAAAAGATGGAACTGCTGATAGTCGGCTCACAGGCACGTCTCAATAAACTCAACCCCAGATATCAATCCTTTGTTATTGATGGCAACATCATAAAAGTATCAAAAGAAGTCAAAACATTGGATGTGTACCTTGACTCAACTCTCTCCTTCAAAAAACAAATTAACGCCACCATTTCAGCCACAGCCTACACCAATAAAATTATCAATGCCTTCAAACCCTTTTTGTCCACCAACAGTCGCCTCACATTGGCCAGGGCCCTCATATTGTCTAAATTAGACTACTGTAACACACTCTTCCTCGGATCCACAAAGCACAACCTGAACAGACTACAGATACTTCAAAACAACGCTCTTAGATGTGCCCTTAATCTCTCACGTAAGGTCCACATTTCCTCCGCTAGAAAGGAATTCCACTGGCTCCCGGCTCCCTATTCGGGAAAGAATTCAACTACGAACACTGGTCATTACTCATAAATGCCTTTACCTGACAGCCCCACGCTACTTATCTGATAAATTCACGAGACAGTACTCCACCAGACCAACTAGATCCCCCTACCTACACCAACTGAACATCCCAAGGTTCAACCTAAAAAGAGCTGGGGAAGCTAGCTTTCCGGAGCTAGCAGCTAAATCATGGAATGCCTTACCTATCACAATCAGAGCTGACACATTGTTCTGGTCGTTCTGAGCCAAAGTAAAGGAACTACTTACTACTCAGCAATAAGTTATCTGCACTTAGCCCTGATCGCACTATATCTAAGTACTCTTGCATCTAAACATGTATCAACAGGGATGCTACCCTGCTACACGTATCCTTACTAAGTACGCATGTCTGTTATCGACCACACTGTAACCGGGTCCTTCATTCTAACTATTGTATTGTATATTACTATGTCATTGTCTGTATGTGGAACCTTCTGTAACACTGCTGCTCTTAAATCAATGCGCCCAGTTACCTCAGGGTTCGGCCACGCTATACAAATAAACAAACTCAACTAAACTAAGCCAAGTTCACCATATTCTGCATCCGGTCCACACAACGTATTTCTTCCTTCAAGATTTCTTTTCAATCTAGGTTTGGAAATCCTGGATATCTCAGACTTCAATCAGTGGCTCAATATGGTAGCCTCATCTACCATAATAGTGATGGCCATTTTAAAAGTTAATTCCTACATTTTGAGGGCTTCTACAGATAGGGGTTTTAGGAGAGTATGGTCCTCTGCATTAGCCAATCTCCAATAGTATCTTATTCTTCTACATGACAGGAGGTAACCCACAGAGCCAGTGTGGCATTCATGCCTTAAGAATTCAACAGGCATATACTTTGGGAAAATAAGTAATAATCTGAGACAGCTGACCTACATTTCTTGCAATTCCTTCACCTTAGAATTCGCCCAGATTTCTGCCCCATATAACAGTTTCAATACAATCTTTACCTTAAAGTCCTTTATCACAGCCTCCACTGAATAGCCCACTTGATGTTTTGCAAAAGATTTAATACCCCCAACTTGTTGTTTTTCTGCGATCTCCACATGTTATAATTGTGGTCCCCATGGAAGGTGTTGATCAATCAACACACCAACATACTTGTATTCTTTAACTTGCCCCATGATACTACCATTTAGACTCCACTTACATTCACTGCCCTTCCTTTTGCTGGGTTTTCTCAAAATCATGATCTTTGATTTATTACTGTTTATCTGCAAGTTGCGTAGGCCAGCAAATACAGCTAATTTATCAGTAAGTGCCGGCAACCTGCAAGGTGTTTTAGCTAATAACAAAAAGTCATCTGCCTAACCCAACCAAGGGGTTTTCACTCCCCCCAATTTCAGTGAGTATGCTTCCGCTTCTTAGAGATAGTCTGACAGATCTGCAAGATATAGGTTAAATAGCATCAGAGCTAGGAGGCACACTTGCTTTAACCCTAAGGACGTTGGAATGGCCTCCGTCAAATGGCCCACCTGATCCAGTCTAATAGCCGTATTCTGATATAGAAGGACAATCATGTTTAGAAAGCGGGTCAGAATTCCCCACTTGTGTAACTTCTTCCACAACAAATGTATATCCATAACGTTGAAGGCTGCACTGAAGTCTATATATCCAACATAATGTCCTGCTCATGCATCTCCGGATTGCTATTAAGCGATTTATGGGCTTGGGCCAAGCAAAATGTAATTTTACCAATGAACCAAATGGGATTCCAGAAATCTTTCTCTGCTTTGGACAATCTTACTTCATTGATTTCAGTGGTGAAGGGAGCGTTTAATTCGTTGCTTGCCCCTCAATTCATGGAGCCAATTTTTATATCTCATCTTTGCAGCCTTAATACGCTTTGCGGTTTCCAAAGAGCAGGCATCAAATGTCAATATTTCCTTGATCTGTCTTCTCAAATGCAATTTTCCATCTGGTATCCTCTGATCAAAGTTATGCTTATGCTTCTTAAACCTTGAGCAAAAATGTTATAACAACTAACACTCAAGGCCACATATGACAGGAAACTGTGTTCCATTATTATTCATTTATATATGTGCTTTCTTAGCATTTGACCTGTCTAAGATGGTGTAAAGTTTAGAGGCAGAAACAACCGCCAGTAGTGCAATTATAGGATGTTTGCAGGTAGTACATCACAATGCTTTTTGTGACACAAATCAAAAAGAGTGAATCCACAGATTGACATGCATGCACAATACAGATATATGCTGTTTTGGCACAACAGTTGGCTTGGCTTGCTAAAAACATGTTTGGGCCACACATCAGATGTGCTGTAATCTTGTCCAGATCTTTTGAATAATTACAAAGCATTGGACAGTCATCAACCATGCCTCATAACCACATGTAATACCTGCACTATTAAGCCTCCGATGTGGATTGATTGCTCAAAAGGTTTATTCTTATGTTTGGCTCCTAAATGGCACTTCAACGCCATCTACAGGGGCTAAACATAAACCTCCAGAGATTGTGAACACAACCACTAAATTACCTATCTGTCTTTGTGATAGTTTCCAAAGAGACAGGATTTTAGTCTGTTTTCTCATCCTGTGATGTCATGAAAAGGAGGACAGCCAGGAAGTTTTTGTTGGAAGTCTTGTGATCTCGTGCACACAACCTCACACAATAACATAGACGGGTTTCCAGGACTGAGTGCTGTGACGATTCACAGGATCTCATCATTTCTCCCCATACGGGAGCCCTTCCCTATGAGGCAAGGGAGGTGGGCTTGCTATGCAACAATCCCCTGGGGTGGCAGAATGCAGGACTTCACAGGGAGAGAGTCCCCTCATGGGCCCAAGGACTCCCGTTCTGTGACGGAACTCCCTAACCCCCTTACCTTTGAGACCATGCAATCCTCTAGGTCTTCCAAGAACCAACCTGAGAAGACTGCTGTCTGTTATTGCAATACTCCCTCCTTTCCTTGTATAAGATTTGACTACACTAAAACGAGGAAGAAAACTGAAGAAGTTATGCAACTACTCCTTTTACAGCCCCACACAGTACTGGGAAGAGGAAGCCCCGAGTAGGCATGAGGAGTACTTCAGAGATACAAAGGAAAAACTGTTGTCCTCTGATGAGGACGACCCAGCTTCAGGATATAAAAAGCAAGGAAGGACTCCTTGAAAGAAGAAGTCAACATGAAGCCTTTCAGCCCCACGAATTCCAAACCTGGGAATGGAGAAGCCTGAAAAGGGAGCGAGCCTTTGATCAAGAGGATTCCGTAAATGTTTGGAGAAACCCTCCAAAGTTGGAAGGAGGCACGACCCAAGCAGAAGCTGGAGAAAGGCCGACAGATGCGTGAGCTCGGGGAGGTGGACTGTGTGGTCCTTCAACAATGCTGATACCGAGAGGCCAAAGGCTCTGTGGAGCTGCAGCAGCAGGGAACGAATGGAGTGTTACAGCGAGCATCCGAAGGGAACGAGCCAACCCAACAACTCAGGAAGAAGCAGCGACGTGGACCCAGCTACGGTAGATGCAGTAGGGGCTTGGGAAAGGGTGGTGAATGCATCAGGAGTAAACTCCCGCGTCACAGTAACAGTGTTAAAGATACCATAAGTGAAGATTGCATCAGGAATATCCTCCCTCGTCGTAGTCACAGTGCTAAAGAGTGCATTGCAGAAGAGTACATCTGGACTAATCACTCTTGTCACAGTAACGGTGTTAAAGATACCACAAGTGAAGAGTTCATCAGGAGTAATCTCCCTCGTCCCAGTATTAGCGTTAAAGACAACGGCCCTCATTACGACCCTGGCGGAAAGTGACTGACCGGAGCGCCACAGCGTAAATAGCGTTTCCGCCATTGCACGAAGGAGCAAAGTGCGGCCCATTCCGACCCATCGGGCACGAGCACCACGCCACGGCGGAAGTGCAAAGTCCGCGATGGCGGAAATGACCCCAAAACGGCCCACACCGCCGCCGTACGGCGCCCTAGGTGCAATACCGCCACCCCTCTTAGCGGTCACCGCAGTGTGCGCCTACCGGAAAGTACGGTGACCGGAAATATACGGAAACGGAAGTAAAAACATGGGCCCGGAATGGGAAACATCCCGGCGTACACCTATAAAACCACTAAAACCACACAACCACTAAAATCACTACCCTGAAACACACCCCAATCCGTCACCCACCCTAGCGAAACCAAGACAAATGGGAAAAGTAGCGAAGAAAGCGTGCGACCGCAAGCGGCAGGTCCACTTCTCCCGTGAGGAACTCACCGTGCTAACAGAGACCCTCCAGGAGAATGCTGCCGTCGTCTTCTCCACGCAAATGACCAGAACGGCACTTGCAAACAAGAAGACCATATGGGCTCTGGTGGCACAGCGGGTAAGTGCGGTGGGGACCGCACCCCGCACCCCACAGCAATGCCGCAAGCGATGGGACGACCTGCGGATACGCGTCCGCAGCATACTCTCTGCCAACCGCAACATTGCCACAGCCACCGGGGGAGGTCCTGAATCACCCATCAAGTTGACTCCCTGGGAAGAAATCTGTGCCTCCACCATCGGAATGGAGAGCATAGAGGGAGTCGGAGGGATGGAGAAAGGAGTGCAGACATCCGAAGATTCAGGTAGGTGGGCCAGATAAAACAATGCCAAATCCACACAGTCCATCCATGTGAAGTACCATGCGTCCACATAGTGCAACAGAAACACACGTCCAGGAGAACGTCCACACACATCGGCCTGATAGCGCACGTTAAAACCCACAATAAATACATAAATAATTAAAAACCCCTAATACACGCACTACACGTGCAGCAGGCACACCCAAACTGCAGGCTGCCAAACAACTGCACCCTCACTCCACACACAAATCAAAGCACCTCCAAGGACCCGACCCAAATCACCCTCAGGTACCACCCCAATGCATGTGATACAATGCCATTCCAATTCCCACAGACCCATCAATAACCCTCGCCCTCCTTTACTCCACCACAGGGTCCGATCCAAACGACGAGCTACAGGACACCCCTACCAGCACACCTGCAAAGAGGGCCAAGACCAACGGCCAGAGACCCTCCACCTCAGCTGCACGCATCAAGACACGGCAGCAGCACAAATCAGGTGGCAGCACAGAGGAGGGAACATCAACAGGCACCCCAGCAGCCAGCATGCCCACAACACCACCACCACAGGTCCCCCCAATGGATGCCACAGAAGGCACTGCCTCTGGTGGCAGCAGCACCATAGGTGACACCCCATTGATGGCAGCATGCTCGGACACAGAAAACGGGGATGTCGAAGTCAGATCCATCCATGACCTGTCCCAATCCCCCTGTCTGTCCCATCCCGTACAACATGAGGATACCACGCAGGGGCACCCACAAGACGACGACTGGCCATCCCCCACAAGCCCTGTGGCAAGGCAACATGAGGACAACAGCCCCTCTGTGACACCCCCGCAAATGGCCATGGCCCAGCAGAGGCAACAGTCCCTCGACCAGTTAATCGTACAACAGCAGCAACTGGCCACACTCCTCAAGGACCATGCCGATGAATGTGGGGGCACTAAGGCAGACATAGAAACATCAACTGAGACACTTAGGGCAGAAATGGAGAGAGGTACAGAGACGCTAAGGGCACAAATGGAGAGTAGCACCGAGAGCCTGAGAGTCCAAATGGAGAGTAGCACCGAGAGCCTGAGAGTCCAAATGGAGACTAGCACCGAGAGCCTGAGAGTCCAAATGGAGAGTAGCACCGAGAGCCTGAGAGTCCAAATGGAGACTAGCACCGAGAGCCTGAGAGTCCAAATGGAGAGAAGCACCGAGAGCCTGAGGGGGGAACTGCATGCGACGTCCAAAGACGTATGTGCCGAACTTGCCGCATTGCGCCGTGTGCTCACTGAGCTCTCGCAAACCCTTAGGGACATGCATGGACGTGAGCAGGCAGACACATCATCCGTTGCAAGTTCCGTCCAGGGCAGCCCCCAACGTAGATCTGGAAGGAACCTGCGCTCCACAGGCAGGGGTGCCCCTGATACCCGCAGAGGGGGCTTGCAATAGCGACAGCCCACTGACAATGAGCATCTTTGGACACTGGTGTTCGGGGGGGAGGTAGGAGGGTGGAGGGGGTGTGTTGGGCTCACTTGGGTGGCGGGTCGATAGGGTGTTCAACATGACATCACATATGCCATAAAAAGTGCACGATCAACCAATGAGATGTGTGGACATTGATCTTTGTGTACTAGGCCATCATAGGCGTACAGTCCATATTGTGCATGTCCCAGACACACACAGTGCCACGAGTCCCGTGTCCATGTATCAGCCACCAGGCGTGAGTGCTAGAAGCATACATCAATGAGATGCTGACGAATGTCACGGGCCTCCGGTGCCTCGCAGACTCCATGAGGTGCTGCCACATCCCCACCCTCATCATGACCATCATCAGGTGCTTGCAGTTCTGCGTCAGGGGGCATGGGCACATTTCTACGTACGCACATGTTGTGGAGCATGACACATGCCATGACCATCTTTGCAACCTTCTCATGGCGGTACAGGAGTGCCCCGCCAGACCTGCTGAGGCAGCGGAAACGAGTCTTCAGTAGGCCGAATGCCTGTTCAATGACTACACGGGTACGTGAGTGGGCATGGTTGTAGTCCTCCTCATGCTGGTCCCGTGGGTTCCGGACTGGTGTGAGGAGCCATCTCTTCAGTGGATATCCAGCATCACCTGTATGTGGACGAGAAACGTATGATGTGGAATGCCATTGCTACGTACGCACACCCCCCCCCCTTCCTGCCAGGTCATTGCCAAATCACATACCCCACATAATCATGCATGTAATGAGACTCACCGAGTAGCCAGGATCTGTTCCCTGCGTGTCGCTCCATGTAGCGTGGTATTGTAGAGTTCCTCAAGACCATAGAATCATGGGTTGATCCAGGGAATCGGGCACAACAATGTGTAATGATCCTGTTGGAGTCACACACCATTTGTACATTCAGGGAATGAAATTGTTTTCGGTTGCGGTACTGGGCCTCCATGGCATGTGGGACGACCAATTCCACATGGGTGCAGTCGATGGCACCAATGCAACCCGGTATGCCGGCAAGTGCATGGAATCCCACTTTTGTGTTGGTAATTTCCTGCTCCGAGCGTGGTAGAGAGATGTAGTCGTCTGCGTGCTGCAGGAGGGCATCGAGCACTTGAAATAGTGTCCGTGAGAACAGTGGCTGAGAAATGCCATGCAACTGTCCGACTGTGTGCTGGTAGGTGCCTGTGGCCAGGAAGTGTAGTACAGACACCACCTTCAGTAGGGGTGGGATGGCGGTTGGGCTATCTATCATGCTGACAAGGTCAGCCTGTATCATGTCCACAATGGCGGCTATGGTGTCCCGGTCCAAACGGTAGAGGGTGTGGATCTGCTCAGCAGTGAGGTCGAACGGATGTGCTCGGAGGCGTGGGATTGCGGGCTGCCTGCGTGGTGGTAGTGGCTGTGCTGGCGGCCCTTGCTGGCCCTGCCTTGGCCTCCTCCTCCTCCTGCGTCTCCTTCGTGCGGCCGGTTGCAGTTGGTGTTCGTCTTCTTCTTGGAGTTGGAGTAGTTGCAGTGCTATCAGGTCCCCCAGGGCCAACATCGCGAGTCCTGCCGGTAGCATTTCGGTGTGGTTGTGGGAGGAGACTGGCTGTGCAATTTATGTGTTTTCAGGCTGTATGGCCTCCACCTGTGGTGATTAATTCCACCTGTGCAAACTGCTCTCCCCTTTGGCCGAGCACGTCCCGCGCACAACGCTGCAAATCGGGGAATGGCATCTTGCTATTGCAATCATGTATTTGTACCCGATGGCCGTGTAACATTGGTTGACATGTTCATTCTGCTGTGGTCCCATTGTTGCACATACTATCTGTGCAGTCGCGAACAGACTTGTGAAGGGTCAGTGGAACGTAGTACTCGAGTAACGGTGGGCCCTCATGCATCACTGTACCGAGTTGCAACGACGGGCGGGGCGTCCCATTTGTGGGTGAAGGCAGTTGCCATTTTCACACACAGCCGCACTCGATGGAATAATTAGTGATTTCAAACGGCCACAGATGCCTTTTCGGCGTGATGTTGCAAATGAGGAATTCGAAGGGCGGCGCTTTCGGTTTCCAGCTAGCGGCGAGGAGATGCCCACAGGTCTGACTGCAAATATAACGTTCTATTGTTCAATGTCCTTGAGACAGGGCCCATGGCGAGGAAGCAATGATTGATATGAATAGTTTGGGATGCGCAATTGCTACGTGGGCGATGAGGCCGGACGTTCCCAAATACATGTTACTTCACTACACTGGAATTACGGGCTGGGGCACTGTGGATTTTGCAGGCTGCATAACGCACAGACTCAATGGATGTTTCTAATGTTATGTGAGTAATTATTCAGGCGTTTTGATTCCGGGATGAGGGAATGATGAATGGATGCATGGGCAGGTGATTTGATACAGAGTTTGCCATGTACAGGGCTTCTTGGGATCTATCCGCCTCCCCTACGCTATGTGATGCAGGGCTGCCATAGTGGGACCATCGTCTATCTGGCCTTGTTGAGCCGTCCCTGTCTCAACGCGCCCTCAGACACTTGTGTCCATGCACGTTAACATTCCCATCTGATGGATTCTGTTTTGACAGACGCATGCACAGGTACACTCGTTTGTGATGGTGTTTGCACCTCGATATAGATGGTTATGAGTCGCAAGTGGTTTTGGGGTGGTGATGATCCTTTGGAGTGGGCTAGCATGCATATGGCTGTGGATTTAGTGTGATCATTGAAGTGAGCTGTTGGAATGTAGTTCTGATGGCCATTCTGTTCTTTTTCTTTTCTTTTGGTTGACAGGTATCTCCTCCCCTTTTGCCACTGCCATCTGTATGCCACTCCTGCAGATGGGTTTTACTCCCGACACCTGCTGCTTCGTGTTAATCAGTGGAGCAGCATTACGATCTTATGGGACGATCGCCAATGGCCCACATGCCCTTACGCAGTACTGGTGGCTCGGAGCAACATTTCGGCCTTTCAGCTGGACTAGTGCCTCCCCATTGGGACGGCCCTGCGGTTCTGTGCGCTTCCATGTTGCCTTTTCGTACGTGAATGTGGCTCTGTGTACCATGAGGGGACAGGGCGACACACAAGTAGTGGCTGGTCATTTCTTGCGGATGCAGCCCACAATGGTGATTAGTGTTTTGGAGTTCATGGCCTGATGGCTGTATGGGCTTGGTGACTTTGATGTGCATTAAATTTCTATTCTGATTTGGCCCGTGTAGCGTTTTTCTTTGCAAGTGATGTGGCATATGCCTATTTGGGGGGCGATGTATTGTGAGGAGATCTGCATTGGGTTCCAGCTTCGGAGTTTAGTTGCGTGGTACTGTACTGGGCGCGTTTGCCTACTAAGCCCGTGAGGTCAGGGATGGGGGCTGCCAATATGACAGTTTAAATGTTGTCATGCTCAGGGGCGGGGGATTGGGTTTTGTGTAACAGATGCCGGTCAGCCAGGTGGACTGGTGGAATGATGTGATTCTCGGAATATTGCTGGTCACAGGTGCCTGTGTTTGCGTGCGTTTCTTGGTGGGGGACTGTGGTCATGTCCATTGGGATGGCTTGTGTATTCGTGCCATCTGTGCCCTGCAGCTCCCATTGGCCCCTCTTGTGTTTCTTTTGTTCGTTGCCATGCATGGGTGACTTGTACATTTCAATGGTTGCATTGTGACTTCATTGCACCTACGGGGAGTTGTACTTTGTGGGCAGGGAGCGGTGTACAGGCACTCAGTGGGGCCGTTTACGGTTGATTCGCGATGCCGTACTTCTCACCATGGCGGAATGGTACATTACGCCATGCCTGATGGCGTTAGGTACATGTCCGCTAGGGTCGGAATTGGCGTACCCTTGCGCCATGGTGGTGTTTGCGGTTTCGCATGGCGCGCGCGCGCGTGCTTGGTGCAGTTAGCGTTGGCGTTCACTACGGTGTCGCTAATGGCTTCGTACTTTGCGGTGACGGGTCATAGTCGCACCGAGCGCTATTCGATGGCGGTATTGCATTTCCGCCATCGTTTTCCGATTTCCGCAAGGGTCGTAATGAGGGCCACCATCAGTAAAGAGTGCATTGGGAGTAATCACCCTTGTCACAGTGACAGTGCCAAAGCTACCAAGAGTAAGGAGTGCATCAATAACAAGCTTCCTCCTCAGAAGAATCGAAAGAAAGAACTTAACAGCGAAGAGTGCCTCAGGAGTAATCTCCCTCATCCCAATAATCAGAAGAGAGGCATTCAGAATCAAGGAAGCTGCAAGAGCGGTCTCCTGCTGATAGTAATATAACTATGAAGAACAGTGAAAGAAACATAGGGCACTTTGGGAGTAACCTCTCTTGTTTCATTTCTCTAGGAGAAGACCCGGGAATCCTGGGAGCTTATATTGTGTTAAAAAGGAAGAACTGCTGGCCACCAGGGGGCGCACGGATGTGTCTAACCTCTGTGTGAGCTCTTCATCATAAGGTCCCAAAAGTGGCTTGAGCCCCTGCTTTAGGGCCCCCCACCCCAAAGAACTTCGCTGAAACAGGTGTTGGAACATGCCCCCCTGGCCATGAGTGAAAATCTGATGAAAAACGGAGCAGAACTTCCCTTGAAAATTGAATATTTCAAATTGGTGCGCTGCGCCTGCCACACAACCCGAAAGTGAAAGGGGCCCAACATCGGCATGCGTAGCTGAGAGCCTTGGAGGGAGCATCGCTCCAGAGGACCGTCCGGTGTGGTAATGCTCGCAACACCCAGAGGAGGTCCAGAGCTGAGATAGTCCCCCTCCTGCAAGGCGTTCCATCTGAGGTTGACAACACAGCCGCCCCCCCACCCCCCGAGAATCCATGATGAGGAGCGGCATGAAAGTGCACCCGGCTGGAGGGGGGCGTTCCATGGGCCCACTGAAGGTGAGCAAGCTACTACTATTCTGCTTTTTGGTCTCACACAACTGACCCCACGAGCACGCGTTGGGAAGAACCGTGTGGAAGAGGGCTCCGTCAGAGCAGAGCGTACCGTGAGCCCACTGAGTGTGGATTGACTAGTGCTACCCCACTTCTGGGTCTCATGTAACGGCCCGATCCTCCCTCCTTTGCTATCTCTGGAGGCAGAATACACAGCCATCCTCGTGCGGTGAAGCAGCGTGCTCCAACCCCACTAACTTCAGAGGTAGACCGGAGTTGGTTGAATATTCGTGTTGTCTTCAGAAGCCCTGGTTGCTCTCATAGCGGACCCTTGCTGGGCGCCATCTGCAGTCTTTCATGTGAGACCCTGACGAACGCACATCAACGAGGTGTCGGAGCATATGTCTGGTGAATTGATCAAGTCATCCGATGTCCTCTGCTTGGAGCGGCCTGGCGCATACAACAGTCTGCCTCCATTAATCACAACAAGGCCTCACCGCACCCTACAGGGTGCAATACTGATCCCGAAACAACGTTGAAAGGAGCAGCTAGAAAAGTGGGAACGGAGATCGTTGGGGGCGTACTACCACAGCAGACAACAGTTAAGTGCCACAACAGACCACCTGTGATCCCTCCCACCCAGTAACACACATGTACTATAAGGTCTCCTTCTAACAAAGACTGGAGTGTACCCCTGGGACCTCCCCAAAACAAATAGAGGACTTTGATCACTGCAGAAGATGGTGAAAGCTTGGCTTTGCCCCCTCCCTGGCTCCTGGACCAGACTGGAAAGGTGATACCGAAGGCAACCTATTGCCCATCCAACCCCGATTAAACCCGAGCAGACCACGGGGTGCGCTCCCCCACAAAACCGGACACGCGTGGGGTGGGCAGTTAGGAAATAGCAGAGGTTGCCCCATAGCCCTCATTTGGTATCATGTACGCGATTAACAAGGGTCAGGAGGACTCCTTCAGGCACCCCTCAACACGAGGGCATACCTAGCGGCGGGACACATTCCTGGAATTATACTGGAGACATCAGAACTGAATAACGTCTCCTCATCCGCAGCTGATTCGTTTTGGGGTGCTTGGCCCAGACCAGATGATGTGAAGATCATGCAGAGGTGAATGCACCTTCAGAAGCCCATGCATGAATAGGGAAGACACGTCCTGACACAGGTGAATGTCTCTCCCAGTTCTTCTCTTACAGCCTGAGCTTTCCTGAGCGTTATCTTGGATCAAAGGCGCATCATACAAACTACTGCTCAAACCAAGGGACCCTAGCAAAGCTCCACCCCACAGAGCTGTACAGCCCGCACTGCCAGATTGCCCCGGATCAGAGGAGTGTATGAGTAGCGCCTTCACCCGAAGGCATGGATATGCCCACCACTGCTGCAACGAGACAGTCCAAGTGACAAACCCATACAGCAAAGCAGGCACAGACTCTAGGTAACTGTGCAGAGATAGACAAATTCTACATATCCAAGCAGAAGCAACCTGGAACACACCAATAGAGATTACTCGAGGGTTGGGCCCCCATTATCGGGGCATGTACCCGCCTTGGGATCCACCTGACATGTCACTTGAGAGGAGAAGGCCCTCCCCACATTCAGGAATCTGCTAAGGGCTCATGTTAACTTCAATTATTAGTGGGACCCGGTAAGAGCTTGCTCAGTGTCTTGCACCAATACCCTCTTCCTGGCTGGCATGCACTTGAAACATATAACTCCCCTCTTTGGTTCTGAACTACACCTGTCCTTGCAAAGGTTGGTCCCCATTCTTGGGGCGTGTGCCCTTTTCCACAGACAGCTTCCCTTGACGGGATAGTGAATTCCTTTTCCACCAGCGGATTCGACCTAAGCAACAGACCATACCTGGCCCAGCGAAGGGTCTGTCCTTTGAGAGAAACAGAGTTGATGTTCAGGGAAGCAGAACATAACTCGCTGACAAGACCCAGGTGAGAAAGGCATGGACATAAGGCTGAAGCTCGCACCATATAGGTTTGCTCCACACCATATCGACCCAAGCCCCTCTCCAGAACCGGGAAGGGCGACATCGGAGGCAGAAACGGCGGCAACGAAAGCTGATGTGGTGGCTCTGCTAACCGAAATGAAAAGCATGAGACCAGACATAGGTGGGAAGGTCAATAAAATAACACAAATAATCAACAAAATGGAAGAAAGACTGGAGGAGGGCGAAAATAATCAAACGTCACTCGGCACACTGGAGTCCTAAATGGATTAACGACTCACAGATATTGAAGCTAGAGAGGAGGAGTTATGTCTGAAAATGGATGATCTGGAAAACCAGGAACGACGGACCAACCTATGCATTTTCGGCATTCCAGATAAGGAAGGGGAAACCGAGCAGGATTTGAGAAGGACCCTGCATACGATCATGAAACTATTGTTTGAAGATGACTCCATCGATGAACCAAATATTTTTTGCATACACAGAGCCGGAGGAGCTGCGCGAGGTGCTAGGACAGTCTTGGCACGATTCCACAACTATGCCCACAAAGCCAGGATTCTCGAGAAAGCCAAACGCAGCCCACAGATCCTCCTGGATACAGCAAGAGTGACGATGTTTCTGGAGTTATCATCTTTGACTCTCGCCACAAGAAGGATGTGCATCCCACTTACCAAATGGCTGAAAGAAAAAGGTGTCTGGTATCGCTGGGTTTACCCATTTTCGCTTACATTCGAATAGGAGGGGACTACGTTGAGACTAAGATCTGAGAAGGACATTCAGAACTGCTCAGCTGACCAGTGGGAAACCAGGAGAATGGAGCCAAACAGGGAGAAAGAGGAGAAGACGACAGGCAATGGCGCATTCAAGGCCCGAGGCAGAGATGCATACCAGGGTCCAGGAAGTACAGGAGAATGAACACCTCGCCAGGTGTGAATCTCTGAACAACTTGGCACCACACACCATCACTGTACAGATCGGCCGCACAGCCGACATGATGTACCGTCGCGATAGTTGAGTATCTGCTAAAAGAGGACTACCGGAGGTCACACATGCGACCAACAAGATTGCTCCCGAATGATTGACACTCCAAGCGCCCTACATCAGAGTGGCTGCGCCTTGTAGGCGCACCATGAAGTGATTGGGATCTGGCCCGTAGGCAAGGTAGCAGAAGGAGTGACAGGACTACCAACGCCTTGAACTCTAATGTGTTGGCTGATGTACCCGCGAAGGGGATATGCCCACCCTGCGTCAAAGAGGAAGCGTAATGGCTTTAGAAATTGTGGGGGCGGTTTGATGATGGGGGCTTAATGGTATTTGGTTAGTTTATGATGGGACCCGGTTCTCACTGGTGGTTGGATACCGGCTGGGTGAAGTCAACCAAGCTAGATCAGATGCCACTACGGGATCAGGAGGGGGCGGTCGGGCAAAGGGAGGGGGGCGGGAAGGACCAAATGTTTATTGGAGAACAAATTATGTGGTTCAAGATGTTATACATGTGGCTCTGAGTTGCTAGGGGCTGCGATGCAAAAATCACAAGCAAAAAAGGAGGAATGGCAGTAAACTCCAATATAATGAAGGGCAAGCTCGTCACAGTCAGTACGCTCAATGTCAAGGGACTAAATTCCCCTACAAAACTGTCTTTAGTGTCCAGGGAATTTCAAAGATCAGGGGTGGATGTGCTCTTTCTCCAAGAAACCAAATACATGCATGGGGATGAACGCAGGGTCTTGCAATCTAGGATAGGGATGGAATACTGGAGTTCGGGCCCTCTCAAAAAAGTGGGTGTCGGGATACTCGGTAAAAAGATATTGAACCTAAAGGTCACCAAGATATGGGCTGATGTGGAGGGTAGGGCACTTATGGTGGTGGGAATTGTAAGTGAAATCACGTTTACGTTTGCGATGCTCTATGCTCCCAATACTGGCCAAGCCAGATTCCTACAGCGAACGATATCAAAAATAATGTTGGAAGCCGCCGGGCATGTAATGCTCGGTGGAGACTTCAACCTCTGGGCAAACACTAGAGAGGACAGGCAGGCAATCCTGATCAGGGCGAACCAAGTGATGGTGGCCAGACAGCAGTATTTGAGAATGATGGTGACATATGGGTTACGGGATATATGGCAGGGACTTCATCCGGGTGAAACATGCTACATTTTCTATTCGGCGTCGCATGGCACCTTCACTAGAATCGATTACATGTATATTTCAGAAGTTAGCAGAGGCAGCAACTGTCTCAGAGATTGTAGCCATTTCCTGGTCAGACCATGACATGGTCACCGCCAATGTCACTCTAGTTGCCCTTCCACAAAGGGGGTTGAAATGGAACCTGTCTTCCGAACGGAAACGATCACTGAATTACACAGGGGAGATATCAAAGAGAACAGTGTGGGAGGCGGAGAAGGCGACGTGGTGGAGGGTATTGATCAGGGAAGGCGCTAGAATGAAAAGGGAGAGATCTCTCATTGAAAATAGATTGAGGAGCGAGATCGCACACTTGGATTGGGCCGCACAGACCGCCACTGAGTGCAGAGCAGAGAAAATCTCTGTATCCAGACAGAAAAGGGAAGAACTCAGTCTCCTTGATGAGGGACAAGTTGTCCTCAAATTACAGCTCCTTAAACAGAAGTACTATGAGAAGGGGGTTAAGGCTGATGCCCTTCTGGCAGTGAGATTAAGAGGCCAGGAGAAGACAGATGGGTGTCCCCCATAGATACTGGAGAAGACACTACCTTGGATACGTGGAAAAGGGGGCATCCTAGAAGCGTTTGCACAGTTTTATGAATAGCTATATAGATCTGAGACAATGCAGGATGAAGTCGAAATAGAGAGATACCTGGGGGGCGTTTAGATGCCGAAACTCACCCATGCAGAGGCAGACACGATGGATGCCCCGATCACGGCCGAAGAAGTCGAGCAGGCATTGAAGAGGTTGCCTCTTGGGAGAGCCCCAGGGAACGACAGTTATACGGCAGGCTTTTACAAGACATTTCTGTCGACCCTTCTCCCATTCATGGTAGACTTATTTAATGATATATTGGAGACAGAGATAGCCCCAGACTCCTTCTCAGAGGCCGTGATCATGGTTATCCCCAAAGAAGGTAGATCAGAGGCACTGCAGATCTTATCGCCTGAAATCATTACTGAATATCGACGTGAAGATATATACAAGGATATTGGCAGCCAGGCTGGAGATTTACATGCCTAGGCTAATACATTCAGATCAAGTCAGATGTATAATGGGGAGACAGGGGGCAGATACGATGTGCAAAACACTGCACTTGATGCACGAAACAAAAAATATGACGGTAGACCCTGCGCTCATGTCCGTCAATGCTGGAAAAGCCTTCAACAGGGTGGAGTGGGACTTCCTTGAGGCTGTCCTGAACAAGGTACGACTCGGCAAGAGATTGAGAAAAGGGGTCAAGCCAGTCTATATGTCCCTCAGGGCCTTGGTATCAGTTAACTCGGACTACTCCAGATGGTTTGCACTGGATCGAGGAGCAAGGCAGGGCTGCCCTCTGTCCACAATATTGTTTGCTCTATCTCTAGAACCCCTCGCACAGACAATTGGAGCCGACCACCTAGTGGAAGGTATGAAAGTAAATGGGAAGGAATATAAGATAGCCTGGTATGCTGATGACTTATTATTGCATGTATCAAATCCATTAGCATCTATCACAACAGCGATACAACTGATTGAACGATATGGACTACTGTCTGGCTTTAAAATTAATATGGCTAAGTCAATCCTGTTCCCATTTAAAGAACCCATCCAACAGGACACTGACAGATATTCCACGCAAGGTCTCACCATTGGGGAAACAACGTTACAATATCTGGGGATAAATCTCACATGAAATATAGATGCCCTGTATGAGGCCAATTTCCCCCCTTTGCTCTCAAAGTTTTATGCTGATCTAGCCAAGTGGAGGAAGCTCACAATCTCGTTGATGGGGAGACTTAATGCAATTAAAATGGTGTGCCTTCCCAGATTCCTGTACCCGTTCCAGATGCTCCCCATCAAGAGGCCAAAAATATTTTTTGGAGAGGTGAAGAGGGCCATTCTGAGATTTCTCTGGCAAAGGAAAAAAGCGAGGGTAGCATATGAGGTCTTAACCCTTCCCAAGGAAAAAGGTGGGGGGAGTGGGCCTACCCGACATTAGAAAATATTATGTAGCGATACAGTTAAGGATCTCAGTTGCTCACATGAGAAACCATATGCATTTGAAGTGGGTACACCTAGATAATTGCAACTTCGCTCCAGCCATTATATCAGAATAGTTCTGGGTACCAGGAGTCAAACTAACCCATAGGATCAGACACCACCCCTTAATAGGTACCATTTGGGAGATGTGGAGGGAGGGCGTAGAGATGGGAGGCATCACCACATGGCCATCGCCCGTGACCCATATTTGGGTCCCAGGGTTCCAAGACAAGATCCCAAATCATAGTAGATTCCAACCCTGGTTTGAGGCTGGCCTGGAGAGGGTGGGAAAACTCTGGAGGGAAGGCAGCTTCCTCACAATTACAGAACTGGAGAACATGTTGGGAATTGGGCCCCTCCCTGTCTTCCACTTTCTACAATTTAAGGGCATACTGATGAGGGAACCATGGAAGGACAAAATACAGCGAGCTCTCGCCCCATTCGAGATCATTTTCAACACCTTCACAGAGGCCAGGGGCCTCATATCAATTATGTATAAAACATTAATAAATGCTGGGAAAGGGTCCACGGTCAAATTGAAGAGTAAATGGGAGAAAGACATGAATCTGGAAATAGACCTGAGTTGTGGACAAGAATGTGTAAGGGGGCCTTGCTAGTATCAATTGCGTGCCTGTCATGACCCTCAGCCCTGATCCCCACTGGCAAGCCCATTGGCCACTTTACAGTGGTTATTTAAACCACACCCGAGCAAGACAACACGCTTTGCGTTACTTTGCTTCTAGCAATGTGACGCTCACCGTGTCCAGCTTTCTCGCGAGCCTGGTGAATTCCGGACCTGCAGAAAAACCAAGAACATCGTTAGCAGCAGAATCCTACCTGCATTCATCATCCTTCACTGCTTGCAGCTCCTGGGCAGCTCAGTTGGTGGAGTTCACTGCCCGGATCGAAGGACCTGAGAAAAGGAGAAAGACATCATTAAAGGAGGTAGTGGAGACATTACAACCACAAAGCGCTTAAAGACTTACCTGGTTGGTTGCTTTTCGGCCGGCATAGCTCCGGAACTCTATCTGCGCTGGGAACTCACCGCGACCTACGAAAAGAGAAAAGCACAGGTCAGTGAGGACAAGACATCACTGCGCTACGCAAAGCGCCTCCTTACCGCATCATAGCGCTATAGCGCCCCATCATCTCCTGGTGAGAACTAGCATATCCAGTTCTCCAAGCAGACACTCTGCGCTCCTAGGGAGATAAAAAAAAGAGACATTTAGAACGGAGAAAAGGCATGCAAGAATTACGACGCCATCAATCGCAATAAGACCTACCTGAAAGACACTACAAGGGCAGCAGTCAGTGAAGTAACTGGACCGCCCGCGCCCACAAAAGACAACGCGCCCCTGCCCAGAGAGCAGGACGGAGAGCCCACCGATTCCGACAACCAGGGGGAATCCCATCGACACCGAGACCACACCAGGGAATCATTGGGAAGGGCACCAACGACCAACTGGCTGGGTGGCGTCCCCGTGGATACCAGGTGAGCGTAACAGTGCCAACACAAATTATATGCCATCAAGCTTCAACCACAGATGGAAATACGACCCCCACAGACTGTCTAAGATGTATCAGACGATGAGTCCCCTATGCTGGTGTGGTGAACGAGCAGATTACTGGCATGCGTGGTGGGGATGCCCCCAAATTAGAGTGTATTGGGATGAGGTCCTCGGATGGATTAGAGATCTTGATGGGATCCATCGGGAGGGTACGCCCCTTCTGATGCTGTTTGGGTCGGAAATGAGTGAGGATGAGTACAGAAGGGTAACCGGAATAGCGGCACCGCTCCTTCTTGCTGCACGAGCTTGTATCGTGTTGCGCTGGAAGGCGATCACGATCCCAAATAAGAAAGAATGGATGAATGTGGCCACCAATATCACGGTGATGTAAAAAATTACTGCCGGCCTACATGGAAAATCCACACAGTATGAGACCCTGTGGGGTGACTTTGTGAATCAATATGTAACCAGTGCAAGACCAAAGGTAAAAATTATCCCCTAAGAGGTGAAAAGGATGATATGCATGGACAAGCGGGGTGAGACAATGTATGTGACCCGCATGCCACATGTATAATTACGTTATATGAGGAGGCATGTTCAACAATGCAACGTTCCTGAGGAGGAGGTGGGGAGGGAGGTTGGGAGCTCTGGTTTGAGATAATGGTCTAGGATTGGTTTGGAAAGTCGGTAGGAGGGATTAGACTGTAGCAGATAAGTTCAGCACCATCTAATACCTGTATGTTGTTTAACCTGTTCAGTTTGAATCCCAATAAAATCAAATAACATTTTTTTTTAAAGGAAGAACTGTTGGACAGTTGGTCAAACTAAGAACATTCCTGGTAGGAACTACAAGGACTTTTAAAGGCTGTTACCAGAGACTAGCCGAAAACAGCCTCTATGGCGAATGCAGTTTAACCGAGCAAAAGGGAGTCATTCTTCTGGTATTCACCTTTGTTGCATCAGAAGCGATTTCAAAAGACTGTTAGAAGTCAGCCCAAAGGTTGACCCAGTTGACCAGGAGAAGAAATTAATTTGCCTGGCCTCACCTTTAAGAACATTTGCACGAAACTGTTAAGGAAGCAGCTCTGAAGTTGATCCTCTTGAACAAGAAGAATGGAGTAATTCTCCTGGTGTTGTTTCTGTTTGTTTAAACTATTTTGATTAGTGGTAGTGTCAGAATAGGAGGGAGTTGTACAGACAATGGACTCTTTACTTTGACATCCACCCTGACAACAAGCACCCGAGTTATTATTTAGGAAGTGCAAACCCTATACTTATAGGGAGAGTTAGGTTATTTTCTCCTTTTGTTAAATGAAACCTTTGAGTAGAAATGCCACCCCTTTGTCTGACTCCTCCTTCTGACTTACCACAGTGCATACAGTAGAACAAAACATGGCACTCCTGTCACATGCTTCTCGTTCTACTGTGGGATGTCTTGCTTAGAGTCCCAATATATAGAAAGAAATCCAAATACAACCACAAAAGTGGAAAACTCTACCTTATTTTGGGAAAATAGAACTCAAATAATAAATGAGGTAGTTAAAATCTATCAATACTCCCACCAAGCTAATTAAATTTTTGAGTCATGAATATCTTATCAAACATAATATCAGTTTATTCACCAAAAATATATTTCTACACTAAAAACCTAACATTTATCAATTGTTGTGGCAAAAACTATCAGTTTTAAAACACAGGTGTTAAAACATTAACAAAAGTTAGGGACAGAATGTCCTAAATAGAGTAGGATGGTCTGTATATAATAAACACAGTTAATTACAGACAACATTAGAAGCCTTAGCTGTCTTGTAGTTGTCCAACCCTAGGACTGAGTTCCAAAATGGTTCCTAGCAATACACTATACTATGCCATAGAACTCCACATGTTTCAATTCTCTTATTTAATTCATGGAACTTTCATCAGGAGATGTGTCACATTTTAGTTTCAATTACAATAAAACAAACATTAGTCAAAAACACTTTCAACATTTGTCCACAGTATGGAATCTTCTGTTCATTCAGTCTGTTGTGGCTGTTGATAGAACACATAAAAAGAAGAATAAGCTAGTGTTGCTCAAGTTCTTACAGATACTCTAATTTTATCAAGTCCAGACAGGATATATGTATTACCTGGTCTGATATGTGGAGTTAGTCCTCGCTAGATAGTATCCTGATAGCAGCAGGAAAATGACATCTGTAGTCAAAGGCACCTGACAGGTAATTGCTTGACCTGAAATTAAATTTATAGGACTTAGCTATCTGGTAGCTACAAAATCGGTTTTGCCTCTAGCTACACTCTTACAACCTCCAATAATAAATGTAAGGCCTACCTTATATAGGTAGGTCTTGAATTTTGAGCACAGCAAATGTCTTTGTGTTCTGATTGGTGCCACTTCTTTTATATGTGGCAGGGTGTCCAGATGATCGACCCCATATGGGTTGCTAGATTTAGAAACAGAAGAAAAAACCTCATCACTCGGTTGTGATCTTCTGTTTACGTCTGTACGACTAGTGAAATTGACTTTTACCTCCATCTGGTGTCTCTAGCTCAAGGTATAGCATTTAGTAAGGAACTCTGAGTCCGCTGTTATGTAGCAGTCTAGGAGGCTACAGTGATTCCACAGGTGGTTACATTTCGGTTCGTCTTTCCAGCGTCTCGAAAAGAGTGTGCTCGAGTTTAGAGAAATTTAGATACATAAGGGGCCGGGATTTCTCTCGGATTTACAGTCGGTGGCTAGATTATGAGATCTAAGCGGTGTCTCACTATCCGGTATCAATTACCTGGTTAGAAGTTTTTCTGCTAGTGATCTCTAGCGTTTCTAAATGTAGCCATATGTGGAGAATAGATCTCTTCTGTCTGGTGCCGCGGTCAACTCTAAAGTGTTGCGGCTGCCATTTTAGGTGGATATATATTGCGCCCGTAGTCCTTCCTTTATAATAATTGCACGTTTGGCCGATAAACACTGAATAAATCGGTTTTACCCAAGGAAATTGATCCCATTTTAATAGCGTTATATCCAACATGTATATCTATTTAGTTTTTAAAGTAGATATATCTACTATTGTTGTTACATTCTACTGTGTCTCTCAAAGGGTTTACAAGCTGAAATATTTGTCTGATTGTGAAAATGATGGTTGTAAATAATCCATGATTAAACCTTTAGGGGTTTACATTGATAATTATTGGTTCATTTTTAGGCTAATTTTATAGGTAGCCCGCGGCCCGTGAATTCGCAGAGAATAGCTTTCTAGAGTTTTAGGGACATAAATCAGATTTTGTGCAGTTTTGGCAGTTATAGCCATATGACAGGTCCGCTCGTTTGTTTAGTCAAATTCTCAAATTTTATGCCATTCTATGGCTTCGTTCAGGCCCTCCTTATCACTTTTAGTGAGGAAGATGAGTTTTTGTTCTCTTTCAAGTAATATTCTTTTCTTTGTAGTATTATTTTTGCCTTTGATAGTCATTAAGATTGTCCATTTAAATTATTCACATGTATGATTTAATTCAATGAAAGGTTTTACCAATGGGGCAAGTATAGTGTGATTTTTAATACAACTTCTATGCTCTTTGCTTAGAGGCCCAACAAGAACACAAGAGCACTACTTTCCTTCTGTCCTACTCCCCTACCCATCATTGCAGTTTTGTGCCATGTGTAGAGGGGCCATGGAGTGGACAGTGCCCTGGGACAGTTTCAGTGCAACTTCTATTCCATCCCTTTCCTCACCTACCTCTCTGTGCCCACATTTGAAGGCAGTGGACCACAGAATCAGGTGGAGCATGGGGAATAGATGGATACCACACTCTGGCATCCCTGCAATTCCCTGCTATTCACTTGTCATATTGGTAATGGGTGAAAGGCTGGAGAGTCTGGCAATACCCACCTGCACGTTCCTTGCACTCTCCTGACTAGTCTAGATGCCTCAATGACTGCGAGCACAGGGGGGATGGTGTGGAAATAATGGACTTTGCCAACCAGGCATTATGAAATCTGCCCTTACTGTGCAACTGCACATAATGAAATCCAGCCTTCCTGGGCTAACTGGGAATAAGGGAATTTGCCCTGCTGTGTTAATTGAAATAGGAAAATCGAAATCTGTCACTTCTGAGGTCACTGGACATTATAGAATCTGGTACTGATGGGCTGATTGGGCATGGTTGTATCTGTCCTTGCTGTGCCTCACTGCGCTTATTGGGCATATTTAATTCTGACAAGTCTGTGCTCGCTGGGCATAAAGAAAGCTGGCACTGCTATGTTAACTGGGTATAACAGAATCTGACACTAGTGTGCTGAATGTCAAATCCCTGACACTGATGTGAGTGCCTGACAATAGAATGGCAATGGTGCAAGAAGTCAGTATTTTGAAAGTAAAACCTGGCAATGGTGGGCACACTTGGACCTTTATGGCAAAACCTACAAGTGATGAATGTTCCTAGGCTTTGGGTGGCAATACCTTATACATGATAGAAATACCTGCCATTTGATGTATCAGAGCACATAATGGTAAGATCTGATAAATACAATTTCTCTTTGTACATAGGATGCCAATAGATGATAAATGCTTGTACACTGCCTCTATAAAAGCCAAAACAAATGGTGTTGTCATTGCTGGTTCAATTTTCTATTGGAAAGTAAAGATAAGTAAATCTGTATGTATGCAACCTTTGTGCGTGCTGTCAGGGTTCCCTTATTTAGTTGCCTATATTCATAATGGCAAATGAAACAACAATGAATATACAATAATTAGATATGGTTTGCTCTTCTGGATGCTTCGGGGAATACGCTTCAATCTAGTGTGTAGCTTCTAGTCAAGCAGGCTATCCATTATGGATTATGCTATAGCACCATGTATTTTCAAGCTACTAACCAGTTAAAGAAGGACAGCAGTTCTCGTTGATCATAATCCTGAATGCTGTAGGCGCTGAGTGGACACACTATTGCTCTTATTCCTCCAGTGCCGAGGGATGCTGCCAGCAAGCCAACATAGAAGAGAAGATTCTGCTCCCTCTTAGCGATGGTGTGAGCAATATGGTGAGTATCAATGTAGAAATCTTCAAATGGGAATGCAACAACGGGTAACATGGCAGTGCCTGTGGAAGAAAGCAACGTGAAATATAATGAAAGTTCGGTCAGACTCGGACAGAATCATGCATCATAAAATACAATCAAGGTACAATCAGATTCAAAACAACAACTCAGCATCATATAAAATAAGGATACAATGAGACTATGAAGCCATCATATTGCATGTAATACAAAAGTGGTACATCCTGACTAGAAATTTCATAAAATATGTAATACTAAGACAATAAAACCTGGCCCAATAGCATCCTTACAGCATAAACAATTATGAGGGTACAAACAGATTCAAAAGCAATGTAACAATACAATGCAGCTATTGTCAGCGTCAAAACAAATCTTGCAGAATCATACAAAAGGAAGGTTCATTTGCTGAAGCAATCTTATAACAAGGAATACAATTATTAGACTAACAGACTGTAAACAAGCATACCGCATCAAATACTACAGAAATGCAGTCAGACGACGCAATGTTACATCTTGGAGTGTAACTGTGAACAGTCAGACTAGGGAGCCATTTTATGACATGAAGTACAATGAAGTTAGTTTGAGGCTCAGTACAATCTTACGACACAATACAATGAAGATGCAACTAAATTTGAGTGATGCTACAACATTGATTGCAATAAAGGTAACATCTGGTCCAACCTTGCTAAAAGCAATCTTGCAGCACAAAATGCAATGAATGTACAATCAATGTTCGACACAGTTTACGGCATAAAATACAATCAAAGTACAATCACACTCAGGATCAATCTTACAATCAACTTTGTGGTTTGGGATTTGTACGTTGACCACATGTCACACTGCTCTACCTACCAAGTTGTCATGATTTAAATTATACCCTGCATGTCAGAGCCTCAGCTCCAACCCTAAGGTGGTCCAAATGCCCACCTGTGGTGTGGCAGGATTTGCAGCAGTAATAGTAGTGTGTCCTGAAGCAAGGTTCTGGAGAAAGCTAAGTCTCAGCACTTTAGTACAAGAGAAACTACTACCCCAGAGCCCCTGACAGTCTCACTTTTGTAATATTTTTTTGGGCTTACCTTCCGGGTGTATCTATGTATCAATGTGTATTACCTTTATGTGTAGGATAAACATTAGATGCTATCAATATCTTTCCTACACAGTTTTATCACTAAACACGATAGTGCTTGAACGTGCAATAGAGTGTCTTTTATACTCATAAATAGAAAAACATGAATAATGCTCTCACTAGCTTGTTTAGCACATATGCATATTTATTCTCTTGTAGAGATAATATATGAAGAATAGCCAAGCAATATACAGCTGCTAATAGTAGCCATAAAGTAGTGGAGTTTGTACCCAGCATCCTACTCTTCTAAAATATTAAAACTACCAACAACCAGCCATTGGGACCCAGTAAAACCTCAAATCATACTCAAAATTGTAATGCTGTGGATTGACAAACCAAGGAACGGGCAAGGTTATACAGACCAACCTCTGGATAACCCATTAGCTAGAAAGGGTTAAAACTCTGTCAAAAATCTGTGGTGTCTATGGGAAAATAACTAAGAACAACCTAAAAGAGGTCTACAGCCATGGATCAAAAACATATTTTAAAAATTGGTAGAAATAGCTCATTTTCAGCCCCCAAAACATTGAAACAGTCAACAAATTAGCATTTGGAAAAATTGCCAAAGTGCAAACGTTTAGCCCCAAGAGCAGCTTACTGTTTCAGGGTGAAGGCATCTGAAAGCTGTTTGCTACTTGACTCCAAGGCCTTTCAGCTTTGCAAATTAGCTCTTCCTCCAAATTATTGGCAAAGTGCAATTTTCTAGGCCCAAAGACAAAAATTACAGCATAGGCATAGTCATAAGGTTTTTGCAAGCTTTCTTAGTCAGGCAGGACAGGCCCTTGTTGTTCAGCAGTGTCTTTCAGAGCCTGCTCTTTCATGGACCACAGTGTTGTAGCCGTAAAGGAAATTTGAGGAACTTCTAACAATTGTCTTAAACAGCTGCCCCACCCCTGTTAACCTGTTAGCCAATCAAATTGTAACAGATAATGATGCCATAGCTGTTGCTTAAGTAACAATTAGCATGTCTGATAAGAATGGCCTTTGCCAAATTATAAAAGATGTCAGTGCAATCCACTACATTTTCGGCTTTTGCAATTAAATCTTTTCGAAATAATCTTCTTTAACAAAATATTGTGTATGTTTTTGAATTCACATACTTTCTGCTAGTACATGTTAATAATCATTCTTGCAAGTTACTATGTGCAACACAATAGCTGATCATTTGACCATAAACTAATTAAAGCAAAGTAAGAAGATCTGAGTTGTTTTGAAAAATAACTTTAGACTTGTTGCTTAGGCAATCTCTTATCTCGTACTTTCCAAGAAGAAATTAATAAACACATATTTAAATAAATCCATAATTTTTGTGGCTTCTAGTGGACACATTAATCCTGTTATGCCTTTTGAATATTTCAGTTTGTTGTGTATATTTCCAAAGCTGCTTGAGAAGAGAGGGCTGGCAAAGCCAATAGTTCTGAAAGGACATTTAAGATATGCATCCCTCCCAAAACAAATACATGTTTTATTTGTACGGGTCATTTGTGGGCTTAGTTGGGAGTTTAGAACTACTCATGTTACAGACATATGATGCAATTTATGGGAAAGTGACTGATAAACACAGCAGTCACTACAGTATGCTGCTGATCACAGGGAACAGTGTGCATGGGTTCATACAATTTGCCTTGCTGAAATCTTTGAAAATAATATCATTGGAATGCTGACAATGTTTGCAGAGCAATGTTCTAAGCAGTGATTAAGTGGAAATTAGCTTGAAATAAATGTGAAGCAACACAGCTAATACAACTTAAATAATCAACTGGAAAGTTATTCACCAGTGTATTGGATGGCCACAAATAGATGAAAGCTCACAGCAGTTTTTTATTTATGTTTCAATTTTAGAATTTGCTGACTTGCAGGGTGCCATTTCAAAGTGCCTTCTAAAAACAAAACATATTTACAAGGAATAATAAGCATTGGATGAGATTACACTCTGGCGGGGGTGCTCCGCATTTCAACCATGTAGAAATGCTGACACAGCTCAGACTTGTAGGGTATATGACAGTATACACTGAAAATGTTCAGATTGGTGTGCAGCATAGGTGTGCTTTAGCGCTGATGTAGGCTAATGGCATGCACCGATGTAGGGGTAACTTGGGATTTGCCCTGCAATGGTGGTGCAAACTTTCAAGGAGTGTATCCCTACTAATTACTAATTTTAATATGCAACCTATTAATTCAATAAGTGTTTAGAATGCGAAAGCTGAGTCAAAAGCAAGGGTGCACACTCAGAGTATAAACTGGGGTGTAGAAATGGGTCTGCAGACACGGACTCTGAAAGATTGCTTAAAGAGCAAATCCAAGAAATAATGCTGCTTTTGCGATCGAGGCGTGAGCTGAGGAATGTGAAAAGTCATCTTGTTCAAAGTAGGCCCATTGTCTAGCGCCGGAAGCTAGAATAATGTAACTCATTAATTCCGGTGATTACTTAGCTAAAACTCTGCTTAAAGGTGAAAGTAGAAAAGAACATGGTAGAAACACGTGGTAGCATTCTCGAATTTTCCAGGAGGTTTAACTATTCAGGAGGAAGGAGGATGATTGGCAGATGACATCACAGTCAGGAGCAAGCAGCTTTTACACTTTGTGTAGGAGAATATACATGAAGTGGGCAGGTGAAAGAGGAGTCTTTAAACCAAGATGCAGAGAGAAAAAGGGGCTGGCGTTTTGCTTTGGGCTGCAGAAAGAGGAGGAAGACAGGCCAGGGCTGACCATGGTAAAGAGGCCTTTCCTGCAAAAGAGAAAAGGAAGGAGAAGGAGGTTGTATTCAGAGAGAGACAGACAAGCAGCCTAAACCGCAGAGTGGCATCTTTTGCTGGCATTGCAAGCAAGGTCCCTTTGGACATATTTTGGTAAGCATACCAGTACCAAGTGAGGACATTTCATTGTGTTTGTGCGCGATAGAATACAGCTGGGGTGAATTTTGCATGTGGGAAAAGAAAATCATATCAGGCATCAGGGAAGTCTGTTAGTACTCCATTTGCTGAAGTGAAGTGCATGTCTCTAATCGTGATTAGTTAGAAAAAAAAAGAAAGTTACCACTCTCCAAGCTAGGGCCAATCAGTTATTCCTCAAGGTTGTTTGCACAGTGGCTTCGACCAAGTTGAGAGGATGGGGAGAGAATTGCAATAATTCTCTGGGCAGACAGAGGGAAATTTCACCTGGGGTTAGAGAATCAGAAAGTGTTCCAAAACTGCTACTGACATAAATACATGGCATCATTTTCACAGATTAGAAAACTAACATGTGCCGATAGATGAGAGTATATTTATTTATGCTCAGTTGATCTCAATGTACCAAGAATGTGTATTGTGTATTCCTGTGTGTGTTTTTATTCTGATCTGCAGAAAATCTATAAATCATCTTATGAAATAACAGAGGCTGTCTATGGCTGTTTACTGCATGACACATTATTTCTTAAAGTAACAAAGAGCAATGCTTCGTAAACCCCATGTTATAAACACATCATTTTTTAGGTGCAAGTCTATTTTGAGTGATAACGCTGAACCACCAATGCAATACAAATAAGGTATAGAAATGGTGCCCCTAGTGCAACCCTAAGGCTGTTTTTATTCCAGCAAGTGATCCCAAAGTGAGTCTAGCCCTGTGTTTAGTGGCAAGCAAGGAAACTTCACAAAATACGCTACATTTGTATCTCGCATTGGCCGTGAATTGGCTGCAATATTTTGTTGCGCTAGGTGAATTTTCAATTTTGTTCACTCTGTCCTTCCCCTGCCTGAAGTGCATTGTGTAGGAAATAGTGTTGATTGTGCTGGGTGCACGCTGAATGTCTCTGTATTGTTATGCTGGCACATGGTTAAAAAATGTCAGAACTAGAAGCTGAATTTACTGATCTGTCCAGTTATCTGGAAAATACATTACTTGCCTCAGCATTGTGGTCAACCGATAAAATATCAAATTAGAGGGAAATAATTAATACTGAAATAGAAATGGAAGCATTTAGCAGGATTTTTGCGAAAGGGAGTATTTTACATACGTGTTTCCTTCGTCTCTTCCAGCAGGAGACCAGGAGACAAGAGATTGATTGTCTTATCCATTTGTGCACCAAACTGTGGTTCACATTACAGAAACGTATTAACTTGCAAGAAAACAACTTCTGATGTGATTGCGGAAATACAGTGTGATGTGGCCGCAGAGATCGGAACATTATTATAAGTGGAAACTGGGTTGAAACATAGAGAGCTCGATATGCAACTACAAGCAAAATTTGCTGATGTTAGTCCACAGTTGAGTCAGAGAGAGGAACAGTTTTCAGAAAGTGAGGAAGAATTAATGCATTTAATAACCGCTTTAGACGGTGCCCGGAATGATTGGAACATAGCAATTGCAGAAATTCAGACGCTCAGAAAGGTTAGCAGTGAGAAGGCCAAGGAGTTCCAAATGTTGAAAGATACAATCTTTAGACGTAGGGATGAAAATGATAGGAGAGTTCGATCAATTGATCATTACAAAATGCAGGTTACTGAAATGGAGGGAGGAGTTGTTCATTTGAGAAGAGAGAATTCTGCCCTTTACAGGCAAACTCAGGTTTTGCAAACCCAGTGGAGGGCAATAAGAAGGGAAGTCAGTGTTCGGGGTAATAAGAGTACAGAGTCATTTTCGAATCTATGTAAGCAAAAGGGGAGTGCTTTCACTGAGACTGAATGCAGTCACGATCTGGGAGATGGGCAAGCTGTTATTCAGCCAGCAAGAACTGGCTGCTCTCCCATGTTGGAGGCTGAGTTTTCTATCCCAGCACAGAGGAAGGGGCTGCCAAAGTGTGTCACTGCACAGCACCACACTGCATAACGCATTGAAGATAATGGGCCTCATTACAACCCAGGCGTTAAGGGGTTAATGGCGCCGTAAAAGGTGTCGGCGCCGTTAAACCCTTAACGCCTGATTACGAGGTCCCTTTGCGGGTTGCACTTTAACGCCTGCTTTTAGCAGGCGTTAAAAAACCAACCCGCAAAGGGACCTAGGAGCTAATTACAGCACCGTAATTTACGGTGCCGTAATTAGCGCTTTCCCCATTCCCATTGAGCCCTATGGGTGCAAAAATGGGAATGGGGAAGGGCCCATGGTGAATGGGGAATTACCGCCCCGCCAACCTTGGAATGGGGCGGTAATTCCGCCACTCACCATGGCAGAGTTGGTAATTTACCGGCGTCAACCATGGCGCTAATAGCGACATGGTTAACGCCAGGGTCGTAATGAGGCCCAATGACGTCTATTAAGGCTTTGGTCAAACCATTCAAAAAAGGGTGAGATAGCTGTATTGAAGATCACCTTGAGGTTGTCGCTAACATTTTTTAAATGCTTAAAATTCCGAGGGCACAATATGGCTGTTATTTTCATTTACCCTTGACAGTGTTATTTGAGGCCTAAATGAGCAACAGAATATTTATTGGGAAGATTCTGAGAAAGAGATTAGATGAAAAATATCAGCATATCATTCCATTCAAGAGACAAAAAAGGCAACTTATAGCCTGTCAGACCAGCCAAATGAGTCGCCCGCCAGTTCCTACAAAACTTAAATAGGGCATTCTCACAATATGATGTGGACTATGACCCCCACTAAATAGAATTTAAGACTGCTTATTTCTATGGGCTCCAGCGAGATATTTTATCTCAGCTAGTGCGTGAATTTAACCGGGATCGAACCCTAGAATGGATCATTGAACAAGCAAACAAGATTAATGAAATAATCTCCCATCAGAACGACGAGGTTATGGGTAAGGAATTTAGGCAAAAACCCAAAGAATCTACACCCTCATATCTAGAGGTGAAATCTGGTAAGATGCCGTTACAGACTGCTCAAATGCAAATAAAACACAAATAAAACATGACACACCACAAAATCAGATGGGCGGGGGCTCCCAAAGGGCACCACCCAAAACCTTTGTGTTTCAATGCATGGATCCCACTAACATAAATACATACATTAGTCCTTGGTATCTTTGCAATTCTCTCAAAGTGGGATTTCACTATGATATGCCAAGGCTAAATAACACCCAGAATAAGATGTACAATGGGCCATTTCAGGAATTGGTGGCCGTGAGTTCATTTGACCCTGCCACAATGGTATATGGCAATCAAGTGAGACCAAGATATGGGGATAGGTCTTTTGAAAAAAGGAAGTCAACAGAGGGAACAGTTCTAGCCACATTCAAGACAGAATGTGAACTATGCACCTCATCAATATAGTCAGTCCCGCCACAGGCTGACCATGGTCAAAGGATGGCTACTCCACGCTCCCCACCTCCTGTGTCACATGAATTCAGGGGAAATGCAAACAGTACTCAGTCTCCCGAAATGTACCAGAACAGGCCTCATCAGTGTAAGTAACTTCAATCAAGCACTCCAACTAAGTTAATGCCTAGTCTGGGATGCCCAATGGAAGCCCTTATTCATATACTAGTGCTTAAATCTGGATGATAAACCCTTATATAACGCCCCTCTCTTTGAATCCCCCTGACCTCACTGAGCCAAGAAGTAGGTTTATTTTGCAAATTAAAAGGTTTATTGGAAAAATTCAACAATATATATATATATATCACACTTTGATGAATAAATTAATATTTGATAGCACACTTATGAATATGAACAGTGATCAGTATTGGGTAATATTACAATAGCGACAACTCTTTAATCAGAAAGGAGTAGGAATAGGAAGGATAAAGTAGCAGAGAATACTTTTACGGTTCAAGGAAATGCAAGATGGGAAAGAATGCAGGCACAGAAATAAAGCTCGATATGGATTCAACAAGAGATAATATGATCACTTTTTCCCTTGTGAAAACTCACTCCCCCCCCGTATGCATTATGAAGAGATGGAAATGAGGGCACACAGGTTTTCAGGAATACAATCAGAAGCAGTTCAGTCCCCGTTCCCCCCAGCAAGCTTAGAGAAACAGGGATGATTTTAAAACACAGGTCAAAAACTTTTAAATGTGATTGCAATGAAGTGAAAAATATGCTAAAAATTATTTTAATTACGTATAGGAGATTCAGGGTAGGTGATAGCTACTTTGAATTAGTTCAGGTCAACACTAGCAATGATTCAGGAGTGATTATCAGGTCAAAAACGAATTTCAGCAGTGGAAAGCAAGAAGCAGCTATTTTTACAAGTGGTGAAATTGAGCCAGATTGCAATTCGCAGCACTTTTTCCGAGTGCGTAAACCGCGATTACGGAAAAAGTATAAGGAGTTGGAAGGTCATCTTATCTTTCTTGGATTTACTGTCCTCTGACTGGAGAATGGAGTTGTGAGTCAGAATGAGTCATCAGGTATCATCTTTATGGCTCAAGGAAAGGACACTCCTCTTTGTGTCCGTACAGCATATCTTCTTTTTCATAAAACACATATTTACAATATACCCCACTTGTTAATATTACCTAAATTGCATGACAGATTGCGTAAGGAACTTTTTAGTTCAAGTCACATGTTTCTACTAGCTTGGGTTCAGAAATGACAACATTTTGCGCTTTTGATGGGTTTCGCAATATTAATTTTGCATCAAATCTTATACGGAGGTACACACCCTCTCTGGAGCATATTACTGGAAGTTCTTAGGTTTCTAGCATAAACACTGTGTGTGCAATATTAATAATTATGGGGCTTGGCCTCAGAACATCCTACAGCGTCCAACTTAGTCTCAAACTGTGAGTGAATTTTTCATATTAAGAATCTCCAAATTGTACATTTTTGTCCGCTTGGTATAATTAGTTATCAGTATTCTCATAAAACATATATTTGCTGGACTCTCTGAATCCACAGTCGTTTGTCTCCACCCCTAGAAACTTGGCTTGACTCAGAGATCAGATGTCTTGCCTTCCCCCAGAGCAGTGTTGTTCAGGCACACCCAAATCAGCATATCCTATTCAGCTGAAAGAATCCTTTGTCTTGTTTCTCCAGGCTGCAGGGAAATTCTCCTCCCTCTTAATCAACAGGACCATTTGGTTTTCTGTGCTGTCTTTGAGAAGGCTAGGTGTGAAGGCTTCCCATGAACAGCCAGCCTTTCGAAGTCTCAGCTAACTCAGGTTCCTGTTTAGCTTCAGAAATACAGGTCTCCTGTCAGAATTTAGATCGCTAGCGCCGCTCAGTGTCAAGCACTGGTATTGCACCCATTTTGACAGCTGCCTTACCAGTAAGCAATCCTCAAAATATACTTTGTTCAAATATAGATTCACTTCTGTGGACCTCAGATTCATGTAGATTCTTGCGGGAGAATGATGTTGACCCCCCAACAAGGAGGCGGGATCTTTTTAGTGGTTTTGGTGAGCCCTAATTTTAGCAATTTTTGACATAAAAAAATGAATTCCCAAACAGCTCTCAATTCCCAAATGGTTTCAGGCTACTGTGTGTGTAGCCCAATGGTGGTTTTAGGCAGTGACCTCCTGTGCTCACTAATATAGGCAAAAGTGGGTGGCAGCCTATTCTTCAGATTTTTACTGTGCATTTTTGGCTGGTTTTGAGCAATCAGCATGCTTTCCAGTGGCCTTTCTGATGTTTCTGCGGCCAGCACCGTACAGTACTGTTGTAGGGCTTGGATGAGTGGGTTGAAACATCCCACATCAGGATGAATTCAACCATTATCGGCCTGGAGCAGAGAGGGATGTGTTTAGGGACATGGACAGATTCTAATACTTAGAGACTCAGGTTAAAATGTTGTCTGAGAAAAGAGGGGAATTGTGCGCAGTACATAAACACAGTCAAATAAAAGTGCAGAATGTCACATGAGTGATCTTGCATAGGGTGACAATAAGTGACTAGTTATATTTGCAATGATGAAAACACAGATGACCATGATTTAACTTTTAATGAACACTCTATTTTGCTTAGAGATTTGAAATCTAGAAAACAAATGGATGAAAGTCAGGTAGGGAACTATACGACACACAAGAAGGGAGTGTGGTTTAACTTAGAATTTAACTAGACCATTCAAGTGTGGGAACAAAGAGATAAAAAGAGAGATGGGCAGAAAGGGGGTAAATTGTCATTTCATATGCCCCTTTGCCTAGCAAGAAGTCAGGCCGGCCTAAGGAAAGTAAGCACTGAGATCAGTAACAATTCACATTTCCTATGTATATTAGAAGAATGGGAGAACAGATATTATGCCCCTATTACTATTGAAGAGAGGTGCAATGCGTTTGTAATGATTGACACAGGTGCCCAGGGAGCAGTCATGTCAAAGAAATGAATGCAAAGCGTAAATGAGGAAAAATCCCTACAGGACATGCTTATATTGAGACAGAGTCATGGCCCAGTGCATAATTTCAATTGGGATGAAATACCAGTGGCGGGTGTCACTGAAGTTGACATCAGGATAGGGAGACATGGAATGAGAAAGGAAGCAGTGGCCACACCCATAGATGAGATACCATTCCATTTAGGAACACATTGCCTTGGGAGACTGTTATCTCTTATTGATGGTGTAAATTGAGCAGTGTGATCTAAGGCCAAAAAAAAAACATGATACCTATAAAGGTAATGAGTCAGAGCGACAGTGCAGAATGTCACACCGTTGCTAGATCAAAAATTGCAGTAGAAGTGTATCTTCAAAATGGCTTTGCGCCTAGTGTCACTGTCATTCTCATGTACCATGATGAAATGCAAGGAGAACAAATTGGCAAACACAGATAGATGAAAACACATTGCATTTGTATCTAAATGTGTACAATTGTAAACAAAATGTTGCTGCAGAGTCAGATTAGTAAAAATATATTTCAACAGTGGCAGAGATACAGGCCTGGATCCCGGTGCATGTGAATGGGCATCCAATAATGAGTGAGGCAGTTCTGGCCCTATAGCAGGAAAAGAGTTTCATTAATGAAAATATGTTTAAATAAAAGCTTGTCAGAGAGGAAATAACAAGTTTTAAAAGTAAAAAAATCAACACATTTTTGGGCTGGACAGGCCTGAATTGGGGCAAAGAATTATGAGATGGTGCATTTTGAGAATTACAATTGCCTCCAAAAGTATTCATCACAATTCTTGGATTGTAAGTGGAACCAAAAATAAATTATATTTGGGAAATGACATCATGCACAGAATGTGTATTGTTTTTGATTTATTTAAACAAAAGGTTTGGTCTAGGCTGGGTGGAGCGCCACATGAATTTGAAAACAATCGACAAGATTATTATTGTGCCCAAATGATGCCATATGCAATTGGGCTTCACGTAAAGAAGGATGTCAAAGTACAGAAGGGGACAACAGATGAAAGGGTCCGATGCATTTGTGTGTCTCAATGAATCCATGAGACAGCAAGGGTTAGAATATGAAGATACACCGCTGGTAGAAATGACCCCATTCGAAAACTGGCAAATAACAAGGGATGCCAGAACATTCAATTGGAAGGAAATACAGCATTAGGGATTGCACTACAGGAATCCCACTACACTGCTGATTTAAACAACCCATTGATTGGGAATATCCCTGAAAGCTATGTAACTTCCCAGGGTGAACTGCCTAAGTCTTTGGATTCTAAACCAAAGAGGATTATCAGGAAACAGTCTGTTTACCGTACCAACCAAACGTTGTGGCATGTTGTCAACATGATGATTGCATCTTATTCAAAACAGATGAATCTGAAGGAGAGGAACAGCCAGGTGAAATGCAGCAAGTGGAAATGGAGGCTAATGTGCCAAGATACTTGAGGTGGGCGACTCTCCAAAAGGAGACTGCCACACAGGGAGAGGAAAGTACAGAAGTCCCTCCTCTAAAGGACTTCCCAGAATTTTTCTAAAATGGTAGAGGAGCAGATTGAAGTTGCGGATGGTTGCACAAGTGAAAGAAAAAAAGATAAATTAAGAACAATCTTTATGGAATTCAAGGAGGTATTTGCAAAAGATGCCTATGACTGTGGGCTTACTGATTTGTAGGTTGCCACACTGCCAGAAGGGTATGGCAAGGAGCAATTATTTGTGTGATAATATAGGTTACCCTTGGCCTGTCTGGGGTCCCTAGTAGAAATAATTAAAAAATGTGGAATCCAGAGACATCATCAGGCCTATCCATAGTACTTCAAACACTCCCATATTAGGTGTGTTAATGCCCAGTGGCCAGTGGTGCTTGTGTGCAGATTTAAGAGAACTAAACTAGACGGTACATGTTTCAAGGTGGCCTCTTCCAATCATTGATTAGGGCCTTTCACAGGTTCAAGGGTCAAATATATTTACCACTCTGAATCTTACAACAGGGTACTGGTGTGTCCCACTTGCTGAAGACATACAACATCTAGTTGCCTTCTCCTTTAAACAATTGCTGTATTGATCGATTTGTGTCCCCTTTGGCTATATCAAAAGTGGGAGTGAGTTTGGGATATTCCTAAGTAAAGCCCTCCCAGATGAAGCAGAGAGAGGAACTGCCATTTATGTGGATGATGTGCTAATCAAGAATGAAGACTTACAAAATCACTTCAATGAAATTAGACATGTGCTCGGCCAGTTACAAAAGGCAGGGCAAAATTATCCTTAAAGAAAGCACAGTGATGTAGAAAAAACAGGTAAACTTTCTGGGGCATGAAGTAACAGAGCATGGGTTAAATCAACACCAAAAAAAGGTGGAAGCTATTAATGAAAAGATCCCATCAACCTAAAAGGCTTTAAGAGCTTGTTAGAAATGACGAGTTACAACAGGAAATTCATTGAAGATCATGCAAAAATCAGACAACCTTTAACTAAATTATTGAAGAAAGGGGTACCCTGGATATGGGGAAAGAAACAAATCGAAGCGGTGGCCAAAATAATAGATTGTTTGATGAAAGCTCCATGTTTAGCGTATCCAATAAATTATCAAGATTTCTTCATAGAGATGGGATTCACAGCTCAACGCATGTCAGTGGCCCTGTACCAAAAACACAATGCAAATAACAAAACCATTGCCAGTAAAGCATTGTCACAGGTAGAAACTAAATTCAGCAAATGTGAAAAAGCACTTTTGAACACTGTCTAGGCATTGCAACATTTCTGCCCCATTATTCAAGGGGAGCGAGTGATTGTTGAACCAAGTCATCAGCCTCTACAATTTTTACAAAGCAAAAGGCTCAGGTCACGGAATTTGGCCGGACAAATTTACTATCACTGAGCTCTTTGCGACTATGAATAGTGCTTGTTTTTAAATCGCTCTTTGGTGTTAAATCTCATGCATTCAACCCTGCAGCTGTGAGTTATCACATCCAAGGATGTGGAATTTGTGGCAATTCCATAGTCTCCAGCTGAGACAAACTGGGCAAGTTTACATTTCAATAATAGTTTGAGTGTGGATTTTATAAAGTCCTTTTCTACCTATTTTCTTAAAATGGGATATCTGATTGAAGTTAGATATGTATTTTCTCCTAAACGGTAGAGTTTTGTCTAATGTTAATATTAATACTGATGCTAAAACTAGATATGACTGACATGGGAGGAGTGATGAATATTCCGTCCATTAGGGGAATTGAAAAGATTGGTACTGGTTCCCCATGCACTAAGTGTAGACAATGAATATTTTTGGACCCGGGTAATACTGAGATTGATATTATGTGTTGGAATACTCATGGACACTCCCATTTAGTGCACAGAACTAAGAGTTTAGCCTGCCTAAAGGAAAGAGAGGTTTTTATATTGCAGGAAACTTGGTTAACCACAAAGTTAGCTATTGAAGATTATCACAAGATTAACAGACTTGCAACTCAGGGCGAAGTAGGTAGGCCATGCAGTGGATTGGTGATTGGGCAAGGTTAAGTTTCCTTAAGGGAATATAATGTTGGGAAGGCAATACCCTATGTTCTGAGCTTAGTTTTGAAGTTGATACTCTGGCCCAATGCTTATTGTTGGTAAACATATATTTGCCACCAGGGGGCGATAAAATGGCAGAAATTATGAAGTATGTTTCAATTGTATTGACTGAGTGGAATTGGAATCACACTTGTGGGGAGATGATTATATGTGGAGATTTTAAAACATATTGTGGTTTGTTAGGGTTGGGTGAGGGAGATTGGAATGATGAATAGGACATGTATATAGGCTTAGTCCATAGTATTGGCCTAAAAAAGAAGAAACAGTGCTTGGTAGAAAATGGTTATATTATATGCATTCCCACAGGTACCATACCTAAATACAGAAGATAACCAGGGATGTAGTGAGTATGCCTGGACTATTGGCACACACTGTAGCAGGGCGGATGTTATTTTTAAATCTAATACCTCCAGGTTCGGTCAGTGTACACTCTTCTATCTACCTACTTTGGTCAGTGATCATTTGATTTTAAATTGGAACATTACAAATCTGTATTTTAGGGAGAATAATTAATATTTAAGTGGTAAAATAAGTGTAAATACTTCAGGGAATAGGATATTTGGACATCACAAAAAAGACAAATTAAACACAATTGGCAAATGATCTAGAGATGATGGTTGCCTTAGATAACACCTCTGCGGAAGAGCTTATCTTCGCCTTATCTAGGTGTACCATTCGTTCTGAAGTAAAGGTGCCTAGGGAAAAGGTGTGTAAGATTAAGAACACTGCGAAAATATATGATGTGGTGATTGCAACTCACAAGTGAGCATTACACAAGCAAAAACATGTAGCAAACAAATATGCAAGAATAGAAATTAAATAGTTTAAGAATTTGAGGATGAAACATAAGAATTGGCTGGGGAAACTATAAATATACTACAAAGACTGCAAATGTGCAGCTTTTATGCGCTTAGGGGGCATGACTAAGAGGTTGTGTCATCTTTTCAGGAAGTTTAATTGTATACCTTAAATTACATTGTTTTATTGTGAAGAGCCTATTAATAATCAGCAGCCAGTAGATGCTGAGGTGAAGCCCTCGCAACCCATTAAAGAGATAAATGAGGAAGATGTTCTTAGGTTAATAATGAAGCTCAAACCCTCGAGAGCTCTACGTCCAGGTGGTCTCTCTAATATAGTTTTTAAGAGAGATCCTCTGCTTTGGTCTGAAATTTTACTCAATCTCTTTAGAACATGTATAAAAGGTGGCCATATCCCTAAAACCTGCAGGGAACATTAGTTCCTGTTCATATTAAGGGGTCGTGAGAGGGCACCATGGTCCATTGAGGCACTTGTATTAGCCATGTAGCGTTGCGAGACATGGAAAGAGGGACAGACTCGTGTGCAGTGCATTTCATTTCCATGTAGAATTTGACACATGCACTACCTACTTTATTTCGGTCATGGTGGAACACGACCTGTTCTGAAGTCATACCTTGCTATATGTGTCTGGCTGCTTACCCAGGGAACATTGCATGTTGTGTAAATCGTGACACATTGGTCTTCCATTGGTCACCCACCCACCGGCGCCTGACTTAGTGCATTGACTGTGTATGAACCATCACAGGGGTAATGTTACGTATGGGTACGAAGCATCCACACCAGATTGTTTGTTTGTAGAGTAGTTTGTTAGTTTGGGGCATATATTGTGGTGTTTTTGTGTGTTATGGGCACGCATAGATTAGTAACTGTGGCTCTCTTTGCAGCATTGAACTGCTCCTGTTACCGGACCTGAGAGTGCGCAGGCAGGAGGCCAGCACTCACCTCAGAGATAAGTTTCTCTTTGTCTTCCATTTGAGTAATTTGTTACTATGTGCATGATGATCAAGTTTGGTGTACTTGTGTATGTGTTAATGTGAGTAGCACAGTTTTGTACATTTCCTACTTTCCCGTGTCAATCCTACTCCCCTCTCCTGCCCCGCATTCCGATTATCCAGTATAGCAATGCCTGTCCCGACTGCATATCCCTGACCCTCCTTCCCCACCAGGGTCTCAGAGGCCTGTGTGAGTTTGACCTTGCAGGCACCCAGACCATAGTGGGGGTGGTTGGTTCATGCCACTCCTGCGCCTGCACACGGGAGCTGTGACAGTACACATCAGTTTGTGGTGCATCATTCTGTGTTATGTACAACACATGGTACACATCCTGTTGTGACATTGTTTTACTGTGCTACTTTGGTTGTTACGTCATTGTGGTAGTACTTGGGCTTTGTGACGTACTGCTACTTCAGGTCATCTACTGGAGGCTCTTCTGGTTTGTTTTGGTGCCTGCAGGCTTTTTGGTTGGCTTTTGTGTTGGCCTGCTTTGAGTTCTCTTTGATGTGGTGTTTTTGCAAGTCAAGGTGGCCTATGAGGGTGCTGGACGCTTTTTGCCCACAAGGTGGGAGATGGTGACAAAGGGGAAGGGTGATCCTGTGGCCAGGTGGAAATCAAGGATGAAGGCTACATAACCCAGGTGCAGTTGTTCAGTGGGTCATGGTGATTTGTGAGGGAGGGAGGGGTGTTTTGTTGTTGACAGTTGCCTTGCCCTACAGTGTGAAGCGCACCCTGACATTGTAATTGCAGTATCCTATGTACATGATGTATTCTGCTGATCAATGCCTGTTCATGTGTTGTGTTTACCTTTCAGGTGTGAGGGAATAGTTGTGGCTTGACATGCTGGGGTGTACACATGGTGAATGTTCACATGTGATGTGTAGAGGAAACTGATGGTCACTTGATTGCACATGCATATATTGAGTGCATGTCCCTACTGACCCACACATTCGCACTATGATCCACTACATGTACAACCACCCTTCCATGTCCACATGTACACTCTGCTTGCCTTCTGGTGCCCGCTGCGTCCATGCAGCATATGATCTATGACCAATTGTGGATCCTGTACATGCGTAACTTGCTTTTTGATGTAGTTTGTCGCTTAGATGTGATGCTCAGGGTGTGTGTCACACACAATGGCTGTTCACTATGCTGTGCGCTGAGCAGTGTGTTGCATGAGGTGGGAACGGCACACAGAAGCTGCAGTGTTGATTTTGCAATGCACAATGTGCATGTAGACAGGCATTTATTGTTATGTTACAACTACAACTGTTGGAATGCATTTGGGTATGACTTCTTTTGGGTGGGAGGTTGTTGGTCAGTCATTTGATCTGATTCCATGTCAGGAATCATTGTCTGATGCCACTTTACATTTGTCACATGTCAATGTGTACCTTATTGGTACTGTGTTGGTGTATAGCTATTGCTTGCCATGTCATGTTGTGGTTTTGGAGTGTTTGGGTTACATACCAGTGATAGTCATAGCCTGTTTTGCAGGTCTGTGTGATTCACACCTTGCATGTGTGCCTTTTGGTCACACAGGATTGCTTTTGTTTAAGTAGCTAGGGATGCACACAATGTGGCACTTCCATGGCAACATTCTCAGGGTGGTGTCTCTTTGTCATCATCGATTGTCACCTGGTATGTGTCAGGCCTGTGTGCTCTCCGTAGGGGTGGGAGTTTAGGTGAAAAATGTGGCCGCAAGCTGGGTCCGGGCTTGCTCGCCACGTGCCCTGTCCCCTCCCATGGGCAGCGCCTGAGCCTGTAGTTGGGGATGTGGGGGCACCACCATGTCCACCGGTACGCCCTGCCGTGTTGAAACATTGTGCAGGACACATGCCGCCACAATGATCCTGCACACTACTGGGGGTGGCATATAGTAGCTGCCCGCCAGAGCGGTCAAGGGTAGCGGAAGCATGACTTGAGCACTCCAAATGTGCGCTCCACTACGGCCCTGGTTGCAATATAGGCAGCGTTGTATCTTACCTGGGGTGGTGTGGTGGGGTTCCAGATTGGCGTCATCATGTGGTTGCTCAGAGGGTAGGCACTGTCCCCTGGAGAGGTGATGATGGTTGTGATTGTTGGGGTTTGTGTATTTGTGTGTGTGTGACATGCATGCATGTGCACAGGCATTTGTACTCACCTAGGAGCCATGTGTCGCCATGCTGCCCAGCTACCAGGGCCAGGCTCAGGGCGGACATTCTGTATATGAAACTGTCATGGGTAGAGCCAGGGTAGTTTGCATAGACAGAGGTGATGATTCCCTTTGCATCGCATACCACCTGCACGTTGATGGAATGCCAGTGCTTGCGGTTTCGGTAGATGTGCTCAGTGGCCCTAGGTGGACATAGGACCAAATGGGTGCAATCTATGGCACCAAGCACTTTGGGGCAGTGTGCCACCCTGTAAAAGTTCTGGACAACGGCCTGCCTTTCTGCGGGTGTTCTGGGCATGTATATGTGCTTGCGGACTGAGGGGCGCGCTGTCATGATTGCCAAGACCTGGTGTAGGCAGCGTGACTGCGTGGCCTGTGAGACCCGCCCCCCACTATGGCAGTAGTCGGCTGAAATGACCCAGTGGCCAAAAAATGCAGGACATTGAGCACCTTCTCCAAGGGGCTCAATGCTTGGGAGCAGAGGGTGGGGGATGTAAGGTCATTTTCCCACTCCCTGACCAGGTCTAGGATGATACGAGGTGGAAACCTATACCGGCCGTAGACCTGGTTGTCAGGCATCCCAAAAAGGCTTGTCCGGGGTGAAAAAGTGCGTGCCCTGGCTATTCTCCTCCTCCTGCGGTGTCCCACGATAAGTGCTGCGACAAATGGGGCATTCATCGTAGTTGTATATACGTGTTTGTTGTTTGCGCACACTTTTATACTGTGCGTGGGGATGCTTCCGCCTGCCTTCCTGTGGCGGACGCGTTGACGCCTATGCGTGTATTTTGCCGTGCGCAGGTTTCCCGTATTCGAATCCATGAATACGGGTTCTTCACGTGCGTGTGGGCATTCCGTGTAGTTCCCTGCAGTACTTCCCCAGTTACGCCTTCTTTTTCACGCGTTATTCCCCATTCCGCGTGTTACACCCACTGTTCCGCCCACTTTTGTTGTGTGCGCTGCGCTATGTGTGCTTTCGCTGTGCGCGTAGCGCATGCCGTCTGATGACGTGTGCGCCCGCGTGCGCCACGCACAGATTTGGCGCACAACCAGTGGTATACACGCGCAGCGCCTTCCTTGATTCGCACGCGTGCGCGTGCTTTCTCACGCTTGCGCCACCTTGCGCCTGCTTGCGCTGGGATTTTCGGCGCACGTTTGTTCCATGAATCGGCCCCTATATGTTTTACTACTAGTTATGGTTTATTTCCAAACTTGTTGGTATAACTTTTTTTTGGCTCGCGTTGGATTTTGTTAAAGCAGCTCCTCAGTTATATCAGCTTCAGTTAGTATTTGTGCAGCCAGTTCTCTCCATTCGGTTGGGAATTTATGGTTTGATGTTTTTATATATGCTGCTAATGTAGTTGGCAAAGTTTGTTTTATGCCATGATCCAAAAATGTTCTATAAAGTAAGCATATTTTCCATTTATAGATGCTGGCTAAGGAAGATATCCTGAGTTCAAATCTCAAGATCACCATTGGCTGAGAGTTGGGTAGGCTCAGCACTGCTTTCCAATATGTGCCTTTGATTTTTTTCCCAATATAAATCCTTTTTGACTTTTTTCACGTCTGCGCCATACAGAATAATTGGAACGACTTTTTGCATATAGAATGTAATAGCAGGTTCAATTGAAAATGTTCCATATTTTGTCTGGATGATTTTCATTTGGGAGATTGCTGTGTTCAGTTTCATTTGTAATTCATTTTGATATGGCATATCTGAAGTGTGGTTGCTGACATCGACACCCAAATATTTGCAGCTGTTAACCACTTGTTGGGCACTATTATTTAGATGCCAAGTAATCCTACCTTTACATAATTTCGTTGATGGACGAATATATTGTACTTGTGTTTTCTGTACGTTGATTTGTAAGTCATTGTTCTTGATATAATTATCTAATGCAGATAATAGATTTTGAAGGCCTCTCTGTGTCTTTGCTATAAGGACCAAGTCATCTGCGTAGAATAACAAAGGGATCTTCGCTATCCCAAGAGACGGAGCATTAGAGAGTTCTTGTGCAAAATCTTTGATCATGTCAGCTATGTAGAAATTAAACAGACTTGTTGCCATGAGACATCCTTGTGTTAGACCTCGATGAGTGTTGATGGCCTAGGTCAAATGTCCTTCCAAGGTTAACCTTATTTGTATTGAAATGTAGTAGGATTCTGGGGCAGCCAGCGTTTTTCAGTTGATTTAGTAGCCTGTTTCGAGATATAGAATTGAAGGCTGCTTTAAAGTCTATGCAAACCATATATATAGGCTGTCTGATGTTTTGCATCCTTGTTTGAATTTCTGCATTGATCATTAAATTCACTGAGGTACCCATCACTGCCACAAAACCAGTTTGGTTTGGATCTTGCAGATTTGTATCTTGTAACCATAGTTGGAAGTCTCTAATGATCAATTTGGCAAATAATTTCCCTGGGCATCCAATAAACCGATTGGATGATAGTTAATGCCCTGTGTTCTATTTCCCTTCCTAAAGACAGGGATTATTACTGATTTCTGCCACGATGCCGGGACTTTCCGAGATGTTAGTACCTCCTTAAATATGTTCAGGAGTATTGGTGCCCCTTGATCCGGGTTCAGCTTGATCATGAAATTAGTTAGGCCGTCAGGGCCAGGGGCTCGAGAAAGGCTCAATTTTGATATAAAAATGTTTACGTCTTCCAAGTTTACCTTGATCTCAGGGTGCTCGGTATCATTTGCTAACCTGTAACATTGATCCTGTTCAACTGATGTATATAAGGATGAAAAATGTTTTATCCATTCACTTCCTGATATGGCATTTAACTGTATGGGTACTTGTGTATTATACAGGGTGTAATTGATTAACTCCCAAATTTGCTTTGAATTCTTAGTAGCTACAGTACATAACATGGTTTGGCTATCATTCTGATACATTGTAGCTCTTCTGGCTTTCATCCATTGCCTATATTTTGATTTTAATTCCTTTGTTTGCTCCAATCTATCATGGAAAGGCAGTTTTCGAATAGCTCTTAATTGTGTACGAAGCAGTTTTTTTTACTTTGAATGTCTGCATCACAATTGTGCTTATGTTTGTAAGATGGTTTACCTTTATTTTTGGAACTTCCAAAAATAATTGCATAGCTGCCACATAATAACCATCCCTGATATCTTTCAATGGCGGTTTATTTGTCATGATTTCTTGGAGAGCTGTGAGTTGACTACCTGACCAATGTATCTGATATTGTCCTCCAGATACTGTGAACTTATTATCATATTTGGCAAGCTGTCTTTCCTTTGGAATACATGGCCACTTCCATGTTAACATCAACTGATTGTGATCGCTGGTGTCTTGTGCTATTATTTGAAATGTTTCAATTCCCCCCCCCCCAAAACGTTTATCTGTGTACATATAGTCAATGATGGCTTGTTAGTCATCTCTCTTCCACGTGGACCTTGGCGAGATATCTGTTTCAATTGTTCCATTAAGTATTATAAATTGTCTTGATGCCATCAAAGTTTCCCAGCGCTGAACTGCAGGGGACTGTTTTTTATTATTATCAGGTATACAATGAATGTTAAGGTCACCTGCTATAATTGTTGTCGTTATAGATGGATCATCAGCTATTTTGTCAAGTAACGATTCAATATACATGAAGAATTTCATCCAAATGATTCTAATATATATTTAACATTGTTATGGTCCTGTCTAGAATCGTTATTTTTACTAACTGTATATGGTCGTTTAGTTTTGCCCCGTTCTCAATCTTGCAACCAGTTTAAATTTCTGCTGCAATTGATAGGCCGGCCCTTGGTCTACCTTTAGGTTGTTTAATAGCCGGGATAGTGATGATATTGAAATCGCTCCATACTGGACCTTTTACTAACCAAGTTTCTTGTGGGGCTATTATTTTTTCTTTTTGAAGATCGTTTTTTACGGTGTCAATTAGATGTTTATGTCTGCGAGTATTCCAACTGATAAATAAGAACGGTTAAGATTTGCCAATTCTTCGTTGTCAGGTATTGTCTTTTGGGGTAATTCATGGTTTATTGGCACCGAAAAAAACGGGATTTGTGCGCCATTCTGCCCGCAAATCCCCATTTGTTAAACAGAGATTTGTGGGCAGAATGGCGCACAAATCCCATTTTCTTCGGCACAAATAATCCATTAACTACCCCCTTTGTGTCACTTGTGTTGTTTATTATTCTGCTTGCTAGTAGAACTTGAGTCTTGTTGATCATATGTGAGGTTTTGCCTTGTTCTTATTTTGATGTTAGATTTCAACATCTTGTGTTGTATCTTTGGGTTACGTGGTTGAACATTTATATTATAAGCTTGCTCTATTTTCATTTGCGCCTTTAAATCTTGTTCATGGTATGAATGTTTTTCTCCATCATGATTGAGGGTGATTATGAATTCCAGTTTGTACAGCTGATATTTTGAAGACCAGATAGCATTCGTTTAGAAATTCGGCATAGTCGATGTCTGTAGTAGATAAATCGTCTAGTCCAGAAATTTCACTAAATATCTTTACGATTGAAGACTGATTCAAGTCGTACATTGGATATCCATCCGCTCTGCACTGTATAATAATTCTATGATAATCATAATATGTATCTCTTTTCTTTATTTTTAGCTAAATGTGCATGAGAGTGATGTCCTACTTCGTGTTCTCTCCTTTGAGGATTAGGTTTTTCATTTATCTTGGATTTGTTCCAGTTTTCTGATTCAGGGTGACTATTAGATATTATTCTTTGTGATGGAGCATCGTTGGCCATAAAGACGATTAATGATTTAGCAATGTTTTCTCTTCTGTCTTCCAATGTTTGAAATACCACTTTCTTATTGTTGACCTGATCTTTGTTAGGAGCTAAACGCTGTTGCTTTAACTCTTTAGATGGTGAATTATATTGTTGTTGTCCCTGTTCATCTTGCATTGCAAGTTGATCCAATAATAGATCTAAGGGTTCTCATTGATTCTCCATCGGTACAGTGGTTATGGGCTTAAGCAGTCTAGTTGTTTTTATTTCTGCCCTTTTTTAATATTTTTATTGCTTCATAGTACTGTGATTTATCCTTTTTCGGTGTTGTCAGGGCATCAATAAAGTGCTTAGATCTTATATGAGTATGACCCGTGTTAGATTTAACATTCTTTGTTTTTTTCAATGTGTTTCATTTTTTCTTTTGCCTTTAAGAAAATCTCAAAGTTCATTTTTCTTCCGGCTTCTTCTTTGGTTTTCTTGACATTTCTGAGGTCGATGGGAGATCTATGTCTTGTATAGGTTTTGGTTGTCATGATAATGTCATCATTAACTTGAGTTGACTTTCTTTGTTGGACATTTTGGACTATCTTTCCCTTTATATTGTTATCAACAGAACTGTTCTCAGTATTATTCAGTCTTTCTTTTTGCAATCATTTATAAATAAGATCTGTTTGTGCACACCGCTTTTTTCCATTGTTTCATACAGCCTGACCAGTGTTAGAATCGATGAATTGATGGCTGTAAGATATACTCCTACTAGTGTGCTCTCTAATTGTGTGGAAGCACTTGGATCCTTTCTCTGTTTGTTCTGGAGCTGTATATCGAGAGTTGATTATTAAATGATATTGATAAGCTCGAGGAAATATGTACTGATTTATCATACATCAAAGGAGATTGTGACAGTTATGAGTATATTTTCTTGTTTTTGTCATAATCAGGTGTATTGATCATGCGGGTACTCAACTTTGCGTTTTTAACCGGTGAGGACATTTCCATTTCACCTTTATTGACTTACGTGATTTCTTCTTGTAAATCTGCTTTTTTTGCTTTTGCGTGTTCATCTGGTGTAATATCCTTCTGAAAGCATTGTGTGTCCGTGGCAGTTGTCCACTGCTTATGTATTTGTACTACTGTTGTTTTACCCTGTTCATTTTGTTTCACCTCGTTTTGGGTTGTTTGAATTTTATTTGCAATGTCAGCCGAAAATTAAGTTTAAGGTGTTGTCGATTTCCTGTAACGTCTGGTTGCTCGGACTTTGATTGAGCATTAGCGTTGTTATTTCGATCAGTAGAATGGGTACGGGTGCTTCGTGTATCTCATTTTGCTTATTCTTATCTGTCATTGTTTGTTTTTAGTCATAATTGAGTTAATATCCTTTTTAGAGTCTGAAGCATAAAACGATCTGAGGTCGGTGATCGTTGAAGTTGATCTTGAACGTCTCTGCAGTTTGTCGGCGGGATCACCTTTAAGGGGGGTTCTTTTTAAACGCTCAATTAACTTTAAAGTATCCACTTTCGACACCATTCTGGACTTCAAGGTGTATATCGACACCAGAATTTGTTTTGTTCGATTATTTCCCTGTAATCATGTTGGTTCTTATCCTATTCTCGCGCAAGATTGTGAAGAGCAATTGAAACAACCTGGTTATATTAGGACACGCCGCCCATACTTATGTGCCTATGCATGTTTTTAGATTAGCAATTCCAAACAAAGCAGATTAAAACAACGAAAATAAAGAACATTCAAAAACAATTGTTCATTTAAATGTTGTGGACCAAGGAACAAGCACCTTTTCTTATTAATAAGAATTATTAGTATTTCAAGGGGAAAGGCGTTATCACGATGACATGGGTTTACCTCACCTCACTAAGTAAACAAATGTTTGTGCTTACAGAGGGATGTTAGGGAGAGGCCGCTAACCACCTAGCAGCCCTAACAGCCACAACAGCCCTTGTGAAGCACTCTGTGAATGTGCGCGTTCCCAATTTATACAAAAAGGGGTGGGGCTTTAGTCTGTGAAGTGTTTTTACTATTTTAACTGTATCAGAGTACCTAAAAGAACGTAGATAAGGTGCAATTAGTAATCAAGAATGGTCAAAGTTTGTAAATAAGTATATTATCCAAGTTCATACCATTGGAGTTGAATTTTCCTGGAAACAGCGTTAGGGTGCTGGAGCCACAACACAGCCACAACACCACTCGTGAAGCACTTGGTGAATGCACACGTTTTTAATATTTTAACTGTATTAGAGTACCATTAGAGTTGAATTTACCTGGAAACAGCGTTAGGGTCCTGGAGCCACAACACAGCCACAACAGTACTCGTGAAGCACTCGGTTTCAGTTCATGCAGTTCATTGATTCTAATCTCCCCTCTGTCCTCATCTTACTCGATCTATCTCTTGCTTTTGACACTGTCAACCATGCCATCCTGCTCAATCGTCTCCGTAATTACCTGGGTATCACTGATCAGGCCCTGGCCTGGCTGACCTCATTCCTCTTTGATCGACCCTCCCAGGTCCAACTTGGGTCCTTCCTTTCCTCTATCTCACTCTCTACCTGTGGTGTTCCCCAGGGGTCTAACCTCCCTTCCTGGCTGTTCAATCACCGCATTGCCACTCTCTGCTCCAATTTTCAGTGCTATGTGGATGACACTCAGCTCGTTTTCGGGCTCCCCTCTGCCACCTCTTCTCCTTCTCTCATCTCTGACTGTCTGTCTGCTATCCAGGAGTGGTGAGCCGCCAAAGATCTCTGCCTTAATGCCAGTAAGGAGAGGGGACTAGTGAGCCCAACCAAGATGGTGGCTCCCCTGTGAGCTCTAAGCGGTGCTCCCAAAAAATCCTGATTTAAATCATGCCCAAGGTGCCTAAGGTGACACAAACTGAACGTGGTAGCTGCCTAAAGCACCCCTGGAACCGGAGAGTCGACTTTCACACCAACAAGCTTGCATCAGCGAGATCGCTGAATCTGCGCAGGAGCGGGAACTCAGCCTTGACTCCAACGTAACATAAGCGACCAGCCGAAGACGGATGTGGTGCCGAAATATCCATCCGGAAGAACCCGATTGATGTCACTAAAAGCGGGGAAAGATTTTTCTAAAAAAGGATCCAGAAGAGAGGGAGTCAAGGCGAATGGCACCTCGGAGTACAACAACGGTAACACTACCTTGGCGGTCCTTATCCAGAGTGCTGGCACTACGTGAGATGACACGCGGGTGATGGCCTTCCCATACGGCAGTGGCAGAGTGGAGACGGGGCACACTGACAACACTGAGTCAGGCAAAACCCCCTCGGGGTGACATTTGGACATCCGACACCCAAACCAACGAGACTGGACAGATCAGGGGTGGAAAAACAACGTTTGTTGATACGCACAGAGAGAAGGACCCGCGCCAGCGTCTGACTGCTCCTGAACTGCAGCGCACCTACACCGGACATAAGCTTGTGAGGTGAGCGGACTCAAGACCCCCCAAGCGATATACTCATGAAACCGTGAGTGGGAACACAAATTGGCGCTAGGTCGGAGGGTGAATCCGGCAACTGGGAGTCAGATTCCCTGCCCTCCCATCATCAGCAAAGCAAGGCCAAGTGAAAAGTGCCACAGGATGCAGCCGAAAGAGCAGCCTGTGTAGTGAGCTCCCTTCCCACCACCTCCCTCATCCCCTCAACCGCCAGCTGAAACAGGCCCGGGCGGACTGAAAAGGGAAGCGGAATGCTGCACAATGGGATCCACGCAGATGAGGCGCCCTGGAGGGAATAAGGCCTGAAATAGCCCAGCAGATCCGAATCCGAAGCACACTTCCTAACTGAGACGGAGGCAGAAGTCTCTGGCCGGGGCGTGAGGCCCCACCCCAGCACTTTGTGTGAAAGGAGGCATTTCTGTGATCACACCAATACCCCACAACAGGCCTAGCCTTGTGCAGGGAGGAGCAGTAGCTAGGACCCTCGCACCCCCTAACATAATCAAACTGGAACAACCTGCACTGAACCGCATTGGGGATTAAACGTACAAGGCAAAAAAGCTCCTGATCACTGAGACGGCGCGACTCCAGAGCGGACCACAGCTAACAGGATAACAAAGAGGAGTACAAGGTATAACTACAGATCAGCCTTGCCAAACCTGTGGTGCGGTAACGGCATCACCATTGTGGCAGCGCACATTTTGAACTTTGTGGGGTGGCACCTCGAACCTCAGCCCGAGGTGTGGGGGTTATTGCCTACCTGCACAGAAAAAGACGAAGCACTGGATCTGCACACCCTAGCCATGAGAATAAGATCTTACTGAGAACAGGTTCGCCTGAATAGCCTGACACTTGAGCGGTAGAGGCAGCACCAACATTTCCTGCAAGGACAGGCTCCCCAAGAGAACACAGTCCAACGTAGGCACGAACTACATGTGGTGTTAGAGGCGACAAGACCAGGATTGCGGATGACATTGTACCATAGAGGATAGACCGAACAACTACCCGCAAACTTAAAACAGAGAAAAGCCCGACAATAGCAATGCAGGTCTGACCTCACGTGTAGAAACAGAAATCAAGGTTGAGTGCTACCGACTAGGGACAAAGACACACTAATCATTCCAGAAGACCAGCAAACAGGATATTAACGGACAGGATATCCGAGGCCCTCGAGAGACCAGTTACTTGGTTTGCTCTGTCAGTGTCGAACCTGCGACCGTTGACCGGTCCTATCGCCCATCGCAAAGGCCACTCGGACACTGTCACAAACGAACCCCAAACAATGGGAAAATCAGATAAATCTCAAAGGAAGCTGAACTTTGAAGCAGGATCTGCCACCAAACCCCCAAGTATGCACACAGGGCCAGAACCCCTGGCGTCAACCATGGAACAAGAAGGCAGGGAACCTAGACCCTAAACTGGACAATCTTTCCTCGAACGTTGACCTGCTGCAACACCGACTAGACAAGCATGGCGGCAGGCTTGATACACCAGAGCAAAGAGTGTCGGACCTGGAAGATGGAAGTATGCACTGAACACCAGAGTTTTGGCATTGGAGGCACAAATAAAAGGAGTGGTAGCCAAGAATGAGGACCTAGAAGGGCGAATCATCGTAACACCATACGTTTTGAGGGGGTGAGAGAGAGGCAGAACCCACAGAAAATGGAGGACTTCCTTGAAACCATGTGCAAAGAGCTGTTTGGGGAACCCTCCTTATCCCATTTCTTTGGGGTGGAGAGAGCACACAGGGTGCCGGCCAGCCGTCCGGTCCCGGGTGCACGTCTGCGCCCCATCGTTGTGTGCTTTCTCAATTACATGGACCGTGACACAATCCTGCGGCTCACCGGGGAGAAAGGTGAACTACACTATGACGGAGACCGGATACAAGTTTACCCAGATTTTTCAACTCCAGTACTCCATGCTTTTTCCGGCAAAACTCTGAGTCCAACATGCAGTGAAAACACAGTTCTTCACATCGCCCAAAGCTGTGAGAAGCTTTTTAGACGAGGCCGGCTGTCGACCCTCCACCAACAAACCAAGAACGGCAAGAGGCGGTCGAGACAGGAGGGACCCAAGCTGAAAACCCTACTGTATGTGAAAACTGCAAACCACAATGATCACCGAATATTATGGAATTAGTTAAACGATATACACCTGAAAGGTAACTCGGGATGTGTCCCCAATTCTTTGTTAATAGGCGACACACCACAATTAAGACCGTTGGGCAGGACTAAAGACGCAACCAGATGGGAGCCAGCAGGCTTGGCTGGGCAATAGAGCCCTGAGCACAGCAATGTTTTGAAGTTACCGGGCGGGGGAGGGGGAGTTTGCTGACGGCCAAGTTGGGCGTTTCTTGCAAAAGGGAAATAAGGGGGGAATTCTATTGGGTGGGGAAAGGGAATCACACAAGAAACAGCACTGAGCGAGGACCAGGCTCCCGCCAACTGACCCCGTGGTTAATATTGAGCAATCAAAAGAGACCTGCAAATACCAAAACAGGCCACACAGAAGGAAAGGGAACATAACCTGGGTAAAAATGAAACAAGCCAAAACCATATAAGATAGCAACATGGAACATAAGAGTGGGGAACAACCCGGCTAAGACCCGGAAGGTATCTCAATACCTAAGAAGACATAATGTAGACATCGCCTTCATTCAGGAAATCCACCTCCTTCCGTCCTCTGAAAGTTGGTGGGCCTCTAGTTGGGGTTGCCACAGGTACTATGCTTCCTTCTCATCCTATGCCAAAAGGGTTGACATACTGATAAGCAAGAGAGTAAAGTTCAGATTAGTATCAGTAGCATGAGACGATGATGGTAGAATGCTCATTGTCCATGAGGTACTTGAAGGCAATGCAGTGGTACTAGTGAACTTGTACGGCCCAAACATAGATGGCACTAACACCTTCGACTGGGTGATGACACACTTACTGGGGCTGACACAGTATGGGGGCGGTGTCTTGAACAGCACACTGGACCCTGAATGTGACAAATGGAACACAGCCACCAACACACCCACTAAACCAAGCCTCCAAATCCATGAATTCTGCAAGACCTACAACCTGATAGACGTGTGGAGATGCAGTCACAGGGATGTTCAGAAATTCACCTTCCACTCATGGGTCCACCGCACCAGCTTGCAGCTAGATTATTTACTAGTGTCTCAGTTGGGGGGATTCCAGTGGGGTGAGTGTCAGATACTCCCGAGAACACTTTCTGACCATTCCCCAGACACTTTGCTGTGCACCCTTTTGGGTGACAGAATGAATAGCCACAGCTGGAGATTCAAGTCAGGAGCACTCCAAGACCCAGTGTTTGCCCAGGATCTTGGAGAAGAGATTACAGCTTTTCTCACTATTAACCAATAGTTAGTAACATCGAGCGGGAACCTGTGGCAAAACATTAAAATGCTACACAAGTGGAATATGTATGACCAAAGAGAATGGGATTCTGAAAACCATTAGAAGGGAACTTGCAGATAATGAAACTCGATTAAAAGAATTGGAGCGTACATATACTGACTTTAAAGATCCTCATACACTAACCCTCCTCAGGGAGGAACTTGATATATTCAGAACCAACACCGACCGCGAGGGCCGGTATTTGGCATGAGGCCATCAGATTCGGCAATACGGCGAAGGCCAAAAGCCGGAAGATCTCCTGGCCCGGCTGCTAGCTGCAGATAGACAGCCCCCACAAGTAGAATTTGTACGCGTCCCACAGGGAAAATTAGTCTACACCAAAGGTGAAATAGAGGAAACGTTTTGGGCCTTCTACCATGACCTGTATAGTTCCAAGGTCCCGAACGACCGAGAGGCTCTTAGTGGGTACTTCAACAACATAGAATTGTATTGAGTGGAGGGTAAAAGAAGGGACGTCCTGAACAGACCAATCACACTCGAAGAGATCCAGGAGCTGCCGGGGACCAAATCGCCAGGCACTGATGGTCTAACAGTGGAATTTTACAAAGCATTTGCCACGATTCTAGCGCTGATACTGTTATCAGTATATGAAGAGGTGTTGGAGAAAGAATGTCTACCCCCCAGATTGCGTGAGGCGAATGTAGTCTTGCTTCACAAACACGAGAAACCCCCGGCAGAATGCACCTCGTATAGATCAGTGTCACTGATAAATGTAGATAATAAAATCCTTGCTAAGGTGCTTACCTCCCGACTGCTTCAACTGATGCCAGGCCTGGTGATTGCGCACCAGGCAGGATTCATACCGGGTGGAATACAACTTTTGGAATCTGGCAGCTCTTCAGGATCATAGAAGCGCTGGAACCATCGGCCCATGCAGTGGCAGTACTGCTGGTTGCAGAAAAGGCCTCAGTCAAATGGCCATACCTCTTCGCAGTATTAAAGAAACTAGGCCTAGGGAACTCTGTCAGCCCTCCTGTTCGAGCTTGCAATGGAGTCACTGGCTGCAAACCTCAGAACCAGACAATTAGAGAGAGACCTCACCTTAGGTCCCCATAAACTGGTTTTATCCTTATATGCTGATGATGTGGCCCTTTTTATTAACGACCCAGAGACAAACTTGAATCCAGCAATGAGAGAAGTGCTCAAGTTTGGATCCTTTTCTGTATAAAATAACAATCACACAAAATCAGTCGTATCCCACTTAATGGCTGGCACAACAGAGTTCAAAGATGATTTCGAGTTTAAATTGGAGTCCTCAGCTATTAAGGAATCATGCTATCCAGAAACTATGAAGAACTCTACTGGTACAACTATGGGAGAGTGATAGAAGCGCTCTGCGACAAAATATCTAGGTGGAGATGCCTACAACTCACATTATGGGGACGAGTCTCGATATTGAAAATGGTCATACTGCCTAAACTACTATATCTGTATACCGCTATTATTATCAAGGAAATTCTTCCAACACCTGCAGAGCCTAATCCTTGAGTTAATATGGGCAGGCAAACCAGCGAGAGTAGCCCATACAACCCTTATTCAACCAATAACCAAGAGCGGATTAACGCTCCCCAATCTAGAATGCTACTACTGGGCTGTTCCTACTGCAATTCCTGGGTCACTGGTTCGCCACCCAAATCATTCGTCCACATGTCCAAATTGAGCGAGCCCTGATAACCCCTAATCTTTTGCAAGCAGCCATCATAGGTCATCTCCACGTGCCCCCAAAAACTCTGAATATAAGGCTGACCACATATGAGATATGGAAAAGGATCGCACATAAATGTGGGGTCGAGGTCAGGTTCTCCCCCAGTCTTCCGGCATGATTCATACCGGGGATACCACTCACGACTGAGAAGAATGGGCGGATAAGTTAAAGATTGACACTCTAAATGACTGGTTCGTGGATGGAAATTTTCTAACTGTCCAACAAGCACGAGAAAGGGGGCAGACTCCGCCTTAGACATTTTTCTATACTTCCGACTCAGACACACGCTCAGTTCACTGCTCCCTTCATTCCCACATGGCAACTAGGGTGATTCAAACACAAAGAGAAGGCAGACTAGTGTCTAATATCTACAAAGACCTACTGACAAGCATCACAAAACAGCCGACAGCTCCAAAAGTGAGATGGGAAAGGACACTAGGAGACACGATAGCGGAGGAAGACTGGACATATATACGCAAATGCGAAAGGTGTCCCCAAATACAAGGTATAAACTTATCCATTTCAACTTTGTAAACCAGGCATATCACACACCAGTCAGATTGCAGAGACACTGCCCATCTGAATCAGCAGCCTGCGAAAGATGCAGGGAATCCTCTGCAGGATTTCTACACGTGGCCTGGCACTGTCCGCCGATCAGACAATTCTGGTACAAGGTACTAGATAAGCCCCCAGCGATAATAGGGGAACATCTCAAACCAGGCCCTATGGCAGCGATGCTAGAGTACACTAAAAACATGCAAGCAGCAGTGAGCAGGTTAGCTGGACTACTGCTGGTACTAGCACAACGACGTATAGCCATGACGTGGGAGAAAGGTCCTCTTCTGACTTTACAAGCGTGGCTACAAGATGTGGTGTATTGCCATGATAAGAAGTCAAACTTCATCAGAATTTTACCCCTTCACACAAGACCTCTGGATATATGGGAGCCCTACATCAACCATTTGTTAACGACAGCAGACTGAACTCTACCAAGAGGCCACCGATACACGTGGCAAACTAATTCTGAACCCTTCTGATCTATAATGATAGTGATATATTTGGAGTATGGAGCATGTTGAACCATGACATTTTTGGACAACTGTAGGGGGGAGCGGGAGATCGGGCAACACATGACGGAGCGCTGTAACATTTTGTATGTGTAACGCTCACCTGACTCCCACGGAGGCGCTGGCCTGGTTCGTGCTGCTGTGACCTCTTCTAAGGTGATGCGCAGGGTTCGGAAGACGGACTGGACCGAGCCCCCAAATCTGGCTTGTCTGGCTCGCAGAAGTATCCTTCTGTAGGCGAAAATAGGGGATTAACTGTCTGCGGGGGAATGCAATCGGCCTCCCACTTTCCCCTCTCACCCTCCTCGAAACCCTTCTGTGATTCCCCGTAGCGTCTCACCTTAGGGTCTGGAAGGATGAGCTCTCCATCCTGCTTCTGATGCAGGGGCGCGTTGGTATCCAGTTACTTCACTGGATTTTCGGATTGGTGAGAACCAAACTTGCTTGGCTTCCAGGTCAGTTTTTTGATAAGAGGTTCCCCTTGTGTCCATGCATTAATGTACTAATGCTAGTGTCTTTTTCCCCATAGGGGCCGGGGTACGGAATGCCGGGGAACAGGCACCGACCCGAGATGAGAGGTGAAATCCTTGTAGAAATCAGGTAAGTCTTTAATGAGCGTTTTTTGGTAATGTCGTTTCATTCGCTCATTAACGCTGATGTCTCTTTTTCCTCTTAGGGGCCGGGGTCCGGAAATGCCAGGATGCGGCGCGGACCAGAAATGAAGAGGGAATGAATCAACAGGTAAGTCTTACCATGGAGATTTAGCTTTCCTTATTCCCTTCTCTCTCTCACCTTTTGTTCTTGTCTTTTTCTCCCTAGGCGCTGGGGCGTGACTGCGAATCCGGATGATCGCTGCTGAACATGTAGGCGCCCTGTAAAGGTGAGTGTAATGCGGCGCTGCAGCAATCGACGCGATGAGCTTTTAAATAAAAGTCTTCTTTTTCAGGATTGTCGGCGAGATGTCTCCGGGATGCGGATTTAGCAGGTAAGGACTTTTCCTTCTTCTGTTCTCTTCTTCTCTTCCTTTGCAGGTGATCCAGGATGCTGGCAGGCGTGGCAGAAGTCAGGATGCAGAAGCAGACACGGTGAGCGTCCAGCTGCTAGATACAGAACAACGTGAAGCACGTGTGGCTGTTTGAGTGGGGTTTAAATAGCCTTGGAAGAAGTTCCAGGTATGTATCCTTCCTCCAATCAGGTATGTATCCTTCCCCGACCACGCCCAGATGGTAAATTAGTCCCACAGGCAAAGTAGTTCCTTTCAGGCCTCAAGGAGGCCGGGATCCTGCAGCATGGTCTGCATCAGGTAAGTGCACCCAAGCACTCCCATAATGAGCCTGGCGCCTATGGCGCCAGGACTGATGTCTTTTATGAGCCTGGCGCCATAGGCGCCAGGACACTGTCCAAAGGGCCCCTATATGGGGGTGCTGGGTCCTTCCTTGGGGACTGGATGTCCGCTTTCGGGAACGCAGGGCTTGAACCGGCTGCCCGGGAGCGAGCATCATGACAGTATGGCTTATTGTTATCATTGAAAATGACCAAAAATAAAGGTTTAAAAAAAAGAATTGGCAGTAAGACAGAGATTCTCCTCATCGGCACACACCTGCACCCTCCTTTCCTATCACTCTCTGGCCGGACTCCCTTGGCCCTTTTCCTGCTCCCACCTGTGAGGCTAAGAACCTCAGGGTCATCTTCGACTCCACACTCTCTTTTTCTCCTCACATCTCTGACATTTCTAAGAAGTCAAAATACCAACTGCACCTCCTCAGAGGTAGTATTCCATTCCTCTCCTTCCCCAGATGCTCACTGTCTCCAGAGCTCAGGTTCTCTGTAGGCTGGACTACTGCAACAGCATCTTTCTAAATGTGCCTTCTTCTACTCTCCGCCCTCTGCAACTCATCCAGAACAGGACTGCAAGACTTGTCCTTGGCCTCAAGCCCAGGCATCGTGTCTCTCCAGCACTGAAATCTCTGCATTGGCTACCAATGGCTGCAAGGATTAAGTGCGAGATCCTCTGCATTGTCCACAAGGCCTTCTGGGGCTTGGGTCCTCAATACCTCCAACTCTCTCTTTATAAATACCTTCCTACTCGAGCTCTTCGCTCCTCCACCTCCAACTCCCTCAAGGTCAGCCGCTTCTCCAAGCACTTGAAAATTAGGCAGGCCACTTTGAACTTGATCCAGTCCTCCACCACCAGCCAATGCAAGGTTCTGTGAAGGGGGGAGACCGGATCCCTTCTCCCAAGCAGGCCTTCCAGCCTGAGTGTGGCATTCTGGGCCTTCTGCAGCCAGGATGGCCATCAGCAGACTATTGCAGTAGTCCAAGTGGGTATTTGTCATGGCTCCCACTACAGCCGCCTGACCTTCCGCAGGTATGAATGGTAGAACTCTCCGGAGCATCCTCAGTGAGTAATAAACTGCCTTGACCTTAGCCCCCACCTGTGCTTCACTTCCCAAATTCTCCTGCCACACACAGCCCAAATTCGTAATTTGTGAAGCGTATTGTAGCTCCTCACCGAGGACACTAGGGGTGGAGGATTTCTTAGCAGTCAAAACCCACTGCATGGGACCAAACAGAACGAGCTTGGTTTTTGCTGCATTAAACTGCAGCTGGTTATTAGTCATCCATTTGTTAATATCTACTAGCCATTGATTGACTTTGGTGAAGGCGTCCGCCATGTTTACGATCTTGATGTAAATTTGAATGTCATTGGACTATGAATGGTAACTCAGCCCAAGACTCATCACAATGTATAAGACCAGTCGCATGTACAAATTAAATATTAATGGGGACAAGGAGGATAACTGTGGAACCCCACACAATACGATAGGATCAGAGGTGTACCCCCGAATGTCACCCGCTGAATTCTGTCAGCCAAAAAAGACACAAACCATTTGATGGCCATTTCATGGCCGTTACAATACACCTCCTTCCCTAACAGAACACAAGAACCAGTCTAACACTCAATCCTACTCAACCGCTCAGAACCAGACCATACTGACTACAAATGCACAACAGGATGAGTCACACTCCAAAACAAAACAAACAGTCCATTATGCCCTGGCCTGCCACACCAGAGCCTTGAGTATGCCACACTCAAGCACAAACTACCCACAAGAGGGTATAACCGCTAATCAACGGTAGAAACCTAACTACACTCACAACCATCCATACAAAACATAACCTCCTTATGACCTGGCCTGCCACACCAGGTCCTCAGATCTGTCACTCCTGAGCGCTACCCTGCTCAACTACAAAGAGCAACCAAACAACTGAAATCCTGTCATGCCAGCAATCACCAAACAAACATCCTAAGAAAACAACCACGAATACCACCAAGACCACAACAAAACTTGACCCCGACCACATGCAAATTGCCCTCAAAGCAGATTTAAGGAAGAAAAGACAGAAAGGTCACTCAGAACACCAAGGTCACACTAAAACAAAACCTCACCTGTCACCCAAACACAGGTTGATCAGTCCCATGTTCAGGCAACACAGCTTCTAAAACTAAAAAAATAATTATGACTTGTAACTGGCTATACTACAGTGCACTACCTACTACACAATCCACGTATGCCACAACCAGGCTAACACAACTGCTACACATGACATACCTACATGCAAAACAGTGCTTTGTTGTCATCAAGACCCTGACAACAAACAACTCCAAATGGCAGAAAACTCCAAGACACTAATATGCATCTTGTGTCAAAACTCCTATGTATCACCTGCACAACTGTGCAAGAAAGCCGTACCACGCCAACTCGCAGACACTTAAAAGCTCCCAAGTAAAGAACGCCCTAAAACTACAAAAACACCTACTCCTACATGGGGTCAAAAACTCCTACAACAATATAATCAAGCACATTCTCTTACCTGATGCCATACACTCCAAAATTCTACAAAACGTGTTCTTACCTAGTGTAAAACTCCTACAACAATTGTCAGAAACTCTTACCACAAACCTACTTTTACACACAAAAAACGACATCTTCTCCAATCTTCAACTTCCACGTTAAGAGCCACATTTAAACCCACACATATGTATTATAAATGAGAATGCAATAAGAATCTTTAAGAGAAGTGTTGATCAGGCACCCCTGCCCTCCACAGTCTCCACACAAAAAAAACGAATTCTCACAAAAATCCCTACTAAATGGCACATTAAAATAAATGTTAACACTGTTAACGGTGTACCATTCTACACCCAAAGCTTCCTACAGGCACTCCCATCCTTCATGGTGTAATACCCACACCCACCACACGCATACATGGTGTGACAATTGCACCCAAAACATACCTTAGTCCAAAACATACCTTAGTGGTGTACGCATTACACCCAAGAGATAACTACATGGTTCACAAATTACACCCGAACTTGCAAACAGTGTACTTCTCCAAACTCTCAAATATGCAAATCTATTCTTTGGTGCACTAATTGCACCTTAACCTGGGAATATTTAAACATCACACAACACTTTGTACTGACAACCCTGCATGAACAACACCCTTAATGTTTCAGACATCACATTGTATATCACTTTACACTCCTAACATATTCCCAGCTAAAATCCTTAATGCCATGTTTCACTGCTTTAAAACCACACCCCGTTCCGATAAATACATGTAAAATAATCATACTTTTTCAGCATTTCATTATTTTCATTTTAAGTGCTTTACTGTTTCCCTATGAGGCTGCAATCTTTCCCCATACCTCCCGGGTAGAGGAAACAAAACACCAATTTAAGTCAAAATGAGTGCGGAAAACAATCGCACAACTAATAATAATATTCAGTAATCCTTCCTTGCGCCACTGCGTGGACGCAACAACAAAAAGCGTTCCCTCATGTCTTATCTCTCCAGGGCTGCTGCGCTCATCCAGCCCGTAGTCACAGCATTTCACAACCTCATGTGCATCATAATTGAATCTCCGACCGTTTCTGGTGGTGCTGCACATTCAAAATTAATGAAAAGGCCTTTGCGCGCCAAACTCGATCCACTGAGCCCCGCCACGCACGCTGCTTGCCAACATACTTATTGACCACGGCATGCGTAGTCAAATACAAGTTTCCCGGTCCGGAAACAACGGTGCCGGTAAACTTACCGGCACCGTTGTTGCCGGTCCGGCAAACTACGAGTCTGCAGGCGGGTGCCGTTGCGCCCAGCAGGTGTGACCCTGGCGGGTGGAACAGCACCCGCCAGCAGACTTTGACGGAAGCAGAGGCACTGTTGCGCACAGTGCCGATGCTTCCACCCTCCCCATTCCCATTGAGTCCTATGGGACTCGAATGGAAATGGGGAATAACAATTGCCGCCGCCTGACTTACCGGACCGCCGGGGCTGTAATGCCCCGGTTATTCCGGCAAGTGAGGCGGCAGTAATTGATCACAAGTCCCGCGCCAGCCTGCAGGTTTTACTGGCACGGCTACCGCTGGACTCGTAATGAGGCCCAATAGCTGTCAAGCCATAAACATCCATGTACCTCTTCACATGCACGACGTTGTTGGCTCCTTGCTCTAGCCAACATGCTGACGTAAAGGCTTGGTACTCTGTGGCCGCATATAACCCACAACAGCTGCACCAATGGAACCAATGCTTCAGAGATCCAGCGTCACCAGAAACCCACGTCACACACTGGCGTCATCATTCTTAGGCAGGTCAGAGGACCGTAAAGAGCTCTCTGCTGACCAATGGCCGCTTTCACAGGGAGTCCCTACCCATCCTCTTCCAGTTGGACCCACAGACCCCTCAGTCACGTTGTGCACCAACACTGCGTGCCGTCCCTATCCAACTCCTGCGTCAGGCTGAGCGCTGGACAGCGGCACTGTCTACAGCCCCTGAACTTAGAGAAACATTTTTCCTGCTACTTCATGGGACTTATGGCCTCTCTTTCGTTTGACCAGCACTATTGACTCAGCCACCCTCCCCTTCCACATATTGTCATTCCATCCACAGCTCTGCAATAAATCTCCTATGGTTTCACCATGGCATCGCTCCCTCATATCTTTACCAACCTCCATGGCATTCAACTTCTTCCAGGCACTCTTCATTTCTCCATATCCCTCACTCGTCCATGGGTCCATCATCTGCTCTTTTGGGTTCCCTTAAAGACCAAATTGCCGCACAAATTTTGTATTCGGCATGGGGACAAGACGCAGGAACCAGGCAGAAGACGATAAGTACAAAAGGAAAGGTACGTACTTTATTCTTCACTTACAGATTAGCTTAGATCAGAGCACAGGGAAATGCATCTTTACAGCTTGCAGTCTCCTGCTGAAGTCCTTAACGGTCACTCTCAGAACTCCCAGCTACACACACTCTATATTCCATCAGGCATTCCAACAGCAGAACCCAGCACACAGCATGAAGCTACCACACAGACCTAGCGCACAGCCAACATAGAAAACATTGCTTTGAGCCCACACAACTATGGAAACAGTGCAGAAAAACGAATGGTTCATACAATTAGGCTTCTTCCTAATTTGATAGCCAGGGAATGGAGTTTTCTCTGATGCATTGAACACTTAAACAGGTTTTTATTCTAAGAACCCACTGAAACAAATTAAGGATTAGGCACTGTTAAGTCTTTGTTTACTCAAAAATATGCTATACAAAAGAAAACTTTGAACTTAAAGTATTTTAGATAATAGGGCATGGAATCCTCTTTCTTAGCATCTTCACAATTGAGGAAGCATTCATTCATCTAAATTATTAATTTGTGATTATATTAGGCAGCCCAAGACAGAGGACCTCATTCCGAGTTTGGAGGTAATCATGGTGCTATTAGCGCCATGACTACCTCCAATACCGGTACCGAGTGCGCCCTGGTTCAATGGGGATTTACCGGTCTATTCCGACCTTTGCAGGACCGGTAAGTCCCCATTGAAAAAGCCATTCCCCATTCCCATTTGAGCCCCCATAGGTCTCAATGGGAAGGCGCTAATAACTGTACCGCAATTAGCAGTACCGTTATTAGCTCGGAAGTCCCTTAACGGGTCCCGTCCTTAACGCCTGGTAAAAGTAGGCGTTAAGGAAAGGGCCCGCTATGGGTACTCAGAATAGGGCGCAAAGGGATTACCGGCACTGGTGTCCTTACCGGTGCCCTGTATCCCTTTCGCCCAACTCGTAATGAGGCCCAGACTGTTCGTTTGCACGAAAATGATCGTGTATTTGTAAGACCTTATTAAAGAAATGTTTTAGTTTTACAAGTGCACATTTTGCATGGTATTAGCACTTGGCCATAAATTACCAGAGTGCAAAAACGTCATCTTTCAATGCATTTTTGCATCAAGGACATGTTTGGCCTGCGGCAAATTAGGCACTGCATTAGCAGTAGGGCAGTGGTCTGCAACCTTTGGCTCACTACATATTTTGGACTACAACTCCCATCAGCCCTAGCCTCCAAAGTCAATGGTGAGAAATCATTGGAGTCATAGTCCAAATATCTGAAGAGCTGCAGGTTGCAGATCCCTGCACAAAGGAACCATTGGCCTGATGCAAAAACACTTTAAAAGAATCCATGTGCTATTACTTTTGGGAGCTTACCATAATTATATTTATAGCATGCAATATCAGGATCAGGGCCAATTGGTTTAGAATTAGATATTTAGTTTGAAGTTTTTTATTAAATAAATATATTTAGATGTGTTTTGTTCAAGCATGGGATCACTTTTGAGCTGTCAAGCACTGATGACAGTTTCACAGGGTAATGCATGGACGTCAATGCCGCCTTCACACGTGAATCTTCATGGAAAGACATGCTATCAGAATCTGCCAGCAGGGCATTGATTTTTTGATACCACTTTGGACTTTCCACTTTGGACATGCCTCCAAAAGACGCTATAACCCTTTGTGGCTGGCTGAGATACCATGAGAACTTTGAACGTGGGCTGCGCTTCGATAACCGCGGGCAGAGAGGGCCAATATACCCTGGCAGATCTTGATACTAATTACAAAACAGCATTTCAGCCATAGTTAAAAAGCGGAGATGGGCAAGTCTGGACCAACAATGTCTTGTTTCTGGGTTTTAGTTTTCAGTAATACACAGGCACCACTGAGGATAAAAAATGTGGTCCGTAGTTTATTGTTTGGTGCAGCTCGTGCTCATTTTAAGATCGCTTTTTCTGTTTGGAGTAGCGATCAATGACAGAATACAATACTCGGTATATTGGTGTGGCCTAAAGAAAGACATGTTTGCAGTCTGCCTTCTATTTCCATTAATAGCACATGGCAACTGTTGGCTGGTGTGTGGGGGTGCATGGACTCTGCCATCGGCTAGTCAGTAAGTCAGTCAAAGCCTTTATTTGGATAAAAACAATCCATCAAAGTACCATCAAATAATAAATACTTAACAATTGAACATGGAAGTAGTAATACTACAGCGACAAGAACACATTGTGGATGAATAAAAACAGCACCAAAACCAAGTGCACAAAACGGCAAGAGCTGGGAACAAATGTTTTACATTAGTGTGCTTTGATACTGTTAGGTTTATTCAAGTGATTATTTTCAATGCAGCTTCGTTGGGCGAGTGGGGAGCTGTAGACTGTGCCGTTGGGGAGACGTAAGGTGGGGTGCCGCAGAAAAGGCAGCTGCAACTATTCACTCTGGGGTCAGGGCCATTGCCATGCGCATGTAGGCCATACTTTGTGCTGTGCTCCCGTGACAGGCGTGGCGCAGTACACGTTCATAGGGTGGATTGGAAATAGAAGGCCCTCTTGGTCAGTGTCTTTTTGGAGCAGTGAAAATGTCGTACCTGCCATGAACAGTGAAGGGATAGAGAGGATGTGGTGCTTCCATTCTGGGGCGGGGTGAGTTGTCTGTGAAGAGTTGAGGCTGCTGTGATGAACACGTCATGGCAGGTCTAATTAGGTGGGTCGACCATATGAAAACAAGTCTCGCTTCAATGTATTCGAGTCATTGGTTTGACAATCCCAAGAAGATAGCTAGAAAAAACTGGACCCTCATTAATTTCTTCTCCAAAAAAATGTGTAGCCTTATTTTAAATGGCGTTTATTGTCTAACCAGCCATTTAATAATAATAATAATAATAATAATAATAATTTAGCATTTATATAGCGCTACGAACCCTCAGGTATCTGAGCGCTGCTTATTATTACCCACGGTGTGTGGTGCGCATTTATCGACCTTGGAAGGATGAAAGGCTGAGTTTGGCCCTGCCAGGATTGGAAACTGCGTTAGCAAGCTCTGCAAGGATGTCAAAGCGAGCGCTCTACTCGCTGTGCCACTATTTAAACTGGTGTACTTGAAATTATATTTCCTTCCTCTAAACACAGTAGCAGGAAAGTGGCCGTGGACATGGACTGAGAATCAAACGTGTCCTTTTTGTATACATGAATTGGAAACGATTGGTAATTTTCTATTTTTTTGCCCAGTTTCTACATGTTTCTGGAAGGAAACGCTTATACTGGTCTTAAAATGTGTGTGTGTGGGGGGGGGGGGGGGTGGGAGGGGTTATCATTTTAAACCAGCTCAATATTAGATATTAACTTGGACATGAATTCTTGTTTTAATCAGGCACTTCACATTAGAGGACAGCACCTAGATGAACATGTCCTGATTGTGTCCTGTCTAAGTACCTATTTGATGATTGCACACTTGTCGCAAACAGTCCTTTTCCTGCCACACCCGAGCATCTGGCACTCACTCTATAACTCTGCAGGTTCGGAATGAACCCGCCATCCACCAGTTTCACAAAACACTTAAAACCTGGTTCCTCATCAATAGCTCCTGCACCACAAAATCCATGTTTTTCTGCCCTTCTACCAACACTTTCGTTATCATTATAGTCGTCGACCTAGCTTCAGGAAGCATTGTAGAACTTTACAAGTCATAGGGGTGGGAGAGGGGAGATAACAAGGGGGAGGGGGTGCGCGGGCAATTTGTCAGCAAGGAGTCTAATAGCAAACAGGGGAGGAAAGAAGGGGGAGCAGATCACCCATTCTCAGGTTAAATGGCTAGTGGAGGGTGAGTGAACCTAGGTGTTAGGGAACAGCACTAATGTGCTACCATCCAGAACACGCCATACCCAAAGCTTGCTTGCACATGCTGTAAAGAGCTCTGCTGTTCTCGAGCTATAAACGATGAACTAAAAATAAAAAATAAATACGTGTCTGCTGTTATTGTCATTTAATCAAGATGGTTTATACTGTGTATGTTATTGAACATTTTACACTTGTCAGTGTTATACCTGTTTTACTATTGAAAGAAAGATCTTACTGAAAACGAAGTGAGCCGTGTTTTCAGGCAGCCTCCTCCATGGGCAGGAGGAGATGTTCAGACTGCATGACATTCCTGGCTAGTTATTGCAGTAGTCTCTCAGTAACAGGGTGTAGACCCTTTGTGTTCCTCAATGACTTCTGCTATTGTAAAGAAGCCGAGTGTTCCGGAACTAGAGACCTGTTAGTGATATTAGCCTTTCAATGAAACTCCTCATTTTAAATCACCCTCCTCAGTTCTACTTCTTTACTGCCCTTGGATGGCAGAGAGGCTGAGATGGGCACACTTGGCATGGGACCATATCTTTCCCAGCTCTACTCCTCTTCCAAAACTGCCAGACTGTCACACAATCTGCACTTTTTATTATCACAAACTTTAAAGGCACTCATTTCATCACAATCAGAAGGATTCAATTATCGCTTAGGCGCACAGGTATGTGGCTCACATTGTCCTAGCCCAACAAGCTATTCACAAGCAATAGCCTAGTATCAAATTCCCTCACTTTTATGTAATGCATTTCAATTGTAGTACATTTATCAGTCTCTTAAAGAGGGAAGGCAGTCAGGCACCCATGTCTTGACTGATAATGCTCCAAGTCCATCGTCCTTTAAAAAGTACCAGTAACAGTATACATCTAACCATTAATTATCCAACACAATGGTAATCCCTTGTTTGTACTCAGAAGGCTGAAAGGTTGAGTCAAAGATACTTTACGTAGACGATTGTTGCCAACCAACAGACTCTCAGAGATATCAGTTTGTCGCCTTTAATCTCTAGTTAACATTTCCCACCACAATTAAGTTGCAGCCCGTAGAATGATGAAAAGGCGAGCAAGGAACACCTAAGATGAAACTGATTCTACCCCAGCCCACCATCATTTCAGTGATACAGACATGTAATAAATTCTCCATATTGTATTATGCTCCCTTTCAATAGTACCCATTCATCTTCCTCAGAATGCTGTAAGCCAAAGTCAGGCGCATCTGACATAGAATAGACTCTGCCACAGCTCTGCTTGCCTTTGAAAGATACCAGCATTAAATTAAATCTATGCATGCTTTTCTGCACCGCGGGCACACGGCTTGGTGGTTTGGCATGGCTCTCCTGCTGTGGGAGAGGTATCAAGACTGATTTGTACAGGTCTGTCTTCTTACACAATGGCACAGATGAGCTAAAACAAACATTGGAGTGAAATTCTCCCCAAAATAATTTGCATTGGTTAAGCAACCCTGGTTGAAGAATTTACATCTATCCCATTTTTATTTTCCAAATTATTTTATTGGTTTAAAATATGACCAATCTGATCACGGAAAGGCATGCATCTAGACACATGATCCATGAAGGAGGACAGGGCCAAACTCTTGGGAGACCTAATTGGTCCTGTTAAGTATCTGAGATGAGCAGGTTTCTGGTATCCCACTCGTACCGCTGTGGTAAATCCGCAGCACTGAGTGGGAGTAATGGTAAATGGGCTTGGCAGGAATCCCTCTAGAATGAATACCAAACTTACTATGAGCTCCAGGCTCCTCTGTTACAGTCGCCTCCAGTCATCACACATGCAATCAAACATCAATGACGTGGGTGCAGAATGTGTTTTGATATCAGGTTATAATGATGTGAGATCTCATGTTCTCAGGAGTTTTTGGACCAGCTGAATAGGGAATGCTGATTTAGTTGATCCGAGCTTTTACTCTGTTGTGATATTTTGATCTGTTGGCGAATAGATCACAAATGTATGCTAAGCACGTAGTTGTATGCATGTCCTTGTACATTCAGTTCTTTTTCAAAAACACTCTGTGGTTATAAGCAGGGCTCAAGTCGAGGGTACTCGCTGGGTGGGGGGGGCAGAGTCCACCCACTTTATTTAGTGGGTGGACTCAGTCCCTCCCAGCTAAAAGAGAAACATTGGATGTCCTCTTTGAATTAAAGCCGACCTCGGGGATCAAACCTCAGTTGCAAGGTTTGTAGGCTGGACACTTCACCGCAGCACTATACAACCTGGCGAAAAATAGCAAACAACTAAAGGTGAAATATCTCATTTCAGTAATGCAAGTCCCAGGGAAAAAATGAGTATTGGTTCTTGTAGTTTAAACATGCACACCTTTTAACGTTTTCAAAAACACTATTATAAGAAAATATCCTGTCTTGGTTTTGTGTGTGTGTTGATTTTATGAAAGCCAAATGCCATTCGTCCTGTTCAGTTTGGGTGGTTATGCAAAGCCATATTTCACCGTGATATGCTAATTTCTGGTAACGTCACATACATTTGCATTTGTTGATGAGTCCCCCCACTTTAATTTTTAGGACTTGACCCCTGGTTATAAGTATTAGTTCTTTTTTTTCTAGCATTTTTCAATCAAAATAAGTGAGATTGGGCATAGCTATTCCTGTCAGTCATTAGAAAAACAATTATCTTGAGCCAAACATTCATCAGTGGCATCTGCAGCAAAGTATTGATATCATGTGAGACATCACACACAGCAGCCATTTAATTCCCGTGCAGCACTGCTGGAATTCACACTTGCTGGTGGCTTCTGGGAATTAGCCATACACAGGGTTCTATTTTAAGCCGTTATTGGTTCTAGGGAAGGCTATCGGTGTATTCCTGGAAAAGACCACAATAATATGGATATTAAACCAGCAGAGATGCTTTCTAGATAAAGAAATGGCCTAGTGACAGTGGAGCAACTTTGCTGAAAATGTTGGGGTGGGGGAATGACATCTAAAGAAAAGAGGCCCTGTCAAATGAGGGCGACAAAATGGTATGGCACTAATGTTGGGGGGTGGACAAACGACCGTGTCCCCCTCCCCCTAAAATTACGCCCATGTCCAGATTCAAAGCTCAACAAACTCCCTAAAATGGTTATATTTGTTTACCAATATATTTTGTTTTGATGAACTGCTGATCATTACCAATGGTTAAAAACGAAAAACATAAAATGAATGCCCATTACGTCTGCAAGTGTAGAATCTACAACATTTGTAGATACAACCAGGCGTATGGCGCGTTAGAAAAATTGAAATAAATAAATAATTTCGTTTCTCAACAACTCATCTGTCCCATGCATAAAGTAAAGGTCATTGACAAGATCTTGGCGGCCTTTGTCCCTTTCCACAAGTATTGAATCATACCCGAACAACATGGATGGAATTCATCGGTGGAGTTCTGAGTCTAGTTTCATGTGATTTTTTTTTTTAAAATCAAATATGTTTCACAATTATTACAACTTTCTTCATGAACAATTTATTTTTTGCATTGTGGGCATTACTTTTGTAGTATGTTCTACTGAATAAATATGTTCACATTTAATGTAATGGTTGATTCTTTTTTATTTTCTGACTGCAACTTTAATGATTTAAGTGCTTTGTTGGTTTTTTTCGGAGCATGGGGGATGGGGGGCTAATGATCCTTTTTTCTGGCTTCCTCTCAGGGAGAGGCCACCTGGTCAACCAGAATTTCTTTAGTGTTTCAAAATACACTCATGATTTAGTAAAGAGGGAATTTTTTTAAGAAGGATCAACCTAAACAGCTAGGACATTTTACTATGCCCCCATGTGCCTGGGCAATCTTCTGTCGCTTTAATTGAAACAATGATAGCCTTGTCACAGCACCTGTTGTTAAGGCGGATGCGAAAGCAGATATCCCCAGTACTGTGGAAATCGATGAATAATAGATGCGATGCAATTCGGAAAAGGGGGCGATTCCCTGACATACAACCCAGCAGCCTCCCCCCTATGTTTTAATTATGACCAATATGCCTTCCCTCCTCTTAAA